>NC_137651.1:27098481-27481712 GCF_963422515.1 Blennius ocellaris | reverse complement strand
ACACGACCGTTAAACTGCCCTCATTGACCTCCGATGGACAGGAAGGCTTCACAGTCATAAGAGGCCATTTTTCATCAGGACGGGCCTGATGGGGAATCAGTGTTTGATGAAACACAGAAGACGTAACGATCGCAAACAGATTGGAAGACGAACATCTGCAGCGTTGCGACCTGCACACAGCGAGACCTGACCTCCCCACACAACACAGCAACTTCTATATAACTCAGGCACAACTGAAAATCAGTTTGTGTTCTGAATTCCACACCACAAATAAACATTTCACCTCATGCAGCAGCCATTTCACATGATCAACAACAGAACTGTTCACCGTTTATATTTCTGCCTCAGAACAAGGTCATTTCCACAGAATGTATTTTTTGGTATCATATTTGGGAAAGAGAATTCTGGTTTGATAGAAACCGCATCAACTTCCATTCAGTGAATGAACGGAAGCTTGATGAGCAAATATTCTGTCAATATATTCACAAACACAACTCCCACATGTTAATTTCATGAATAACTATTTTACATTGATACAGTTTTTCTTCTTATTCCTCTAAATTCATACATATTGCATGGAATCCTTCATTTGTCATGTCATCAGAGTTGTAATTCAACTTCCATCATTAACGACAAGATTTGTTCCCTTCGCAGCATCCAGGTGAACTGATTATGTATTCTATAGCTTCAACATCCAATCAACAGATATTGATGTTTGTAAAAAAAAAAAATTTAAATATTTTTTTTTTTTTTTTTTTTTTTAAATATCGACAAAAATAAAGAAAAAAAACACTTAATATTTCCTTTTATGTTTTGGTTTAAACAAACAAAAATGAGATTGTTGACAAATCAAGAAAATATCAATACTACTAACCCAAAGTGCTGGTGGTTGTCATAGCAACACCTGACACTATCCACATATGAGAAATTAAGACAGTAACTGCAATACATCAACCCGACCACCAGGGGCACACTTCAGTTTGTATTGTGCAGGGATTCAGGATTACTACACTCCACTGATGTAGAAATGTGTGATCATTTCTAGAACTTGACCACTTATTGGGATCATCTGTGGATATAAATAGTGGGATAAAAATCCACTGTGGTCCCGTAAAGCCTGGCACCATACAACATGTGTGTTTGTTGAAATGATTCGAGTGCCTTCGTATCGTTACGCTGCAGCTCTGTGGCTTGCAGAGTGAAAGAGAGGGCAGGCTTCCGTCCATCATGAAACACACTGCACGCATTGTTTGGTTTTGAGTAAGTCGAGTCACTTGACATGAAGCACAGGCTCCAACCTGCTGCCACAACTGTGCGTTCGGCTGAAATCCATTGTTTTCTCTGCTCGGGTTGCCGAAGTATTTTCAGATCCTTGTGGTGGATTTGAGGATTTGCCGCGATGTATATCGCCGGAATAATAAATCTCCGGTTGCTTTATGAGATCCTCATGAAGGGACAATCAGCACCGGCTCGGTCACCACTTTTCATTTTCCTAATGGAGACACGCTGACCCAATGGCGTTTATGAGAGCTTATTCAGGGGGGAAATATTTATGTGCTCAACAAGTCATAAATGCGGTGCGGGGATCCGCCCTCCAAATGAACGGCACCCGACACACAAAGGGGTCGGTACAGTAGGGAGACGGTTGCAATCCGTGATTGATTTGGCGCCGTGAATGTCACCTGAAGTCTCCAGCCACACCGCGAAGACTTCAGACTCTACAAACACACATGCCGGCAGAAATCTGTTGACTAAGATCTGCATAAATCAGACATCTAATAAATCCCACAGAGCAATGTGTTTTATGTTATCCATCCTCGGCCCGTAGCATATTTATTGCCATGATCATGAATTCCTGGAGGGTAACAAGTCAGTCACCTGTCAGATAAATCACCTATATGGGCCGCGGTTCAGGTACAAAAGCGAAATGCAGAGTGAATAATGCCTCGCTGTTTGGCTTTGGTTAAATACGTGGGAACAGAGTCAGGGGGAGACCCACTGACGTGTATTTCCATCAGCGACCACCGACGTGAACGTCATGGAATCAACATATTTTCTTCTGCTCAACCAAAAGTCCCAATATCCAATTTACCGTCACGGCCTCTGAGCCGCCTGACTCTTGAAATATGAACTTTCTACGTTGTTAAAAACTCTACGATCTGAACTGAATTGAAGCCCTCCTCTGTGAACATGTTCATGTAAGGTTTGTTCATTCAGTGAGAGCTTGACTGATGCACATAATCAGTCACAGCGATCTTGGTAAATGTGGTTTTACGGTGATAAACGGTCAGTGCATTTCCTGACAAAGTGACAAGCAAACCGAAAAGTGTTGACTGATACAGACAATGAAATGTAACAAACACTGTGAATCAGTAAGACGCGTCTGTTCGGGGGTCAATCATCAGCTGTCACATCGCTGCAGCAGCACAGCAGGGGGGCGCGGGGTTAAATCCACCAGACGTTTCAACTTGCAGTGGAGGTTTTTTTTTTGTTGCTATTTTTTCCCCAAGTGGCAGCGGGTTAAAATGGCTTGTTGCACGAAAAGCACTACACTGTACTTGCAGTAATGATCGCAGATTTGTACAGTAAAGAGCCTCTCAAGGCATTTTGGTTTTTTTCCCCTTCTTCTTTGCAATAATCAGGCAGAGCTGAGCCGGGGACGTGTTGTGACGGTAATAACGTCCAATAACACAAAATATGAAGAAAAACCGAGGGAGTTCAGTGTGAGACGATTCTGGATGAGCCCGTTTAAAAAAAAAAAAAACATCCAACAACTCTGCACCCGGCAAAACTCAAATCTAATATTGACCTCGTGCTTGGATTTGATTGGGCGCGTGAGCGGGGATGAGCATTGCTCAGTGCAGTTGTAGGTTTGGTGGAGGATCTATCACAAGTTGAAATGCGTCTGTGTGTGTGTGTGTGTGTGTGTGCGTCTGTGTGTGTGTGTGTGTGTGTGTGTTTGTGCGCGCGCTGCACAGCGAAGGAGGATATGATGCGCTTCAGGCTGGACGGAGCTCCTGATGTGGAGGATGTAATGGAATATAGACTGGACGGAGGCTGGAGAGAGTCTCAAGGACACGCAGCCACTGGGCTGGATGGGCCACTGACAGGGCGGTAATTGAATGCCAGCCTGTGTGTGCTGAAGGTCACATCAGTAAATGGCCTGAATGTGTGCGTGCGTGCATGCGTGTGTGTGTGTGTGTGTGTGTGTGTGTGTGTGTGTGTGTGTGCGTCTAAAAAGTACATCTCTGTGTTAATCCCTGCAAAATTCAAACAAGCGGGCCGATTCTACATCAAACTCCATTCCTGCCAAAGGAAGCGCAGGAAACATAAAGCGCACAAAGCCCTCAAAGTGAAAGCGCTGATTTCTCTCTTACTTACTACTGGAAAAAAAAAAAAAAAGGTTCAGATTCCTGCTGCTCTATCATTCATAGTTAATCACCACGCTTCCCCTTACATCTCTTCCTCTCTCGACAAAACGGCTCGGCTGCAGAGGCTCCATTCATAGCCGCTGTGTGCAAAGTGTTCCCCGAAACATATTGAACGCTGTCTGCCAACCAGGAAGTAGGAACACAGCCGCCTGCAGTGATATCCATACTGTGTTTGGCACTTCTGCACTCACATTTACTTCCAACAGCTCCTGTGCACAATGGATGCACAATATGAAGTGACGTCAAACAGAAACACACACAAAAAGGCACAAATTCACCTTTGAGGCAAAAAAAAAAGAAAAGAAGGTAAAACATGATTTAACTTCTGATCGCAAGTTCCTTCCTTCCTCACGGCCACACGCCACCGTTTGACTCTGGCTGTGTGGAAACTCACCATTCGATGCTTTCATTCCTTCACTGCGCCAAACATATTAGAAGAGATTAATATCTACGTTTTGTTTTTTGATGCAACAGCCAAGCAACTATTCAAGTTCCTTCATTTTCCAAACAAACTTAAATAAAATAATATATTAAAAATGTAAATACCACAACCTTTTTCTTATTATTAATGTGTTCCAGACATGTCAAAACATATATAAAATACAAAAGAAAGAACAAATCTCTATGTACCAATATGAATTCATCGATCTGTATGCACATGCACGCACACAACATGCACACTTATATTTGAATCCTTTATTAGCAATCCATATAAATAAATTAATCTATATCCAACATACACCCACCCGTCGACTGTACATACATACACACATATATGTACACAGCAAGATAAAGGTAATTATCCTGCTTATAAAAGATGATAGATAGATAGATAGATAGATAGATAGATAGATAGATAGATAGATAGATAGATAGATAGATAGATAGATAGATAGATAGATAGATAGATAGATAGATAGATAGATAACAAAAAGTAAAAAAAAAAAAAAAAAAAAAAAAAGGTCAGCCTGCATTCACTGACAAGCAATGCTCAGTCAGGGATGCAGTGGATGTGCTGACACCTGCTTGAGCGGTGGTGAGAAGAGAGCGAGGCAGGATGTGTGAAATGGGCCGGGCCTGCCAAAGACACCGGGGGCGGAGCGACGGAGTGACGGAGTGACGGAGCGACGGAGCGACGGAGCGGTGGAGCAGGACGCTGCACTGCCAGAGGAACACCAAAGCCCTCAATTAGACCACAATGAAGCAAAAAATAGACATGAGAGGAGTAACATGTTTTAATAAAATTAACAAAAACCAAAAGAAAAAAAGTCACTGATTAGTGCTGCTGCCCACATACAATAAATAAATCACATGGCCTGCTACAGTATGAGCTGCTGCTGGTGTAGAGAGGAGGAGCAAAAAAAGCTCAGATTACCCCGAGTTTATCCTCACAGATGTTTTAACAAGTCAAGCTTAAAAGATCTGGATCAAATCGGTCCAAATCAGTTTAGTTCACATAACGACGAATTCAACTTTAAGTGCGACCAGTGGAATAAGGATCTTTAAATACAATTATCTAGACACTTAATTTCTATTGTTTTAGTTGCAAAATATTTTCAAGATTAAGTGCAGTTTCAACTATTTGTTTTGAATGGTAGCTACATTTCTCACTGATATAATCAGCTCGGGTCTCATTATTGCGTTAAGTTCGCAGCAGTTTTTATGAAACATTTCAAGTCCATGTCTTGATTTTTGTCATTTTAACTCTTCATCCATCCAGAGTGGACCTTATGGGTGAGATTTGGCCCCCAGGCTGTAGGTTTTATACACCAGCTTTGGAAAAGGCATCATTGAACTTGTACATATATAGTTTATTATTATTATTATTATTTTAGAATCCTTCAATATTTTTACATTATGAACAAATAAGAAAAAAATAAGAACTGGATGTAATGTACATTTTGCTCGCCATGTGTGTTTTTGCGTGCCAGCGATGTTTCAATTCCTCAATTCTTATTTTAGCAGTTGAGTGTTTTTGGTTTCTGAGGCTCATGATGAGCAAGAAGTGACAGGACCCGCGTCCTGCTTCAGCCTAATAACAACAGCGATTTTCTCAATTGGTTAAACGCCTTTCAACGTTGAACATCATTACCGGTAAAGGTGGTTCACTGTATGTGATCTCGAGCGCCGCTCACGAAGACGACTCCGCTCCGCCTTCTTTAATGAAGTGCCTCGATAGTATCAGTTCAGCGGAGCCCAGTCTGAGTGTCGAGATGCTTATCGCCAACCCACAGGCCTGAATAATCATGAGGGTCAGCTTCTGCTCATTGTGTTTTTAAAAGCCACTGCGCTCAATGTAATTTCACAGATTCGGATCAGGAGATGGCTCTCCGTCGCCCGCTCTACTCCATCATGAGCTAATGAGGAAACAAAAGAAGATCCACTTGTGCTTACGACATATAAAGCGACAACATGTGGCGAATACATTCTCTTTGCACATAAATGACCGACGTTTGATTCGTTCAAATCAGATCAAGGCCACTTTCACACAAGGTCCCAGATCCTCATGAACTCTGCCTTAAAGTGAATTTGACATCTTAAACATATCAGATCACGTTCAAGTACACGTTCCTTTGGGATTTTTCTCTCTTCTGTTAAAATCACCAAGAAATGACCGTTGTATTTGGTGCTGTATAAATAAAGTTGAATTGAATTGAATACACCGGAGCTGCAGTGTGGAACAGCTCACGCACACATCCGTCCAATCCAACACCAACAAACACGCTTTTTAAAAAACAACTCAAAAAGTTTTCTATTGGAATTCAAATAAACTACATAATTATTCCCACACTAAATCGTTATGTATAGTTTATATTTCTCATTTCATCTTGTTCTACTCTTTTTTTTCTGATTTATCGGTCTGCGGTCACTTATGTTGGGCTCTACATATACATATATTTCTGATAAATAATTTTGTTCAATAGATTTGTATAGGTAGAGCTTCTATTTATTTATTCTAAATTTATACCATACTTTTGTACATTTTAGTGTTTTTAATTGTTCACTATTAATGTCCGTAGTTCATATTATTTATAGGGTTTTCTTTAATTACTTTTTTGTGTCATGGCTTTTTACATGTCATCAAAATTATTCATATATATATATATATATTTGCATGTTTTACTTTGTATGCACACGTAGAAAATCCAAATTAATTCATTCATTCATTCTTGTACAGAGGTCATTAATGTTTTAATAGCCCACTCATTTGCAATGTTGTTTTATGCTACCTTAAAGTTTGTCTACTTTTTACACTTTACAGTTATTGATGCACAAAGTGAGCCGTTTGAGCTATTCAATCGATTCAGTTAGTTAGAAGCCGTTATTAACAATAGCCTTTTGTGGAGTGTTTGTGTTCTTTTTTCAACTCCAAAAGCACGAGATGTTCAAAACCAGCACGCATAACACACATAACAAAATAGATCCGACAAGATGCTGGAAATAATTCCCCCTAAAAAGTGCGTCAGAAAGGCAATTTAATTGCCGTGTAGTGATTGTTTGTTCAAGAAACCAGGTTGTGATAAATAAAGGCTTGCACCAATGGCGCGTTATCCTGCTGGACGTGGAAGACATTCTGTCTTCCACGTCGTAAAGAAGCTCTTTTAACCAGAACAGTCTCTATGTATCAGAGCCGAATCATCCCTAAACTCCTTGTCACCTACTGAAGTCGTCAAATCGTGACTTTGTAGTCGCTCCCAGATCTGGAATTGTGCTCCGAGCTGACTGGGCATTTTTATCCGCAGCCCCAAAACTTTGGAACGGCCGCCGCGTTCACATCAGGTCAGTTGCCTCGCTGCCAAACGTTGTTATTCTCTCCGGCGTTCTGGCGTTCTGAGATCAGCCTGTGTTAAACACGATCAGGAGGCAATGTGCTGGGGGGTGGGGGGGGGGGGGTCTGGTCTGAGTGCTGAATGAAGGGGGTTGACCATCCAACACCATGTAAAGTGATTAAAGCTGATTCACCTTCAAGAAACGCAGAACAGAAGCTCACAGCGCTAAAAGTACTTTTTGTGACGATGCCAAATAAACTTTTGTTATTTTTATTTTTTTAATTTCCTGAATTTCTGCTCGTATTACTTTTTTCTTTTTTCCCACAAAAACAGTGATTGTTCTTTTTTGCCACCTGAAGGAGCTATTCTGTCCTGTGATCTACTTTTTTTTTTGTCTCCAAAAGCCCAAGTTTTACTTTAAATGTAAATGTTTTCACGGTGAAATACTTCCATCCATTGTCTGTATCGGTTTTATTGTTTTAATCTGTGAGCCGGTAGTTTTATTGTACCCAGTGAGTAAAAACCTCCTCAGAGTTTAATCTAACTTTGAATTGCCACAACTAAAGCTGCACAAACATTATTTTAAGAAGTTTTCATGAATAAATATTTCATCCAGCTTTCTTATTTTCTATAATAAACATATTGGTTTTGCGTGAGTAAAGCAGTGAACAGAATTTCTTTTTCTTCTGCAAATAAGAATCTATATGTAGTCATCTTTTCATTTACTAAAAAAATTTAGCAAAATACTCCCCGATAAGATGAGACGAGACAAGATATTCAATCATTTGTGCTACAAATTTGCATTGCTTAATCAGCAAATTGACAATAAATGGATAGAACAGTAGAAAAACAAAATAGTACAGATGTACAGATAAGATTCTAACAATAATAGTAAAAAAATGTATGAAGACAATGACCGTAGCATCATTTGCATTCTTACAAGAGTAATCTAACTATCAAAAGTACAAGAGTTCAAAACTCACTGACATTGCTGAATATTTAATTAGGCAGGTTTGTGAAAATATGCAACCAAATGATCATCAGCGAGTTTTTCATCAAGTGATCCATTTTGAAGAAATGTTCCCGAAAGTTTAAATGAGCAAAATATCATAGCAAAAGAATGACTCTGTCATACAAAACCATTCATCTTTCATACCACTCTATCCAAGTTTATCCAACCGATCCCAGCTGACTATGGCAAAATACAACCCGAGCGTGTGCAATGCAAACAACCTTAACCTTAAACATGTATACATATATAAAATCACCTCTGCACAGGGAGAACATGCAGACTCTGCCCACAAAGGCTGCAAACTCAGACTGAGGGCATCTCGGAGTGCGAACCACAATTCTACATAACAACAAGAATTTAACTTTTACTACCTGAATAGCACCAAGCAATAATACCAAGCATGCTGACGTTCACTAACGTTGAAGTTTGAGTCACTTCATCATTCAGACTTGCTGCCAGCAGCAAAGCGTTACGTACATTCAGGAAGGAGAGGATTGAGCGCTGGGCCCATCCAACCAGAGCCACGTGATCTAAAACTGGCTTTCCCAGAATGCCCCCGGCTGTGTTTAGCAAGGAGACTCCCGCAGGACTGGACTGGCTGAGGGTGTAGAGAGGAGGGAGGAGGGAGGAGGGAGGAGGGAGGAGGGAGGGGGAGAGGGCACCACCAGAAAGAGCTGGCACATGCCCAGTACTGCGAGTCTGCCATCCACAGCTTGAGCACAGCCCCTCTCCTGAGCTCATTACTGAGCTTTACTCTCACCGCCATCAGCGAGAACGTACAGCATGGGGACAGAGAGAGAGAGAGAGAGAGAGAGAGAGAGAGAGAGAGGAGATAAAACCAGAGGAAGTTGCGCTGTCAAATCAGAGATGACTTCTAAAACAGCCTTGCAAGCATATTGAGAGCTTATGTTGAACATGTTTACAGTATAGATCCACTGACTGAGTGTGACGGAGGCCAACACTCAGAAAGTTGAGGGGGAAAAAAGTCGAGCCCAAAAATACTCAACGTCCTGCAGGATGACCTTGTGCTTTTTTTTTTTTTTGTTGCCCAGTTGAGCGAAAGCAACCAGCAGGGTGGAAAACCAGCTCAGGACATTTGGCCTTATTACGAGGCGTGCTCAATTTGACATTTCTATGTTTAGATTCTTTAGAAGTATCTGTACTAGCTGGTTAGTTTTCAGATCGAAATGTTTTAAAATACATACATATTATACAATAGACTGTTATCAACTGCATTTATTAATATGCAGAGGACTTTATGCTGAAGCTGTTTTATATGAATCCCCTCGATTTATTTCAAATTAAATAGCATCATAGCAATGTCGCATTTTCAAGGTACGATTACGACCTGAGGATTTTTAATCCAACAATCATAAATCATCCGATTGCGACCTTAAATATACAGGTAGTTAGTAACAAAAGTCTCTGAATGGATGAGAGTAAAATCTTCCAGTGCAGTTTAATATGAACAGTCTCATGGCGCCAGTCAGCAGAGAAGATGGATGTGATCGTGAACTGCAAGGGCCAACATACATTCTGTGTATCAAGCTCGTCGCTATGGCAACACACAATATGGCAACACACAATAATGCAGTGTGCTGTGCAGCAATTTAAAAAAAAAGCAAACGCTTTAGTGGTCACTTACAACTTGTGTTTTTTTTTGTTTTTTTTTTTTGGGGGGGGGGGGGGGTTCCAAAAAGAACGGCAAACGTTCACTTCAACATTACCTGCTTAATAAATTCAAAAGTTCATCGGATCGCCAACAATTTTGTGTTTATTGAGAAATGAGCTTGTGCAAATTGCACATCTTCCATAGTGATCATTTAGGGTACCTTTCAGCCCAGCAGAGTATTGGACCGAGTGCGGTGGATCAGGGTAAGTTGCTTGGTGCACGCCGAAAACTTCAACTGAGCCCCATGAAAACTTTGTGCTGACTGTAATGAAGTGTGAGAAACTAAGTGATGGTGCAAATTCCTGCGGCACATGGGAGGATAACCCAGTAGATGCCTATGTAACCAACGCGCTCTCCGTGTCGTCAGCCTCAGGATTCATGGAAAGGCTTCGCTTTGGCAGATCTTGCAGCGTTTGGTCCAAAAGCTAAAATGTACTTTCAGCCCATCACAAAACCCAATTTTCCATCTTCTAAATCAGTTCAGAGCCGCGGAGCGCTGAAGGATTTACCCTGGAACGATCGGCAATTAACCTCACAAAACATAGTCTGAGAACGTGCAAACTCAACATAGAGAGTCCACAAGTCCCAACCACAGTGGAAACCACGAAACCTGCATCCATGTATCTTATCCTTTCTTCACCGAGGACACAGTACACACTAATATTGGAACTGGTTCATGGACTTACTTTGATTGCATGCTTGAGGTCAAATGTACGACAAGAAAACAAGCGGTTGGATAATTAAGTGAATGAATCATTCCTGTGTACACACTTTTATTGATTTCTTTTACACTGACTGGACTGACGCTCATCCAGAGCAACGGGCGAAGAGCAGCCGTCACAGACAGGACTAAAAGAAATATGAGTAAATATCAGTTAGGTGGATAATTTCAGAATTTGGCAGAAAACTCGGGGAGCCAAAAAGCGTTTTTTGGGGTGGTTTTCAGTAACGAAACAGACAGTTGAAAAGAAAAGATATAATAAAACAGCTATTTTAAAGAAATCATCACATCAAGATTCTGATTAAACTAATCAATCTCTTCAGAATAACCAAGCCTGGTAAATTATAAGCAACAACTCCACTGAAATCTTTCTTCTTTTTTTTTTTGTTCTCCACTGAGACAAAAACAAAGTTAAGGCTTCATGATATTTGCAATTGATTTTCAACAAATACAGAAAAGCAGCAATCAAAGGAAACGTCATTAAACTGCACCGTCACACAAATTCAAAGTCAAGACACTGCTGTGCTGAATCCATATCATTAAAAGTGCTGAAATCACTGCACACGTCAGACAAATTAAATCTCTGCTGTCATGAGCATGTCGTGAAACGAGGCAGTGTCTCTTAATGTCACAGATTTTTTTTTTTTTTAATCTGAGTCACGCTCTGCGGCCGGACCCCCGGGAGCAGCAGGGGGGCCTTTCAGAAAGCCCTCTTTCCCCCCCCCCCCCCCCGGGTTTTCAGACGCGCGAGTGACATTTTCTGACACGTTCACGTAACCCGTCTGCTCCTACGTACTCAATCCTTCGTCTTTTAGGAACAAGTGTGCCGGGCCAGGGCTCACGAGGGAGCCCCAGATTCCTGCGAAACATCAAGAAAGGCTGCTCACAAGAAAGGAATTACAAATGAAAACTGTCTGGCTTGAAGCCAGCTCCAACAAATGCTTCAAAAAAAAAAAAAAAAAAGAGCTGAAAGCCCCGGCTCAGGACCTGAAAGGAGAGTCAGGCCGTCGTCAGTGACTCTGGCTGAGAATGGTCCTTCAAATGCCCCCCCTCCCCGACACTTGCCAATGACATTTAATTACTTCTGTATTGCCGTCCGAGTCCCTCTCGCTTCACCTTGTTTTGTTGCCAAGTCACTGTTGACTCTGTTGAACTAACCTCGGGTCTCCGTGACCATATGCCGTCTCTCCGACGGGCATTTGGCACCGGAAAACTCCTCCGGACGTCCAGTTACCGTGACTGATGGCCAACACCTGAGCGCTTATGCGCACGTCCGTTGACTAATGTGGCCCGCCGGACGTTAAGGGAGCTCATTTGTTTGGTGTGTTTTAACACTTCCCGGAGAGGACTTTTCAATACTTTTCCTCATCTCCAATGTTGAGCTGATTGTTTGATTAAACACCTAACCGCGGGGTGACGCAACAGCTCAGTGCAAAGCCCAACACTTCCTCGTCAAGCGAGGAAAGTTAAAAAAGAAGAAAAAAAAACCAAACTGAGATATTTGTGAGATTAAATGACAGGAAGTTGAGTGAGTCAGTGTCAGATGGCTCACTTTTAAGTGTAATGTCTGCTTGCATCGATTCTAACAAAAACTCCATCTCACTTTCCAATGTTTAGCCAATCTCCAAATGTGCTTCACGATTGTGCCGAAGCAGTGGGCTCAATAAAAGAATTCTACTCATCAACCCTGCTTGACCTGACGGGTCTGTGCAAACTGCAGCAGTCACGAGCAAACCTGGCGTTTCTTTCCACTAAAAATACACCTTTATTTTTTTTGCCCGAGACACCCCAGAAGCGAAACGACAGAAACACTCCGAAGATACATCGACACCAGAAGGATTTCTATTGCATCATAAATGTCAGACGAGGCAATACAAACACAACGCAATATAAAACTGGCTTCATGTCACACCTCAAACTCCATTCCAGTTCCTCTTGTTGAATTTTGCTTTTTGTTGATTGTCGGGTGTTTGTTTGTCAAAACACTCTGTGAATTTTCTTTCGGAACGTGCGTGTTGGATCTCTGCAGATACAGTAGATCATGTGATCTGCGTGTTTTAATTTGGCAGGAGATTAACGCCACATGCCCTTCCTGACACAACCTGAGCAGTCGGGGGATTAAAGCCCCCGGGTCTCCAGACAGACTCCAACCGGTTACTGTAGTTACTTGCAGTTGCTCGTTGCCTTAACCTCTACGTCAACACTGCCACAAAATGTTGTTTTTAAAGCAAAATATAAAGAACCTTAATTAGAATATAACACATTATTACAACCATCAGTTCACACTTTAGAAATAAAACCTTACTTAAGTGTCAGCAGCTTTACTTTGTTGGCACTTCAAATTCATCATACCAACCATAAATGATGTGTTTCTGAGGCTCCCAGAGGAGAAATGTGACGCTGCAATGAATAATTGCATGCTACAGAAAGAGTAATTCGTAATAGAAACGATGTTATTTTTAATGCACTGGAGCCAAAAGCTGTTTGAACCTGAACAAACCTGGACAAATGTTAACTCAAGTATTTAACTATTCTGTGCAGTTTCATGTGAGAATGTGGATTTCTCCTCCTTTTGCATTAGATTCACCAATGATGTTGTGTGTCTTACCGTCTTAGACGACACCTATATGCAGACGACGCCATGTTGCTTTCACGCAATAATTTATGTCGCTATGAAGTAAAGCACGAGGTATATTATTCAGATGATTCGCAGTGGTTGTTTATGTGTTTATTAAAAAAAAAAATGTGGAAATGTGGAAAAACACCCTGAGCAAAGCTGTGACTGCGGCATTGAAAATCTATCATACATCATTTTGGCTATTTAGAGGGTGACATGAGCTCGGAAAATGATCTCTTCTGTGGCATTCGTCCACCTATCAAAACATTTATTGCATTAAGCTCAAACACGATGGATTCCTCTATTTTACCGCCTTAATGGATCATCACTGTAAAAGTATCCTCACATTACACAATACTGTCCAGTCATGCATTGTTTGGATTTTTGCGGCTATTGCAGAGGCACTTCCAGCATTTAGCCATCAATTTTATTTAAAGAGCCTCCAGTGTAGTTTCCTAAAAGTAATTGAATCATTTTATGTCCAACATTTTGCTGTCGACTCATCCGCCCCGTGTTTGCGCCTTACAGCGATCAAAGTGCACATACAACAAAATAGCAGTCGTTAAGGGACGAGAGGAGCCAAGGCTCGGCTCGCCGAGCCGCCCTAATCCAACTTTTCTTCTTTGTTTTGGACCAAGTTCGTTTCTGACCATCTGTTTGAAATCGGTGACGCTGGAACCTCAAAAAATCTGACCTGCTGCTCTCACAGAGAAAATTATTTGATTAAACCACACGGGCTAACTCTGAAAACCTTCTTTAAAATATTCGTTTCTGAGCAGTAGACTGGTTTCAGGTTGAGAGCC
Source organism: Blennius ocellaris (assembly GCF_963422515.1). Lineage (NCBI taxonomy): Eukaryota > Metazoa > Chordata > Actinopteri > Blenniiformes > Blenniidae > Blennius > Blennius ocellaris. The sequence continues at coordinate 27,467,686 of NC_137651.1, read as the reverse complement.
GCCATTTTGTTTCTGTGACAAACCGACCTGGCGCAACAGCGAAGCATATGGTTCCAGCTTCGTCTGACAGACGAGGTGTGCAAACATGGCGGCTCGCTTTAAGGATTAATTTGAGATTTTTCAGATATGTGCGCGTTGACATTGCTCCTCGGAGGGCTGAGTCAGGAGGAGAAAATCACAAAAGCTGCAACAATTAGTCCATTTTGTTTGATCGATCGAAAGGTAACTAGCGTTCTGATGAAATATTTCACAGGTTTGGATTTAAACTACCGGTAATCATCTGGTGCTGTGAGCGAGCGGCCCATTGGGGCAACGGAACGAAATCCGGCCGTCTAAAACCTCGCTACGCATTTTTATAATCTTTCCACACACACACAAAAAAAAAAGGTTATTCAATAATTAGTTGTATTTTATTAGATCCCATTTACTTGACTTCACAGTAACAATGACACCAAGGAGAAATTGATTAGACAAATGGACAAGTCTTTCCCAACATGCCTGATTTCCCAGAAGAAATCATAGTAAATACTGTGGGTTTTTGTATTTTTGTTTTTTCAGGAAAGTTAATATGATTGTGGCCAGAAGAAATAAAATTAAAAAAAAAATAAAAATAGAATTTCAACCATTTTGGTTTGGAATTACAGTCAAAGTATCATATTGACAGTCAGTTAATTGAGGGAGGAATGCTGCTCAGCCTGAGGAAGTACATGAGTGATATGAAGTGTGAGTTACTGGAATCTTTCTGCTTCTAACCATCATTTAGTTGCGGTTACACGCACCCAGGTATTTACATAAATGGTGATATTTGTCCGAATTTGCGCCGCACATCGTCTGTGTTCAACTGGTGTTTACAGTTTGAACGCTGTGATGAAAATGGATCCAGTGAAAGCTACTTCTTCTTGTGCTTTATTTGTTTCATACTCTAATGCTTGTTTATCGGCCCAAACAAACAAAATGTTTCACTGAAAGAACAGGAAATAACCCGCACCGTTCTGATTGGCTATCATGACGTCGTGATTCTCGCTACACTGCCCCCTACAGGTTTGGCATACTCATCGTAGCTCTGAACCAGGAAGATTACATTTTTTTTTTGTTTTTTGTTTTTTAACGTCAAGGGGGAAATATATGTTTTTGTGAAAACCCGGGTAGGTGATCTTGATTATGTGGCCTCAGTCCTGCTTTCCAGCGTCTCAGCAATTATCTCCTGTGATCTCGAGGACTTTGTTATTTTTGGACATTTGGATTTTGCAGTTTTTTTTTTGGGGGGGGGGGGGTTAGAATAAAGATGAGCTCTTGTTCCACCTCCAGTGTTGTCTGGTGTCTTGAGTCCTCCTCTGGGCCAAATGCCAAATTTATTTTCAAATTTTAGCATCATGGTATGTAATATTAATATCTTAACCCCAATATTATAACAGTGATTCACAGTTGTTTGGAAGGATGAAAGTTGTTTGAACTGAACTAGAAAATGAGTAGGAACAAATAGGAAAGTTAACTACAATTGACTGGAAGTCACATCATCCTCCTATTGTAATGATAAACAGTTTACATGCATGAAACTGCTTTCAAGGCATGCTTTTCAGATTTCAAGTAAAACACTGCATATTGTCCACTTGACAATGACATTAAGGAACAGAGAGAAACTATTAACCTCAACATCTTCTACCCACTGTACAGCAAACTGGAAAATACATGTTTTTAACAGTTAAAAGCTCTAAACATGCCGTTTTGAAGATGTCACGGAAAGCACAAAGAAAAAATAGCGATTAAAACCATGATGTCACACACCTACTGTAGAGGGTTACAAAATGCAGATACTTTAAGGAAAATCCACACATCCTTTGTTTTTGCTTTGCAAAGCTAATTAAGTAGAAACTGTGACTTTATAATAAACAGACACAATGAATATCAATCATGCATGACCATCATGGTAAATATTTACTCTTAACATTTCAGCATTCAGCAAATATTTCAACTGTGTCCTTAAAACACATGTTCTCTTCAGAACATTATTGACAAGAAATCAACCCCATTATTGCCAGTAATCCTTTAAATCTGACGACGGGTTGGTGTGTTATCTTTATCGAGACAAACGGTAGATAAAAAAAATCAGTCCCAGCTGCTGATAAAAGCAATTTCAGTGGTTCTGTGCAGCATCACGCTGCAAGCAGACAGAGCAGCGGCACATCGTGGGACAGCGCAGCATAGAAGGCAGACCAGCTCACATTTGTAATTACTAATAGGCTACGGTGTGATTTGTGACTCTCCGGTGCAGCTTGTAAGACTTAAATCACCTTCAGTGCAGTGCCGATACCAGACAACACCTTCGGATCGATATTATTAAGCCACATCTGTGCCTTTCATAGGGTGGATAATTTGTGCTTTAAAGAATGACACCCCTGAGAGACTCTCTGTTCCTAAATCAAACGTGTTTCGCTGCATTACAGCAAGTTTTCATAGTGTGCTCGTCTCGGCCTCGCCTGGCATCACAGGAGGAGCCAGACCTGCCAGCAGACCAGTTTTGACTGGGTATGCGGGGTCATTGGGATCAGTAACCAGCCTACAGCTTGGCACATGTCTCCCTCATCTGGACACAAGTGGGAAAGCAAGGTTAAGTAAGTACATGGGTCAATACAGAGTGCCCGGGAAAAGGAATATGAACAAAAGAGGATATTGTGCCGTTTGTTGCTGCAGGGATGGATAAATAAACCTCTTGGATCAGCACGAGAGGAGGCTGGCAGCTTTTATGTGCTCGGAGCATCCACACACACACACACACACACACACACACACACACACACACACACACACACACACACACACACACACACACACACACACACACACACACACACACACACACACACACACACACACACACACACACACACACACACACACTGTCAACCCCCCCAATGCATGTGCAGGGTAAAAAAAAAAAAACTGCATATGACTCCCATGCATGCAGCAGTGGGCTCTATCAAATCCAAGAGTGCATTTTATCTGACACGTGATGCATTATTTAGTTACTTTTCCATCTTGAGGGCTGAAACGGTCACACCCCTCACTGTGGAGAACTCAAATGGGATGATACAGAGCACACGTCCCCCCCCCCCCCCCCCCACCACCATCATCCTCTGCAAAAAAGGGGGGGCTCAGCTTCCACACATCAATCAAGCCCATACTCGTCAGGATCCCTCACTGAGGACATGTTGGCATGTTGAATTATCCCGTTTCGAGACAATCTGCTTTACGATTATACTGAACTTTCACGTGACATGGGAGACATGCAGCCATTTGTGAAGGATGAAATTGCCACCACAGATCATAGGAGCAAACAGGAGGAGGGGTGGAGGAGTGGGGTGGGAGGGTGGGGGGGTTAATGCCATGCAATTGTAGGGAAGAAAAAAAAATCAGCAGCATCGTACGGGCAGACAGCAGAAATGATGAGCAATGCGCGGCGGCACAAGATATATTGCACTTCAACTCACCTTGAGCGGCCGTTCCTCTGGTGCTGAATACACTTGCTATCAGAGTGGCCACATACCAAATCATAGTACTATTGCCGACCAGCTATTACCACGCAAAGTGCCCCGTTCAACCAATCTCTCATATTCGACCTTGCACCTCCCGCGGTCTCTCTAGCAGAAGCCCCTGCTCATGATCCTATTCTCTTTCCTTCTTCCCTTCCCTCCCCCGTCCTTCCATCCGCATCCTCTCCCGAAGAGACAGAGCACCTGCGCCGCCGCGTTCGTAGTAGACGGAGCCGTTTTTACGAGCGCATAGTGAAACCAAGTGTGAGAATGCAGCCACAGGTCCGCCTCTGCCGTCAGTGGATTGGCTGCTGATTGAGGCTTTGGGGCGTGTATTGGTCCTCCTTACGCCTTACGCACGGGAATGACAGGAGAGGAGCAGCGCGCCGTGCGCGCCGCGCCGCGCCGCGCTGCGCCCGACGCGCCGATTCAAGGTGAGTTGGAGCGTGCCGTAGTAGTGGAGCCGCAGTATCATGCGCACTGACGGAGACGCCGTGTCCACATTCATTTAAACACCTATCCTAAAGTGGCCCCACGTGCACCAGCATCCATTCAGCCTTTTTTTTTATGTTTTTTTTTTTCAAATCATTATAATTTTTTTTTTTTTTATATTCCTCTTCATATCAATATTTGCTCCCTGCAGCTCTCCCTTCTGCAGGGTGACTGCATCTCTAACGGCCGGGGTCTCTGTGACTCATCCATACAGCCCTGGGCTGTTGTCATGTCGCTGTCGCCGACATTAAACGCTCCTTTTCTCCGTGTCTGTGTTGCGCGATGGGTGTGGCGGTACATACAACAGTCCTCCAGCGCGCCTCCTGCTTTTTTTTTTTTTTTTTTTCCTCGACGGCTGCACGGAGGAGGATGCTGCGGCTCCATCGCGCTGCCCACTGCGCACACATGGCTCTGCGCTGATAAGGCTCTCTCTGTTCTCCTTACATGCATGGCCACAGAGGATCCACGCCGCCTCTGGCTGCTCGACATCAGCCCACAGCTCAGCCAGAGGACACCGCCGGCTGCGCACAGCGGCTGGAGCAGGAAACGTGCTCCGTGTGGGAGGTTCTGGACTGAAGGCTGGACAGTCTGGGATCGTTTTGTTCAAATGTTGTGGCTCATTTTTGTCTCGACATTACTGTCTGTCTCCCCCCTCCCTTTTTTTTGGGGAGGGGGGGGGGTGTCATGTTCCCGTCTGAAATGAAGGAAAACGTAACAATGTGCCCATACATCAAATACATCCTCACATCTGTCCAGTTGTGTCCATCCATCAGTGAATAAATGGTGTCATGGATTAATGTCCACACTCTGTCTTACCAATCATACGTTCAAGGATGGTTTTTTTTTTTTAACCCTAAAAAGCACTGCAGCTTTTCAGAGTTCCAACAAATATCTCTCTCTCCAACAAGATACTAAAAAAACATAGTTGTATTTTGCATATATGCAAGGGGCGTTTCTAGACCCCTGGGGGCCCAAGGCAAGAAGGACTTTGGGTTCTCCTGGACCCAGAATAATGATGAATTAAGTCCAGGATGACAGATCAGTAAAGAAATACTTTATTAAATAATTAACATATCAAATAAATATTTCAAACTTCGCACATAATATCTAAATGCCGGAAAAACAAACACAACTGAAATGTGCAAAATGTTTATAGTTAAAAGTTAGCCGAGTTTTGAACAAGATAACAGTGCTGTTAAAGTTACCGGTCAGTTAAATATATCAAACGGCTGGTTAAACAATAAACCAGCTTTGAATAACCGGGCCCAGGTGAGGACTGATGTCAGGTTGATGTGAGAGGTATCACTGTTTATTTAGCTTTGCAGACTTTTGCGCCAAACCAGATGTTATTGGAAAAGAACAAATCTCATTTATTTATCAGTTTATATATATATATAAACTGAGTCGGTCTATTATACCATCTATTGCTTCACTTAAGGTTTTAGTACGAGGCATAGCATTAAGAATGTATAATTATATAATGTTAAAAGTTATCATTTTTGCATTTTAATCACCTCATAAGTTTTAAGTGAATATTTTTTGTCACATTATTCATCTTGTATTTTTCACGTCAGAAAGTTGTTATCATTATGCTTTCTTGAAGACTCAAGCCATTTTCTTGTGGAGAAAGAGGGAGAAGAGGTTTTTTCTGAGTGGTTTGTGATGTAGTTAATTTTTGACATTTCTGGTTCAACTATTTATGGATCTGTCAGGTTTTCAATATGCCCCCCCCCCCCCCCCCCCCCCCATGTTAAAGTCATTCCTATGCTCTTGATTACACTGATATCAAAAGACACAAGGAACTACTCCCAGACCACATTATTTATTTACATCAATACTGTGAGTTGAATGAAAAAGAGCACAGTTGGTGAACCTGTATGACTCATGAAAGGCAATGCTTATTTATTACATTTTTTGAAGAGATTAAGCCGTGTGTATTTTTTCAAATGTTGAGTTTCATGTAATATTGAAGTTTACATAGACTACTATTTCCTTCGTAAGCAAAGTTTCCCTCTAACTGCAGTGTAACATGTATTTTCCTGCAAATGTAGTATTTAGTTTAAAAGTGACAAAAAGTCCCATTCAGCACATCTGGGGGAGGACCAATACAGTAGTTGTGAAGTGTGCGCCAATATTCAACATCATTGTGCTTTCCAAGCTGTTGAGAGTGTTACAGCAAATGATGCAGTTGTGTATTTTTGCATATTGGATCTATTAGAGATTGGTGATATGTTCATGTTGCACCCTGATTATATGAGTATTTACGGAGTGTAGCCTATCAAACATCATGTAGTTTGTGCCAATCAAACACCTTTAAAGGAAGATAATTTCATATATTCGATTAAAAATTATACTCGTGTTTTACGTTAATGGTTAAACGAGGCCAGAGTCAAATGAAGAGGTGAACCATGTGACTCATTTGAGAATAAAATCAGCTTCATACTACACTTTACATGAGCCGATGTCAGATTGTACAAATTTTCCTTTCCGGTCTAAAATATTACAAGTGAAGATTCTAGATCAACAGCAGCTCCTATAGAGGCGGCGGCATCTGCTCCTCTCTCAGCAGGTCACACTGTGCCAAGTGTGTTCCAGTCTTAGCAGCTATAAGTGAGAAACCTAGTGTTGGGGAGCGAAAGACAACCTCCTCTAACAAGTACTGTGCCTCGTGGAGAGCAGAGTGAGCTTTCAAATGCATTGGAACCTAAACATCATCAATTATGAATCACGATCATCAAAAATAAAATAAAATCGTTGAATACAAGGCAAGTTTCCGTTCAGCCACTTCAAGCTCTTCTCCATGGAAAGAGGCACACGGTGCCGTGGCTGGTTGTCAACGGCCAAAGACTGTCGGGAAGGTGGAGCGTCCGCCAGACCCGCAGGTTCTCGCTGTGCAGCGCGGCAGAACAAGGTCGTATTACCAGCGAACCCCCTCCAACTCGCACCTAGAGTTACACTAGTGCTGACACCACACCAGGACACACTGTAGGGCTTCAGTAGCCTGAGCCTCAGTGACTCTCTTTACAGTCACACACACGCACGCACGCACGCACGCACGCACGCACGCACACACACACGCACACACACACACGCACACACACACACACACACACGCACACACATACACACACACACACAGCGTTGGCTTTGTAAGACCACAGGAACCATTTCCTTTCTTCCTTTTCCACAATGAATCTGATTTTCTCCAAGCCGGAGCAGAGGGACGATAACAGTTGGGATAATCTCTTATATAATACCAATACTATTAGTTTTACAGCTGTTAGGGAAGGCTGCATGGCTGCTACCGAAGGACAGGAAGGGGAAGATGAAATGTTTCTACATATAAATTGCAGCAGGGAGCAGCGGAGCCGCCCAGAAGGATTACACACTGTGGAAAACTCTTATATCCCTTGTTAAAGGATTGATTAATACGATTTCTCCTGAACTGCGCCAGTTGTTTGTACTCGGAACAGCCTGTCATTGATCGGATGCAGGATATCCCAATAATGAGTCCACCCTGCTGTTTTGACTCTTGACGCTTGTGCAGACACGGGCAGTTTTATTTCTGCATCTCAGAGGGAAATTATGTACTTTTACTTTCACACCATCAGTACAAAGTTTTACTAAAGGAACTGTCTCAGGTCCCAATAAGCAATAATCAACAACAACAAAAAATTAGATCATAAGAAAAACTGTGAGTGTTTTCTTCAACAATGCTCTCCAGACCTTCAGATTTTGGCGTCTGACCCCTTGGCGAGGCGTGACCCTGAGGTTGACGGCCACTGGAGAGAGCCAGCTGTACCTCGCCCACATACTGCAGCCAAATACTGACGCATCAGTGCTGCTGATCTGATCGTTTAATACATCAGCCGTATCTTACTGCAGTGGATTATTTGGTTTTGATGCCTGGATTTATGTCGCGAACACAGTGTCAGTACTTTTGCTTGATAGGATGTTTATGGGCTTCATGACGTGTTGTTATATTGTCTTGTTTGTGCGTCTGAGGTTATAGTAGAGAACAACAGAGGATTTATATCGTCTGATAAATGTTAAATTCCTTGTTCTGCTTGTCTGTCAGGTGCTTTTCCACAAGAAAAAAAATACTGGGGATGAAAAATGTATGGATATTTGTCTTTGAGTAGAGCACACTTGGATATTTTTAGGGCCACAGTCCTGTGAGATCATCTCCATCTGTCACCAGTGTGAGCGATCAACTTCCTGATGCTCACGGCTGTGACTTCTTTACTTAGGCTAAAGCGCGCGAGTCAAAACCTAAAAAAAGCACGCACTTTAAGCCTCCCTAATCCCCGACGCTCGTCGAAAATCACCGGGAAAAATCTTGCACTGCTCCTTTATTTCCGCGTCGTTAAAACATCCGTACATCTGTGGGAGTGCGCGAAGGCCCCCAGACTGGGATGCCTCAGTGACAGAGACATATGGGTGTGTACTCTGAGGGCCCCGTCCAGCTTCAGTCAGTCAGCCTGCAGCTCACTAACCTGCCGGCAACCAAACAAGACATCCAGCGCGCCGGCTGCCGAACAGATGTTCTGCTGCATGTCTGTTTATGGTGTTTCACACGCTCTGCATGTCCTTCCACTTTTACACTCCGTCGGAGCACCGTACACACTTTTGGCCAGCAGTGGTCAGCAGTGTTTTACACAAGACGACCAGCTCTGCTTCTCAGCCACTGTGTGTGGAGTAAAGCTAATATTGCTTTAGATTTTTATTTTTTTAATGTAATTAAAGAGAAATAAAGGCTTTGTAAGAATCAATTTGTCAAGTGATTCATCAGTGAAGGATACTCACGAGTCATAGTTATTTATTGTCCATATTTTGTTTCCCTCGAATAATATCATCAGATCCAGTCGATGATGGAAACATCAAATTTTTACAATGTGTATTATATAATACACATTATACCTTGAGATTAGCTGCTGTGGCACAGACCATTCAGCTTTGATTTAGGATTTTTGAGTTCAAATAATTTGCTCATTAAATCACAGTGAATAAGTTAAAAGAAGCTGGCAACTATTCAAAACCAGTCGTGCCTTTTTAGGCAAAAATGACACACGAAATTATCCGATTCCAGCCTCACAAATGTCACAAATGATTAGTTGGTGTTATAAAACTAGGCATTCAAAAAGACCCTGCTGTACTTGGGGAGATTAATGTGGAGTGACTGAGAATATTGAAAAAAATAAAATAAAAATCATGGGACGTGGAGGCTGCATTATAGGAAGAAAAAAAAAATGACAAAAAATAAATTTAAATGCTTCAAGCATTCATTAAGAGAAACGTTCTGGAGAATAATGAATGATGCAACGTAAATCCTATCTTAAAACCGCATAATTTCACACATATCAGCTTTTAGTCACATCTATGCAAGAAACACAAATTGATTTAAAAGATAAAAAAAAAAAAAAACTTTGATGATGAGAATGATTGACAATATTTGGAGATATAAGGAACAGCTTTTGGGGAAATTGTGTGAAAACTGTAAACCTACAGAATATATTTTTTGGTCAATTAGTTATATATTCCATTATATCATCCATCCATCTAACTCTGACTGAAGGCAGATTGTCAGTCCATCACAAAGCAATGTCTTGTGTATTATTAGTAATTTCACAGATTGATTTATTAATTAAGTGCAATGTGCCATTGTTGGGGCTTAATATTGTTTTCTTAGAAGTTTTGACAATTTTCATAAATGGATTTTTTTGTATAGTTACCAGAAATATAGATTATTTTCTAACTGATTCATCTTTTGTCTCAATGCCCAGGGAAGACGACTGATTTGCAAGTCAGTACCACCTCAACTGGCTCCACCAGTGATGTGTTGATTTATTGATGTTGCAAGAACAAAGAACAAGTGCAGAACTCCCGCCGTAAGAAAATAATTATGTCCTTCTTTGTGTTCTTCCAAAGAATGTAAAGACCTTAAAGAATGTGTGGGGAATAAGACAAAAAGGTGCAAAATGAGGCATAAATATTGAACAGAAAGGACGAGAGATAATGGAAATGGGAGTTTATCAAAAAAAAAAAAAAAAGCAAGATGAAAGAGCATAAAATAAAACATGAAAACACCCAGGAATTATAACAAAAATACCACATGAACAGTAGGAACCACGAACACAAACAACACGAAGGGAATCAGACACGAGGGAGGTGCAATCTGAAAGAACATGAAAACACAAAATAAGGCAAAACAAACTAAACACAAGGTTGTAAAAATTGTCTACAATTTCAGTCACTTCCCCCCCCCCACCAGAGACCGTTACTTTATAAACCTGAAATGAAGCAGAAGATCACATGTTGAGTAAACCCTCTAATGCCAGGACTGAGAGATGACTGGATCTCTGTGAAGCAGCAGATGTGAATGACACATGCATTGTGTTTGGAAGCGAGGCTTTGGGCCTCAAAGTCACTTTGATTCTCCGCAGCGCGCCTCAGATGAGAATCACTTGTCATGTTCGCTGGTCATCAGCGGAGTCTGAGGACAAACCGCCCAAACGCTGAATCTGTGGGGTTAATTTTAGGGGGAGTGAAGCACCGTTTTCTGTTTCTGAAATGTGCCTTTTACTTTGGTCGGCCATGACCTCGGATTCCTTTTTTTTCTTCATTTTACTCTTTCTCTTTGTCGTGGATGGGATATGTCAAGATCCACGTCGTGCAGCAAAGCAAAGATGATTCATTAAGGTTTTGAGTAACGAAACACAGTTGAGGTTTAGATATTTTGCCTCCAAATTTCACAGATCTCAATGATAATTGAGCATCGGCGGGATGAACGGGACAAACCAGGCCAATGAGGTGCCGCCTCACAATCTGCAGTATCTGATGCTGACATATCAGATGTGAGACATCACACCACGAACAGGTGAGGGCTGTGAGAACAAAACAGTTTCATCAGGAGGTAATTCATGGTCGCCATGGTTACGGGTACCTTTACAGGTGTATGCTCTTGTGGATTTAAGTGCCTAATTAAGACACTTGGTTTGTATATAACACAAGTGCCAAAAAAAAAAAAAAAAAAGAAATATATAAATAAAAGTAAAAGTAGTTTCAAAGTTATGGGAGTTGGAGCTCTCAAATGCGGATGCCTGCGCTCCTCGTCAAACTGAAATCAATGAGTCTCTAAACGTCCTTTTTCTCCGCCGCATCACACCGTCTTTCAGCTCACTTGTGAAATCTATAAATACCGCGGTGGTGCTAAAAGAGCTGCAGATGCGAGCGCCTGCTAATTCCTGTCTCTTGATCTGCGCAGCATCACGGCGTCATTTAGCCTCTCTGGAAGTGATGAACTTCACTGTGAAGAAAACTCTGCTGACTGCATGTCTCATCTTCTCCGAGGGAAGGAGTTCAAGCCGCCGAGGCCGAGGGGAGACAGATTTACAGTCTCTTATTGTTTTTTGTTATTGTGTAAAGTGGGAAAAAAAACAACAACTTGGAGAAAGTTCATCTCCAATACAGAAGCTCTCCGCAGAGCTCCTGATTCAGCCGGCTGATCGCTGCAGTCCGTCTCAGAATTATTAATACTGCAATAGCCGCCGACGCTAAACCCCGGCTTTTTTTTTTTTTTTTTTTATAGCTTTAATGCAGATTTGAAGATTCATACAATGTGAAAATGCTTCAGATGACGAGAAAAATGTGATTCTAACCCAGATTAACGGAAAGCCGTAAACAGATTTTAGTTTGAATGAAATAATGATGTGACGCAAACCAGAGTTTAACAAGAATGTTGTAATATGCGAAATGTAAGTATTAAAAAAAGCAAAAGCATCAACTGCATCTTCAAAATTGTCTCCATGTTGTGCATGTTTATGAGAAGTATGAACATAAAGCCATACAGTGTTTTCATAGTAAAAACACGTGTAAACCAAAGATAAAACCCTCTTTTAAGTCACTTAAAGTCAATTCTTCAACATATATTTCTACTGTGGGCTACTGGCAGAAGACCTCCACAAGGAGAATGTTGTGCTCAATTACAAGTCAAGTACTGACATTTTAAAAGTATTATTTTTTATTGTATTTAATCACACTGTCAGTCGCAGGTATTTCATTCAATCTGCCTGTATAAAATATTGATATGAGCCGTTCTTATTGAACTGAAAAATGACAAAAATATTTGAATACGAATTCAGCGCGTGGACTTGTTGGTGTACAATGATATAAGTGAGGAGCTTGAATTACATTTGGACTTAAGCCCTTCATTGGACATTCACTTCAATTTTAGAACTCACGCACATTGTCGGGCTCTCACACTGCGAAGACAGGATCGGTGATCATTTCCAACAACAAAGCAATTAAATAAGAAAATAAAAGCCAGGATTTGGTTATATTGTGAAAAGTATGTTGACTGCTTCGATTGAAACTGCAGGTTAACGATGACGAGATGTACTGCATGCAGGTCATATTGCCTTGAAGCCTCGGAGTTCACTAGAAATCATGTATTTCAGTAACTAGTTACATAATGCTGTAAGAAAAAAAAGAAAAGATGGAGGTCTCGTGCTCGTATGGAAACCCAAATCCCACTTTAACGCCCTCATCGCAGCCCGTCCCCTCGCCCTCCCTCAGCCTCCCTGCTTTCCCCACGCGTTAGCCTTTTCCATCTAGAGGTGTGGGAATTTGAGCCGCCTCCTTATCTGAAGTCCCGTCCTGAGGAGCGCCGCAGACTCTTCTGCCAGCAGTTTTTTTTTTTTTTTTTTTTAATAAAAGCTGCAGCCGAATGTGTGTCAGCGGCCGTCTGCAACGGGAACAAAAATGTAAATCGAGGAGCCAAAGTTGCAGACGCAATCCCGAGGAGTCACGAACGCACCTGCGCTTATGCATATTTACATGACAGCGTTAGTGGAAGAACAATAAGCAGCAGCAGCAATATTGGGAGGAGGAGGAGGAGGAGGAGGAGGAGGAGGAGGAAGACTCACTCACTTCAAGATACACACTAATAATAGCTGTGAGGAGGAGAGTTGGGGGCTTCATGGGAATCTTCAAAGAGCAGGTTTTTGACTCCCCAGAAGGTTACTTAGAGATAAGAAAATCCATCAAAGAAAGTGAGACAGTTATGACCAATGTACAGCCAGATATAGAATACATTAGTATTTCCTTCAATCACTTAAGTCATGGAACTGTTAAGTATTCAACTTGTGTATCATTTGTGGCGATGTGGAGAGAATGAGGTCCATGACACACAATTGACCCTGAAGCTAATGTGATTTTAGATTAAATTATATGTTTAGAAATAGAAAATATTAAGTTTGGATGTTATAGTGCAACATCGTGAGCAGTTTCACACTTCTCACTTTAACAGTGCATTACTGTCATACAAGAAAAAAGGAGAAAAAAAGAGAAGAAAAAGAAAGAAAAAGGAGAAAAATGGGGAAAAAAGAGGGTAAAAAAGGAAAACAAGCAACAAAAACCAAAAAACAGTGCATTACTGTCATTCTGTTTCCTTGAGGAACTTTAGCAACTGGGTGAATAGAAAGCTTGTAAAATATAAAAATATAACAAGTACTCTATCCAGATGTATGTGTACTTTACTCATCCCTCCCCTGAGGCTACAGCCACTCATTACAGGATCAATATAAACAAGTACAGTGCAAAACTATTTATCATTTGAACACACAGCGTTAGAAATGAATCTATTGGTCGGTGTACTGGACACGTATATGAATAAGCTCAGGTCCTCAAGATATGTACCAGTCCCAACAGGTACATACTGTATCACATAGAGAGACTTGGCAGATGCTTAAAATGACAGGGCTAAGAAGACAAACGTCGACCTCCTGTAACGTTTCGTCCACCTTAGGGTCACGTGGGGCGCTGCAGTCCACCGCAACAGGTGAGGGCGGGGTTACACCCGGCCGGGTCGCTAATCCATTCCAATCTATTTTATATTTATTTAATATATTTGTATTTTACTATTCCTAATTTAATTTATTCCTAATTTATTTGTATAATTATTTGTATTTTACATTATTACATAATTTTAATTATTCTATTTTATTAAATATTATTTATCTATTTCTAAATAATCTATTTAGATACATTAAACCACCATGTGCCAATTGTGTCCTCGCTGAGTCGTCTATCGACCTATAATGCTTCATCCAACTTGAGCCGAACCTCACTGACTGTACAACCTGGATAAATGTAAAAGATGTTTTTAAAGAATTCTAACTTAGGCGCTTACGTTTACCTTTACTTTACACTGTACAATATTACCACTCTGTATATATATATATGCTGCTGTTCATCCTACTCTTTTAATTACTGCTTTTATATACCTGCTGTTTTATATGTACAATACTGCTTTAACTACCGCCGCGCAATGACTCATACTGTTACTATTACTGCATGCCTGTATATAATCTCAACATGAAATTACTTCTTTTTCTTGCTCTTTTTAATGTGCCGCTCTTGCCACCAAATTGTAAATTAGAATAAATAAAAGTCTTTTTTTCTGATTCAGATTCTTTCCTAATATTATTATTCAAGCTATGCTATTCTATTTCTCACACACAGTCACAATCACACCTACAACCAATTTAGAGTCGCCTATTAACCTGAAACGCATATTATTTTGGACAAACGCAGGAAACCAGCCGGATTGCTCCTGATTTCAGGCGGCACATGCAAACTTGTTGCTCAAACACAAGAAGCCGATCTATTAACACCCACTTAATAAGCTCCCTGATTGGATTACCAACTTATTGAGAGTTTGGACGTTTCCTCGTGTTTCTAATATTCTGCCTCACTCATGAATGATAAATGAATGTGGCCATAAATGCAGGAAATAAGAACACTTCTCAATAGAACACGGTCCAATTTATCATTTAAGTGAAACTTACAACCTAAAAATTTAACATAGAATTAATTTCCTGGACATGATGATAAAAGCAGAGCTTTTGTATTGACTTCAGAAAATAATTTGCATCTTGGTAGTATAGTAGTATATATAGTAGTATAGTATATGTAAATAGCAGAGATAAAACCCAGTGACTGTTTTCTATCACTGTATAATATCTCTCATTAAACAGCAAATGAATCCAAAGGAAAAATAGTACAAAGGGTAAACTTTTTTTTTTTTTCATTTACTCCACCTGCGGCACCTGAGTCTTATAATCTTCTTTTATGTAAAATAAATTTACTGATCCAATTCACTGAATAATGTTGCCTGCTGATACGCTTTAATATCCTGTGCTTATTCCAACACCTTAAATAGCTTTGTGGCTGTCCGTCAAGCTCGCAGGAAGAGGGCTCGTGGGCTTGAGGTTGGAGAGACGACTGGATATTAAATTCTGAGACAACAGCAATGCTTTATTTAGAACTTAAAAAATATTCTGTGTGCAAATGCTGGCACAAGCAAACAGTCACCGTCCCATACCGCAGCCACATACATGGAGGGGCCAATACAAAACACTGTGATACGACTCACTGTCACATCGTGATGGTGGAAGAGTGATTTTCAGAGTGAAGGGGAAACAAATGTATCTTCAACTGACTCTCTGTTAATGGAAATACTCTGTTAGTTTCCTGTATTGCCTGATTATACTGTAATTGACACATGATCTGTTGATTTGTATTCTATTCTGAAACATACCAACTGGGGGTTAATCTTCATTTACCAAAGAATTCTTTTGGGCAATTTTTTTTCCAGAGGGGGAAAACAACAACAACAACAAGAACAACAACAACAACCCTTACAAACCTGCAAAATAGCGAGAATATCCTGTTTTATCTGAGCTGCAACAAAAAGCTGAACAAATGATTGTCTGGCACACAAGGGGGCAATTAAATCTGCAGAGGGGGTTGCATTGAAAAAAAAAATAATTTCTTTGTAGTCTCATTCAGTTGTCCTCGACACAGATGTGTCTCTTAATTCAAAACAAGTATGACCAAGGTACCTTTTGCTTTTGTTTCCACAGCAGTCAAACTCTTGTCTTTCTCTGCACATTTTGACTGATCATGTTTGTTCAAGTAGAAATCTTCCAACAAAAATACACCAATGTACTACTATGTACACGGAAATAAAAACCGGTGTGGTACATGTATTATGTAGTAGACTAATTTACATTTGAAATTAAAGATTAAATTGAGGTGGATTTGAATCAATAGATAGATAGATAGATAGATAGATAGATAGATAGATAGATAGATACCAAAGGTTCAATTTATACATACATACATACATACATACATACATACATACATACATACATACATACATACATACACCATATGGTACTTGAATATCCTCCAATATCATTTATTTAATGATTTCTGGTTATACACTGCCATCTGCTGTTTATCTTGAGTGAAACCCAAGCATCTGTTTCCTCCTACTTACATGACCGCTGGAGTAGTAGCAATAATTTAATGGAAATGTTAAAAAAAAAATATATATAAATACACATTAGGAGAGTACATGAAATTATGTTGAGGGGTTTCTATGTCCCTGGAGAGATGTTTAACAAAACACATTAACAAAATGTTTATTTAATTTCTCATTATCAGTGATTTAATGGGTTTTGGTAATGCCTTTGCAAAGCATTGGTTTAAATTTTTTTATTTTTTTTAATAAAAAATGTGTTGATTTGTGCTGAAAATCACATGATGTGGAGGCTGCATCACCCACCTCCTTGTAGTGAGTTTTAATGCAGAGAAATGCCTCAGTCCGGTCTTACAGGCAGTTATACCTTCATGTGTGCTTAGACTAACACACAAGGACATCCTTATTTGTATATTATGGCCTAAACCATAATTCTTATTCGAATAAAGTTGAAGTTCAGTATTATTCTCCTGCTGTTACCCTCCAAATCGAACAACTCACACAACCCAACCCCAAAAACACCCATCCACGCTTTCACTTGAGTGCATACCAACAATTAATGATCAACATTCATCATCCAGGACTGATTTGTCATCATTCCGTGGACAGTCTGTGTGCACAGAGTGGCAGGGTGTTTCTTCACTGTTGCATGGTAGGTGAGAAAGAGGAGGTGAAATCACGAGGGAGGATACGGGTCTGTTGCTTAGGAGGAAAAAAAGCTGCTGCAGAGTCAAACATGCAAAGAGGTGGTAAGAGGGAACAGGGCCTGGTGTTGAAGTCACAGCCACAGAGGAGAGAGAGAGAGATATTCTCCTATTTTTGCAATCCTGTCGGACTGAAGTACAGAAAATCTATGCGATTTGATTAAAATTTAATTAAGATTTTTAGTTGATTTTTACACGTTCTCACATATTGTGTGACTTGTGAATGCCATATAATATTTTTGATTCATCTACCCACTCATTTCTTCCAAATTTGGAAAAAAAAAACATACAAGCAAGAAACGATGTAACAAGAAAAACGTTTTCATTTAAATAATCAACCAAAAAGAATATCATTATACAATGTGAAGTATATTCTAGCAATACTGCCTATTTGGATGTCTTCTAACACACACACAACACCATTTAGAACCTGAAACTGATATGAGAGCAGTGAAAACTTTATTTGGAGCAGTTTTGATCCTTATGTTATTCACTTTTTGACATGCAGTTGTCATGGTCTTCCATAGTTTCTTATGTATATGCTCTAAATACTGTGAATATATCTTATTTTTTTGGCCTTATTTTCGCGTAACAATAATCCGAAATGTAACAACGACCCGAATTGTGATTTGAAGAAAAAAAAAAGAAGTAATAAAACCCAAAAGCCTGTTGCTGCGCGCGCAACTCTCCCCGTTCCTTCCTATTCCATCCCTTGTAAACAAACATGGCGGCCCCACAGTCGTATTATTCACGGTCATTACTCTAGTTTTATCGTCCATATCAGTAGTTTTATAGTCGAGACTCACCCCTGACAGCATCCGATGGGTCATCAGTCCATACTGATGTCAGGTTCTCTCCATTTTCTACACGTTTTCTACGCGTATTCTTCTCTGCACACGTCTGTGTGGTTTCATTACAAAATCAAGCAGCAGCGCCCTCGCATGGGCCGGCATACTAACTACATCATTGTCTCTGTCCGCTGCTGCAGTGTAAACAAGGGCCTTGGAAAAAAAAAAGTGGTTCGCAACCTAATGAGCAAGGGAAAATGTGGGCGTCCGAGTGACACAAGTTGAAAACCCCTGTTTTATACCCTTTAATCCTGCGCAGGGTCGCAGGGAGCTGGAGCTGATCCCAGCTTACCATGGATGAGGGCAGGATACACTCTGGACAGGGCAGACAGACAACTACACACACCCATCCTTCTAAATCTATTATTCTATGCGAATATCAGTCACTGCTTTGTCCTTGTATGTATTAATATATAGTATTACTTGTTTAACTTTGTCCGACCATATTCATATTTTAATTACTGTTGTACTATACTGCAGGAGCCTGTTTGTGTTGCAACGCTGACTGTTTGGTATCTGTGAAATGGGACTTTCCAAAGTGGGAACTTTCCCAGTTCCCAGCTGCAAAACATGCAGTAAAATAACATTTTTATTCCCACTTTATTGTGCTTGAACACTCGATGGGTGCCGGGCGAGGAGGAGAAGGAGGAGGCATTAGGCCCCGCCTCCCTCCTGTCAGACAGCATCCCGGGCCTCCTGCGCCCTCCTCCCTCCCTCCCTCCCTCCCTCGCGCGCTCGCGCTCTCGTAGCTATGGAAACTCGTCGATGGCAACATCCAGCAGTCTCTCTCCTTCTGCCCCCATCCTCTTACCTCTGAGAGGTGCTCGAGTGTGTGCGGCTGGAGAACCACGAACCATACGGCTGCAAGATGGCGATGGCGCGACTCGTGGCGTGTTTTGCTCTGTACAGCAGCCTGGGTGAGTTCTTTCTTTCCTCCTCTCTCTCTCTCTCCGTCCCCCGGTGGAGCTTTAGCGGAGACTTTTAGAGGAGACGGAGCTGTCACTGCTGTTAGCCTCCAACCAGACGTTAGCTCGACGCTCAAAATATGCCCCCCCCCCACAAAAAAAAAAAAAGAATAAAAAAAAAAGCTGCTTATTTTCACCTTATTCAACACTTTGTTTTGTGGACGTTTCCGAGCCGACAGCAGCAGAGGTGACAGTAACGGTCAAAAGGACGGCAGTTGTCGGAGCATCCGCTGCGTTTTTAAAACGGCTAATGTACGGAAAAAAAAAAAAAACCTGCAGCCGTGGATCGATACGAGTTGGCCTGCTTGTTTACGACCACTCACGTATTACTATTTCCATGAAGGAGATTCCGGGTTTGAACCGGAGCAGATGGTGGTTTGGTGGTTAAAAAGGGCAGGCAAAGGCGGCCACATGGCAGAGACCTGTGGGGACCAGAGATCACGGGCCGGCCTGGACATGGATGTGCTCAGTGCCTTTACAATATACTGCCATGTGTCGTGTACAGACACATCTGAACTCCAGGTGACCTGCACGAGTCCTGGATTACTTCTGACTGGGCCTCGCTGATCTTAAAACCCTCCTAAGATTTGCCTCTTTTGTGTATTTCCTTGCAGAGAATGGAGCAGAATATCCCATTTAGCATGCACCTGCTGTGTGTCAAACCACGTTTGATATGCGGCCTTTTAAAGTTGTATTTCTCCGTGAAATCTTCACTTTAAAGAACAGTCTGTGTAAGTTATTACTGTCCTTCAGCTATTAAAAAAAATAAAATAAAAGCATGTATTATAATTGTGAATGTTTGGTTATTTCTTATGACAGCTCTGGGAGGTGACGTGTTATAAAAGAATAATCTGACTTAAATAACAAGTATCAGTTGTATGTACGGCCACGCATTTAAAATGTTGAAGTTCTC
This sequence comes from Blennius ocellaris, assembly GCF_963422515.1. Lineage (NCBI taxonomy): Eukaryota > Metazoa > Chordata > Actinopteri > Blenniiformes > Blenniidae > Blennius > Blennius ocellaris. The sequence goes on along the minus strand of NC_137651.1, from coordinate 27,447,906 downwards.
TTCCTCGTATCCGGTGATGGACCAGCCGGTGTCCTGTATTACTTCTGACTGACCTTCATTCACCTTAAAAACCTCAAGATGTGGATGTTTAAGGTATTTCAGCGAGATTGAGAGCCGACGTGTTTATAAAAGCAAAATATAGTAGGACTTTTTATTCGTCCAACACTGATTTGAAAAAGCATTTGGTTGCAGTTATGCATCTCATGTATTAAGACTTTTAATCAAATCTACACTCCGACCGACTGTTAAAACCCACCAGATGTGTATGTTTGGGGTTTTACTTTCCACTCGTCTAAAAGACAAAATGATATTGAGGTGAAATGCTTCTCGCAGTTTAACTTTAAACCAGTTTGATTTCAGTTTTAATTCTCATTCCTGCCCGCGGAGTAATAAGTGGATACGTTGGTCGTGTGATGGAGCTGATCCTTGGAGGTACAGTGTATTCCTGCTGGTGCACACGTCCTGGCAGAGCGCTGGACTGCATCAGTAAGTGCTGATCTTTTGACCCTGACACTCAAGCAAGCGTGAATCAAGTGACAGGAGACTTGACAGGCAGCGCTTCATCTGTTATGCTCTTCGCACTGCGAAGCTTTGGCCGGATGCCGTAGAGAATAAATGTAACTTCCCAGACTAACGTTCATGCTGTAATTCTCACTAAATGTCAGTCTCTTCAAATAAAGACTGTAAATGAGAGAGAGAAAAAAATCTGGCTGTTAATCCATTTCAAGGTGGGAACAGTCGTGTTTCTGCATGTCAGCTTCTTCTAATCAACGTAATCGATTTTGATGATTGTTCTTTGGTTTTGGATTTTATTATTTTTTTTGCAGTTAATGGGGAAAGAAAATCCCCTCTTTGATTTCTCGCAGAGTGAATAAATCTGTTGGGATTATTTATTTCAAAGCTCCTTTCAAAGCACGAATACATACAGTATACAATCATATCCGACAAAGAAAAGCAACAAATCTCTTCATTTAAGAAGCACGAACCGCAGAGTGTTTGCTGTCTATTTGTTTAATCCGTGACCCCTTGTTCTCCTCCAAATGAGGGTTTTAGGAAGGTTCTTCGCTTCACATATCACATATTTGAGCATCTTGGAAAATTTGAGACCTCCTCCACAATTCCCCGTGCCATTGTGTGAGAGCTGACATCATTCAGATAATTGATCTTGCGGAGACGTTTCTTCACTCGTGTCCAAACCTTAAGTGATTTCACACACCTCGCGTGCTTGGTTTTTGAAACGGCCTCCATGTTATCTGCTGCTGTGATCACTTGCTCTTACACAGTCACTCCAGTATGCTGTGAATCCCCCCCAGGTCCTTTGCCCCATCCTCTGCCGTCAGCATATCTGCTGCGACTGCACTGGAATGTCTGGGAAAAGGCTTTTTATAGATGCACTGGATCAACAACTTTTGTTGCAGGGACGGGGATGGGGGGGCTCTTTTCATATTTAGCGCATAAGAGGATTGCCGAATGTGGCTACTTAAACGCGGTTCCCTCTCAGAACGGCCTATAGTCCCACTTTATCATGTGCATCATGACAACAGGAGGATTAAGAGCGAGCCTGTGTTTTTGCTTTCCAGCAAAATGCTAAAGATTATTTTCATATTTCAGGAATATTGCCTTGTCTTCGGCCTACATTGTGTCACGGGGGAGGGGTGCGTGTGCATTGTTGTCTAAATGCTTTTCTTCCACAGCTCGTATTAGCGATTAGTTGCACATTGTGTTGTTAATTGACCGCAGTTACTCTTTCCCACGGCCTTCATTTTGTTTTGTTTTTTTTTGGGGGGGGGGGGGGGGGGGGGGTGACGAGTCTCTGGTGTCAGTGCCGGATGTGGAATCCGTGCACTCATTTCACATTTTGGTAAAAGCAGCATCCTCGTGGTGTCCACTGGAAAGTTTAACCTCAGCATCAGTTATTGTGTAACAAGGATAACAGGACTAAATTTTTTTTTTTGTGGTTTTTTTTGTCAGTTTGTTTTTGGCCAAAAGGACATGAGGGGAGGTGACATACTGCAAAGGTTGTCTCCAAGGCCCGTTTGGTAATGCGTATGAAAACAGATGGAATCCACCAAATCTTAAGTGTTTTCCCACACACACACAAGGCTGGGTAGTGATCTGTGAATTCTGTTTTGTGTTACGCGATACAGTGTGATTGTAGCAGATAGGATCATTTAATATTTTTCATTTAAGAGCCTCGCATTTTAATTTGTTCCAGAGCTCCCTGGAGCCTCTCTTCAAGCTCATTTAGCTGGAGAAGAAACACCTTCAGATCTAGAGGGTTTTTTATCCAGTCCCAGCGCGTGCATACGCTTGCTGGATGACCTCTCCGCACGTCTCTCAGGATGTCCAGTCACAGCCGGGGTAAAAATAGCCCCCCCGATGATGAACAGGGTGGGAAAGTCAGCCACAGAGACGGAAGCTGAGACCTGAGAGCCAGACCCCGTCACTGTCCGCAGCCGCTCTTGTATGTACGAGCGTATACGTTGGCAGGGCCCAGGTTTTCATCTTTTCCAGGCCGACGCGGCGTCCCAGTCCCACTGTACGTCACCCGTGTGCTAACACGGATACTGGGAGCGAGAGAGTGCGCGGTGCCCCGGGGCGAGCAGGAGGGCCGTCCTCTCGTATTCACAATCACGCTCACATGATTATTATTGTCTCATCCCAGCCGTCGTTGGAAGCGATTCACTCTGCCCCCACCGGAGAGCGAGAACGCTTTCATTACTCAGCATGGGTACTGTTAGTTGCATGCATACCCAACAATTACTGCATTTAGACAACAACAAAAAAAAGAAGGTTGAGTGTAGGGTACCAGCAGCAGGCAGAGACGTAATTATCATTTTAAAGCAGCCACATGAATTATCTGTATGTACTGAGCAGTAATTGGCCAATTCTTTTAATTTGTTGTTGCACAACATGCCCTTCTCTTCTAAATGTTGCTCAAACTTGCAATCTGCTGGTCCAAATTTAAACCAAACTTGTGAATTCTGCCTCTTGCCATTAGAATCTGACATTTACAAAATAGCAGTGATCGCTTTAAGCAGTTCAGCCGTGCATGGAAGTTAAAATAAGTACATCTCATGTGTTGTGTTTGTGCCAGAGGGGAACCAAGATGGTTGATTAAATGTGGTCCAAATGTAAGTGCAGTCCCCCCTGTTCGGTTATTTTTGTACTTGTGATTTGATTTGTTTGGGGATTTTGATAAATAATTTATTTCATAAACGTCAGAATGAATCGGCATCACGTTTTGCAGAGACGCTCCTCTAAAGCTGACAAAATAAATAAATAATTTTTTTTTAAAAAGGATCTGTTTTAATCTCTCACGGTGTATGATTTTCAAACTGCAGTGCTGGGGAAGTGGATACGCTACGTACTCCTTCACTAAGCCCTCCATCTTTTTCCAGTGAGTAAATGCTGAATGAGCACATTCGAGCAAATACTGGAATGATGTGAAAGTGAGAAGAAATGGAAGCTGTCTGTCCTGAAACTGGATTATTGGCCATCTTGAAGGCAGATTGTCAAGCTGTAAGGTTTATTGTGAAGGAACACTATTTCAACTTGGAATTCCAGAATAAGTCAAAAGGACATTTCTGTCCATTGTTTCTGTCTTTAGATGCACAAATATTTCTCCTGAACGAGGCCATCTATGAGGAATGTGGAGGTACTTTGAACATGATCATGGTTCCCTATGTCTGAGACATCATGATAAAAAGGGACCTTTTCCTCATCCGCACTGTGTATTTAAATCGAAGGTCAAACATAAGGTCCGTGGGCAAAAAAACCAGCCTGCAAGAGGCTCCAAAACACCAAGCAAATGGTGAATATTTCAAAGACAATACAGATTTGAAGCCAATTTTCTTAGAAGTAGTGGATACAGCACAACACTGAGACTCGAGTTGAAGTATCAGTGGTGCTTCCAGGAAAGCTCGCTACCTTATTGCTATAAAACTAAACTCAACGCCATGCTGTCAGGGTGAGTTTGTAATAACATCCATAATGCAACAGCTGTAGGAGACGTTTCACTGTATTTTGCGTCACAAATTATTATTAAAATTGGCTTCATGTTGAGACTGTAGTCGTTTTCTGTGACATTGTTTTGGTTTTGCACAAATGTTTCATCTCGTTTCCTCTGCACCACAACAAACGAAAGCATTAAAGATCAAGTTTAAAGCAAGGTTATTACGGCACTGGTCTACTGGAGAGGAATTTGGTCTGTACGTGCCCCCTGAACTACTATGTGTTCGACACCCACCGGGGTGATCTGCATCACTGCAACATGAAAGCACATTAAAACCAGCCAGTGTGAAGTAAAAATCTGGAAAAGAAAGGATTTGAAGAGTATTTCTGCTGTAATATTTCCGACATGTGACTGTAATCTTCAAATGTGCCTTGTTTCTTAGACAAATCGGTTTTAAAAAATGTTCCTCGGTTGCTTTAGCTGTTTGTTTGTTGTTTGTTTTTTGCACTGCAGGGTTCTCCTGAAACTGTACAAACACCCTCAGACAAAAAGCTGAAAGCCACTAAATCCTCAGTTGGGGTTTCATTTCCAATGCATTGTGTGGGATTAAAGCCGAAACAGCAGGAACAAAACAAAAATGGGTCACCATCCGAATAGTTAGACACTCTATTAACCTTTTCATTGAGAGATTTTAATATTAAATATCTTCTTTCTCTCTTGATGTTCCGGCCAAATGATTATTTAAGTACCCACCAATCAGGAGTCATATTAAATATTTGTGCTGCGGGTTCAGTTGTAAAGCCTTGGCCGGGCGGCGCACATGTTCATTAAGCTGCAGAAGTTTGGCCCCGAGCCTCCGTCTTCTTAAATAGAAATGGGAAGTATTTAATGAGATATGTTCACCCCTCAATCAGATCCCAGGCCGCTCACCGTCCCCGTGCTTATCACTCTAATCCACTGTTTATTAGGCAACATGCCCGTCCGATAAGGTCTGCTAATGAAAATGTGTGTGTGTAATCAGGGTGTGTGTGTGTGTGTGCGTGTGTTTTTTGTTTTTCTTTCTCTCCTTCCACAGGCCACATTCCATCATCGGTCGGAGTAATCCTCCGGACCACGGACAAGATTGTGTGGGCAAATGAGTTCGAGCGTAAGTTGCTGGAAAATCACTCCAACCCATTTACCTAAAGTACCTTTACTTTCCTGATGCAAACTCGCTGCGGCTCTCATGCATTATGTGCTTTTATTTTTGTTGTTGTTGTTTGTTTTTCCACAGCCATCGAACTGACCTGTTTAATAGAGTCCATCTCCACAAACAACCCGCGGATTGAGTGGAAAAAGATTAAAAATGGCATCCCCAGTTACGTGTACTTCCAAAACAAGATAGCAGGTAAACCTCTTGGAACCTCTTACCTCTTCTTATTTGTTTATTTTTTTTCAAACAAAACACCCATCAAGCTGCAGACCGCAGCGTCTCCGGACTCAAAGCTGTGCTGAATGAATGCTACCTTGAAGGAACTTGGCTCTGAATGCTGTTTTCTAACAGCGGAGTCATGCAGTGTGTTTGAATGAGCAATTGTAAGGTTGGTTTTTTTTTTTCCTCCCTCTCTTTCTGCAGGGGACTTGGAGCACAGAGCTCAGCTCAGAGAGCCAGCCAACATCCTGATCTTCAACACCACTCGATCAGACACCGCAGAGTACCGCTGCGAGGTGGCCGCCATCGACGATCAAAGGGACTTTGATGAGATCCTGATCAGTCTCGCAGTTAGAGGTGGGAGAAGCAGACCTATTTGCCGCGCTAGCGCATCCCTGATCTAATTATTACCAGCTCATAGTCACGATTGATTTGAGTTACCTCTTTGTCATATGAAATGAATATAAAATTTGGTGTGCATGTGTGTGTGTGTGTGTATACGTGCAGTGAAACCTGTCGTGCCGCGGTGCAGCGTGCCAGACGCCGTCACGGTCGGGACGTCGACAGAGCTGCGCTGCCTGGAGAACGAGGGCTTCCCGGCTCCCCAGTACCGCTGGTTCCACAACAACGAGGAGCTTCCCCAGGACCCCAAGAACAGCCCCAAGTTCGCCAACTCGTCCTTCAGCATCAATCCCGACACTGGCGGTCTGGTGAGGAAACGCTTCCTCTCAGTGCTTCTCGCTTGTTTCTCCGATAGTAATTATCCCTGGAGGCTTGGCAGCAGTCAGAATGTATCATGACTAACGAGAAATCAGCGTCTCCTCAGCCTGCTTCACTGTTCTATTTATGGATAAGTCTCTTAAGCATCAATAGCTTATCTAATGTAAATGTGAGGCTTAAACTGGATGAAACATTCACAGTTACATGACTAATAGCAGCATGAATGCCTGGCTTCAAAACTCGCCGGTGCAGTGTTTATTATAACGGCGGGATCATGAATGTTAAGAATGTTTCTGGTTTCCATCTAAACACATACGAACCAGGTCAAAGTCTAGCATGCCAATAATGTGGCTGCATTAAAAAAAAAAAAAAAAAAAAAGTTATCGTGTGCATATGAGATTTATACGATGGAGAATTTTTTTTATTCCAGCTGTGTCGAAGCACTTAAAAGGTTTTCTTTTAATGTCTGTCTAGAAATTTCGGAGGGTGAGGAAGGAGGATGCCGGGGAGTATTACTGCCAGGCCAAGAACGACGCAGGGCACGCACAGTGTCTGCCACAATCAATGGAAGTCTGTGAGTGACGCGCACGCACAATGCACTGTGGTATGGACAGGAAATGAACGGATGAGGAAGGATGAAGCCCGGATGGACGGCTCGCTGCGTTCAAGCAGGTTTAATACCGGTGGGAAGATGTGATCTAAACAGTGCGACCTGGAAACACAATCAAAACTACGGTTTCAGTAGGGTCCTAGGCTTTGTCAGCGCTCGCACCCGAATACAAACATTCACACTCGCAGGAAAGAGCAAACAACAGAAAACTCCCGCACGCCAAACTTTTTTAAGTCGTGTGTCATTCCTAAACTTGCTTTGAGAAGCAAAAAGCACAAAACAACTCAACATTTCTTCCTCAAAAAAGAGCAAACAAGACAGAATAATTTTTGTTTTTTTTTGGCGTTGCTCCCCAAAGCAGCAGCGTTCCCACGACTCCAGCCATTTGAAGGCCGAGCTCACTGTGCCCTCGTCTGCCCACTTTGAAAACAACTGGCAGCAGAGAGGGAACTTGTGAGTCTCCTCAGCTCAGCGCAAAGTGGACACAGACAAACTGGGCCGGCCTTCTCTCGCTCGACATAATGAGTCCTTTCCTCGATATTTACAGGCTGGGAAGAGGAAGTCTTTTCACACATTGTACACCACAGAACAATCGTCATAATAATCACCATCATCATTTTTAAAGGCACTTTTCAAGCCGCTCGCTTGTTCTTCCCGTTGCAGACGACGTGGACATCCTGGGGATTTTCCTGAAGGTGTGCGCCGTGGTGACCGCCCTCCTCGTTGTGAGCGTGTGCACTTATCAGGGCTGTAAACGGGCGTGCACCCCCAAAAAGGGCCACAGCGAAAATAAGTGAGTACAACCAGGAGATTTTTACTCTTTATCGTTGTTTTTATTGGACGATTTTGTGTTTTACTCCGTGTTTCTTTTCTTCTCCAGCTACAACTGGCCAGCACAGACCAACGTCTTTGACTATGTTGATGACGACGAGGTAAACAACGCTTTCCTTCATTTTTTGACAAAAGGTGTCTTTTTTTTTTCTGTTTCTTTTGTTTAACTCAACATTCCCGTCTTGTCTTTGACAGGGTCACTTCCGCCACAAGTCGTCATTCATCATTTGACATCCAGGAAAAGAAGCAACAAAAGAAAAGAGGAAACACAGTCGAGGTTAACTTGCTACAATGAACAGTTTTTGAAGTGTAACATGGCACATTACTCTCTGATGCACATCGAAATCAACGCAAACAACTTGCCAAAGTATTTGAATATAATTTTGTGGTGCCGTTTTCATGTTTTTATAAAGCCACGGAATTTTATTTCCCCTCTCTTAGTGTTTAATTCGTTTCGTCTCATCGTTTTTTAAAAACCCATTTCAAAGCTACTGTGACGTTTGATATTCGGTGTGTCCACAGAAGTTAGTTCTTTTCACTGGGTTTTTTTGGGGGGTTGGGGGGGGGATTCCTTTTTATAACTCTTAAACTTTTTACTATGTGCATTGACGTTGTTTTACAGGATTCGTTTGATTTGTCTGTGACACATTATGTTTGTTTATGTCACATGCAGAAGAGTTGGGACTTTGTATATACTGTAGTCATGCAGGCAATAAGTACAGTAGTAGACTGAAAACGGCTGATCAGCTCAGATACATGAGGCACAATTCATCAGCCCGTATTTACAAACGATTACAAATATGTACAAGTACAGATAAAACAGTGCTTTGAATACTATATATCCCACTATGCTGCAAACGTATACTATAAAGGTGGTGAAGTATAATTTTATTTAATTTTTTTTAGAGTGCTGTTTTCTGTGTATAAGTGACCTTTTGTGCTTTACTAATTATTTCGTGAGTATTGGACATATTGCCCAAGTTTGACTCCGTATTAAATGTACATAAATATAAACAGTTTTGATTTTTTTTATTTTTTTTTTATGCATTACACTCCATACCTTATTGTAAATACTGCAGCAGAGTGTCGATTGGAGCTCCATTTACAGTATTTACTCCTCAGTGTGTATCTGCAGTGTTGAGCCTGTCAGTAACAACAGTGTGTCATTTCAGACATTCGTGTCGATGATTTGTGTAACAACTCAGGAACTGTTGTAAAATGTCCACTGTTCATTTGATATTAAGTTCATGTTATTTTGTTACAATTAAAAACCTTTGAACTGTAATTATTTCTGTTGTCTTGTGTTTATTGTTTTTTATATAGGAATGCATTATCAGATTTGTATGATTTTGTTTAAGAAAAGTGGAGAAAAAAACAGTATAAAAGAAAGAAGATTAGACTTGGAAGTCAATTTAAAAGAAAATGAGCACTAACTCTGACTAAAAGACTCCCATGTCGAACAGAGTCATTTATGATTTATGCCCACAGTAAATGCAACATGAATCATTCAGTTATACGTCTTGCTTTGTCATGGAAATTTTCATCAAATTCACTGCTGTTTTAACCTTTTATAGGGCACACTGAATACTAAAGTGAGTGTTTTTACACTTGGATGCTTTTCCAGGCTATTTACAGATGTGGTAACATTGTAAAGTCAGAAGCAATAAACACAGCAAATTTGTTATTGCATATAATGAAATCTCTAGGAAAAAGCAAAGCTGACCCGAACGAAACACCATTTCATAAGTTATATATTTTTAAATCTGTAAATAGGATCAAATTCTCACTGGAATCTTCAAGCCCGTTGACTCTCCGTGGTGCCGCCGTGCAGAAAATCTGTTATTTTCTGAGACGTGGCATGTAATTGTCATTGACTTATTACTGTTTTAAAGAAACTAAGAAAGTGTAGGGTTATATGAAAATACTACCTGGGGAAAATACTCAATTACACAGATAGGTTGCACAGTTACAAGTGTACCCACTCAAAGCTAGAATTTGTATTGATTATTTAGTTGTATAATAATAATAATAATAATAAAAAGCAGCTGGTTGATCAAACGCTGCACAAGGCGCCTTTATTTCATTATGACCACCTGACGTACAAAATGTCTGTGCACGCCACTGAACATGATGTTTTTGTCCCATATTTGTATGAGAGTGACAGCAGGTCACCAAAAGGAGTACCGGCACTTCTTTTATTACACTTTAAGCACTGAAGTATTGAAATTCACTGTATAAAGTTGGTACATCCCAAATAAATGGATGCATGAATGAATGAATGAATGAATGAATGAATGAATGAATGAATGAATAAACAAACAAAATCAATCAATCAACCAATCAATCAATCAATCAATCAATCAAGCAATCAATCAATCAATAAATAAATAAGTAAATAAATAAATAATTAAGTAAAAGGTATTAATTAGTATGTGGTATTAGTAAATCAAAAAATTATATATAAAGTCAAAAAGTATTATTTTAAGATATTTGAGAAAATTTTGTACTTTTTTCCGTAACGAAGTATTTTTGTTTCACGTTACTTCCGGTCTTCTATCGAACCGAGAAGAAGTGACCCCGGGACAGCAGAACCTTCAAAGTAAGACACCAGTCCATTGAGCGAGTGCTGGACAGAGCCGGCACGTCTTGGTCTTATTGTGAAAGTCCCCACCCGGAAGTAGACGGACTAACGTCGTAAGCTAACGTTGCATCCTGACGATTTGACAACATTTAGAACGTTTTCCTCCCAGAAAGACAACAAACATGTGATATTTTCCTGCTCGTCCAGCACCTTGTCCGTCGCAGACTGTTTCGTTACCGCCGCAGTTTCTTTATTTGTGACATTAGCTTGACTCAAGGAGGGGAAAAAAAAAAAAAAGCCTCGTCTGAATCGTATTGTTATCATTATTATTGTTATTGTTATCGTGCGTTCGCAGCTGAACTGTCTTCTTGCTCGTTGTCTCTGCACGGACAATGTCGCTGAGCTGGAGTTCATTCACACACATCCTTACTCTTTTCTTAATGTCTTAGCTGCGAGATTTCTCCTCCGTTTGTGCACCGAGCTTCGCACACCCCGCCAGGCCTTCATGTTTGTTTGTTTTCTCTGAAGCCGCATTTTATTTTATATTTTTTGTTTGTTTTCTTTTCTTTAGTTTAAAGGTTACTGCGAGTGCAGAGAGGGAGGTGGGGGGGGGGGAGCCGCGCGCGTCTCGTTATAATAATGAGTTTCTTCAGTTTTGGACAAAGTGCAGAAATCGACGTGGTGTTAAATGACGCCGAGACGAGGAAAAAGGCTGAACACAAGACGGAAGATGGAAAGAAAGATAAGTACTTTCTGTTTTACGACGGGGAGACAGTCAGTGGGAAGGTCAACGTCACTCTGAAGACCCCTGGAAAGAGGCTGGAGCACCAGGGCATCAAGATCGAGTTCGTCGGCCAAATAGGTGGGTATAAAGTGTAATCTGAGGTGGAGACACTCCTGGATTGCAAAGGAATAAGATTGTTTTTAATAGATTCTCCAGTAAAAGCAACCTCCCTACTTATATCTACCCAAAAGAAGGCGTTGGTACTTGGACACTCAAGATTCAAGGCTTCTTTAAATGACACCTGTGGGTAGATTTACGATGAGAATCATTATTTCTATCATTCATTCATTTCAGGCACGTGACATTTCAAACATTTTGTGCGATAACATACATAAGCAATACCCCCCCACGTATCCCAAAATATATACACCATTTGATGTTAAGAAATAAATTATAGCTTATGGTAATGTAGTTATGCAAGATATATAATCTATGTTTAAGTATACACACACATATTTATTAATACACACACACACACACCTCATACATCTGATTCACATGACTGAAAACGGGTGGGAAGAAGTAAACTTATCAGATCCTTCCCCTTCGCCAATATTTAATAGTTATATTTTCTGATTATCTTTCTGCATTAAGAATAGTTAATATTATATTTGTAAATATAACAGTAAGAATGTTATTTAATGAAGAAGATATATATATATTTATATATATAAACCCAATTGATCGGATTCTAATCCGTGTGGCAATGAACATTTTAAGACTCGAAAACAACAAAATTTTGATTTCCAGAAGCCTACAGGAAAGCATCCACGTGTCTGTTTGAGATTAAATATTCCACTTGATTGATTCCACCATGTCAAGAGCCACGCTTTAGCCCCTCGTCTTGGATGACACCTCTCGTCACACTGCTCCCCAGCTTCTTTCCATATCCTATGTTTTTGTCACGTCCAAACCTTCAAGCGAGGCGTTTTAGTTGCCGTAACCTCAGCAGGCATGCCTGTGTCAGTGTGGATGAAAAACTCTCCCTTGCTCTCTAAAACCACCGAGTACATGAATATCTGTGCGTGGATATTTACTTCACTTTTACTTAATGTTCCAGCAGTATTTCTATATCATCCTCGGTCTGAGTCATCGTGCTCCTGGTTATTAACCACCCCGAAATCATCAAACACAGTTTTCTTTAGACCTTTTTTTTTGTGTGTTCACCCTCTCTCCCCTCCAGAGCTGTATTACGACAGAGGAAATCACCATGAATTTGTTTCCCTGGTGAAAGATCTTGCGCGACCTGGTGAAATCACCCAGTCGCAGACCTTCGACTTTGAGTTCACTCACGTTGAGAAACCGTACGAGTCCTACACGGGCCAGAATGTCAAGCTACGGTATGTTTGATCGCTCGCTCTGCGGAATGATTTACCCCGAGTGTCACCCTGTAACCAGCCTGCTGACTTTTAAACTCTGTGTTTCTGAACGTCATGTTTTTCTGCACATGGAGATGATAATAGAATCATGGGATTTCTTTCTGTTTTAAATCTCCCTCTTCCCCGTTCAGATATTTTCTCCGTGCCACGGTGATCAGAAGACTAAATGACATCAGTAAAGAAATGGACATTGTGGTCCACACACTCAGCACCTACCCTGAACTCAACTCCTCCATCAAGATGGAAGTGGGGATAGAGGACTGTCTTCATATCGAGTTTGAATACAACAAATCCAAGTAAGACCTGCCAGGACTCACAGAGCAGTTGTGTTTGTCTCCTTTTTATTTCCTTGTAGATTCATCAAATAGACGCCACAGTGTTCCATCACTGAGGGACGTGGACGTCAAACAATTGCAGCTCTTAAACGTTCCAATTCTATGGAGAGTATTCGGGTCACTGAAGAAAAATTTAATTCAGAGATTTTTATGCACTTTGAGAAAAAAGTCAAAAATCGTCAAGATTTTTTTGGTTTTTTGGTTTATCTGGTCCAAACATCATCATTTTTGCCCGTGGATGCCGAAGTAATCACATTAAATCACACAATTCTGACTATATAGCGTTGCTTATTTCCAATTTGTATTTACAAAGAAAGTTAAAAAATCTCGATTTTGATTTTCGCCTGTTTTCTCAAAGTGCATGAGGTTTTTGTTTTGTTTTTTTATCTCAGAATTTATTATTTTCTCTAGTGGCCCTAATACATTTCCGTACAATTCTATTAAGGTAAGGAAAAGATTTTTAATGGCACCTGAGATGTAAAATCAATATTGCAGATTATTGCAACAGACGGTCGTATCACATTCAGCCTCCATGTAAAATCGGAAAATACCAGTTTTAATTTAGTACTTATTAAATCCAATGTTTGTCTAAATGACTAAATCTATACGTTGAGCCTGTAATTAGGTAATTCCACCGGTGAAAAATTTTAATTAATAGTTTGTTTCATAACATGGTTGTCTGTTCTTGTTCTAACACTTCAGATTAAAAAGAATATGTATATATATCATCAGAAAGTCCATATTAAAACGATGGCTTTAATGAACACCCACATGTTGGCTATCAGAATTAATGACGATGAGACGTTGTTGGACGACGGCCCTCTGCTTTATTCCTGCTTGTGTTACTCTCTGTCGACAGATACCATCTGAAAGATGTCATTGTGGGAAAAATCTATTTCCTGCTGGTGAGGATTAAGATTAAGCACATGGAGATCGACATCATCAAGCGCGAGACGACAGGCACCGGCACGAGTGTTTATCACGAGAATGACACTATCGCCAAGTACGAGATCATGGACGGCGCGCCGGTCAGGGGTAAGCGCCCGCCCGCGCAGAACAGATTGTCGTTGCGTAAAGGTGCACGCCGTCCATCACGCCGTCCACCGCGCCGTCCTAACGGTGAGTGTCGTTTTTTGCAGGGGAGTCCATTCCCATCAGACTATTCCTGGCCGGATATGACCTGACGCCCACCATGCGCGACATCAACAAGAAGTTCTCTGTGCGTTACTACCTGAACCTGGTGCTGATCGACGAGGAGGAGAGACGCTACTTCAAACAGCAGGTGGGCTTCGTCCAGCTCCCATCAGGTCAACATACCAGGCGGCCCTTTTTTTCGTTTTGGTTTGCCAAAATAAAAACATGAACGTCCTTGCTTAAATTAAAATTTAAATAAAAACAATCTTCGGAGGTGCTGCTTCTGCTCTCACCTTCTGTGTGCGTCTCCAGTAAAAATATGTAAAACCGTTGGATTGGGAGATATTATATAAACATGCTCATGAGCTCCTAAAGAGTAATGTGTACTTTATTATGTGGCTGCAGATCTTAATGGATTAGGGGAGAGACTGGGATTCGGCGGTGCATTTCCTGAATTTATCAGGCTGATCCGCAGCAGTAAGCTTTCCTGCAGCTGCTCTCACTGCACCGCCGCTTCTGTGGCTGGAGACCAAGGAAGGTTCGATTAGCTGTATCCTACCTGAACCGATATGTCCTCAGTGCCACACTCAAGCAAACTAGTGACAGAACCCAAATAGTTCCATACAGTTATAAATATACCCCAAGGCACCATCCATCCACTATATCAGTATCCAACTGGAGTTACGATCATCCACACGGGGCGGCGTTTTAGGAGCCCGAAAAACACAGGTTTTTTTTGTTTTGTTTTGTTTAGGGTTTTTTTTTTTTAAACACGGGTCCCAGAGTAGGGAGTCTACTTCTAAATTTCTATGTGCACCGTGTTTTCTTCTGCATTTTGAGTGAATTTTGCGAGTCACGGCGCCCCTAAAGGCTTGGCATGTGTACTACACGCCCTTAAGCCTCTGTTGAGCGTTCACAGTGACGTGTGGACGGAATTTTTGGATTATTATTATTAGCTGTTATTTGAATTGTCTCAGCTTCCTTTGCGTTTGAAAATGTGTCGACGATCTTACAACGTGCATAAATAACAGACAATATCAACGGAACCTGTCGTTGCTTGTGTTCCCCCGCTGCAGGAAATCACTCTGTGGAGGAAAGGCGACGTGGTGAGGAAGAGCATGTCTCACCAGGCCGCCATCGCCTCCCAGAGGTTCGAGGGCTCGGCCGCCTCGGAGAGCGCGCTGGAACAGGCCGCCAAGGAGGAGAGCGGCTAGACGCCGCCTCCAAGCCCTCCGCTTCCGTTGACTCGTCCGCGCCGGAGCGAGCGGTGGCCGTCCCAACACCGCGTCGTAGCCGCCGCCGCCGGCAGCGGGCGGAGGAAGGAGGGAGACTCGACGCACGCCGACACTGTGTTGAACCACAAAACAAGACGTTTGCATGAAACGTTCCGAGTGGCTTCAGGCTGCTGCTCCTCTCCTCCCTCATTCTCACATTTAGTTCTTCTTTACGGGAATCAAAACTAATCACCCGCTGCCGTGTCCGTTCAGTAACACATGTCCAACTTTTGAAGTATTTTTGTTGTTGTTGTTTGTTTTTTTTTTAAACTTCTGTTTGTTATTCTAACTCGATCGATTTCTAATCTCTTTTATGTTTTGCTAACGAATTTCCACAAGGTGTATCTCTGACATTCCACATTTAACAAGCGCATTCCTAACATTGGTATGAAGTCAAGACATCTAAGATAACTTTGCACTGTTTTACGTCGCTGAACTTTTTATTTTCCTCCCCAGTTTGTGTGTGTGCGTGCGTGCGTGTGCGTGCACAACAAGAAAAACAAAAGAAAATGAAGTGTGGGAGGTGGAAACTGGAATCTCTCGCTCGGACGAGGAGGCTAAAGTATTAACCCACATGTTTGTTTTTTAGCTTTGGAAGTGTGTAAATAAGAGCGGCTGAAGCTGCTCTCCTGTTGGGCTCGTGTCTATTGGTTGTCCAGTTACACGTATGCTTTACCTCAGCATTCCAGCGGTGTTAGGAAAGGCTGTCAAAGTGTCTGTATTATGGTCCGATAGAACCACGTCCTCTGTATTCTTTTCATTAGAGACTTCGAAGTTGTGCCTACGTGTATCAAGCAAATGAAATCCTCCTGCCTCTAACATAATTTTAGTCTTTTAACCAGACAAAGAGTTACGGTAGAACTATCTATCTTTTGCAAAATGCTAATAATTAATCTTTGTCCCCCAAAAATGTCAAATAAATTGATGCCAAATGGAATAAAAAAAAAAAAAGCTTGAATGTGATTGTGTTGGTGGAAAAATGAACATAATGTGTGATTATGAAAGTGATCCACAAAATTATTTTGTACTGGCTCTGGAATAGTGATCACTTTTTCTTTTTCTCTCCCGAGACATCAGCCAGCTGTATTACTGCTGGTCAGGTTGAGTGTTCACAGCAGTGGAAGGAGAGCTGTCGTTCACTTTTTCACTTCAACCACACATTTAGGAAAAAAAAACAACACAAGGTCAGACCAACACGTCTGTTTCTGTATGAAAAGGTTGGGGTTTTCTTTAGTTTTCCAGACTAAATGTAATAAAATGAAACATTGCATTTCAATATTTTCCCATCATTATGGCAGATCATCTTCCAGTGCCTTGTCTCGTGTGTCCTCTTTCCTCTCGTCCGACGAACGAATGAAAGAATCCAGGTGATATTAACGTGACGTGCCAACATGCCGTATTTGCAGCATCACTTGGACACGTTCCAGCTTTAAAAAGCCGACCTCCACAAATCCACTGAAGTATGTAAAAGCCGCAGTTTATGTCCGGCACTTAAAAATCATCTCGTTTGGCTCGATTACTTGCTCAACTCCAGCTTCATTTTCCTCCGGGTTTGTGCGGGAGGCCTGGCCAGGTTGTAGCCCGCCGGGATCGACTCCAGCTCATCATTACGTAGAGAAAGTATTTATGGGAGATGGATGGATGTCACCTTTAATATTACAGGCTAGAGGTTCCGAAAAAATTGGGGGAGGAATAATAATGTGACAGTTTCACGGTTCACGACTTTTTTCCCCCCCTCACCACAAGTCAAGCGAACGGCGATCATTCATATATAATGAAGTCACTTCAACATGTGAGTTGACCAGCAGGAGTCCATATAAAGTGTGTGTGAGGACACGGGCGGAAGGTCTTTACAGATCAAATATCCACACAAATATAAGTTGGTCAGGTACAAATCTGTACCGTAATGCAGCTTTATGACTGTGACTGTGTTGTTTTGGGTTGTGATGGGATTTTATAGTTTCATATCAGTACCACTGTTCTACATACTGCCACAAATTCAAGATGCCAGACGTCTTTTTATGTTTCTGTTCACCTCGTCGTCAGCGGGCGGCAGCCTTATTATGGAAGTTAATGGAGCGCAGAGTGTGAAGGTGTTTAAGTCTGAGAGGAGAAGTTGGAAACGGGCGTCTGACACTGAAACACGGGCTCCACCGCACAACTTATTTAAAACCTAAAACGGGCAAATACTTTCGCCAACGTTGGTTTGAGGAACCCAGTTAGCATCACCAGCATGTTAGCGGTTAGCTTATATCGATTGTAACTGTGTAGGTCAGGGAGCAACATCACTGTGAAACACTGAGCGGGGAGCGTGTCCATGGCAACAGACGCTGATCTCCTTTGACCTCCTCCATGAGGTGGCTCTCTCGTCCACTTTGTATGTTTATTTTGATTATTTTCCTTTTATGATATTCACTGTGGCTCAGTATAGTGGCCGTCTTTCCACCTGACTGTTGCAGGTTCGATTCCCTGCCTCCTCGTCAGCGTTGCTCCCAAAAGACGGATTGAACGATTTGCATGGCAGCTGGCTCCATTAGTGTGTGAATGGGTGAATGTGATTAACAGTGTAAAGCAGCTTGGGGACTGTCACGTGAACCACACATCAAATTCAGGTTTTACACTTCTTGGTGTAACGTGAGTATTTCGGCTCAAAGGATCTTTGCTCAGTGACCCGGTGATAGTTCTTCCTTCTGCTAAAATTAGGCAAATACTTCCCTGATCTGACCTCATTTAATGCAGATTATTTATGGTTTAGTTTTCATATGGAGATGCTCAATTTCCCTCTTATATTTCAGCAGAAAACTGGACAAAATGCATAAAATACTCTTTTAACTGGATGGAGTTAGAACACAATCATATCAGAATAAAGTAATGTGTGTATATAAAGCATTCACTTTGTGGATTCAACACCAAAGCCAGAATAGTTTCACAAAAACACATTTAACATTAGAAAGAGAACATTTTGGAGAATTGCCACACAAATAACTGAAGCAATGATTTTACTGCATCATGACAAATCGTCACAGCGGCTCTTTGTCCTCCAGACTCAGGATGAAGTCAAACTCCTCTGCAGAGAAGAAAGCAGAGTTCACAGCCTGCCCACGACTTCACTTTTTTTTTTTGTTAAAGGAGAAGCGATATCACTCTGGCTCTGGCGTACCGGTGGTGAGAGGCTGGACGGAGAGCCGTGCCCTGGTGAACAGTGCCATGTCCTTCAGAGGCCCTCCTTCAGCGCGGTGCTGAAGGTGGACGCTCTTCAGCTCCGACAGAGGAAGAAATCTCTTCATCATCCTCTGGTACTGAACGTCGACCTGCAAGACACGGAAGCGGAACTTCAGGCTCAGTTCGTATCTGTACTTGTATGAACTGAAGGAGGATGCTCTCGTCCAGCTCGCCATGCTCCACTTTGGGTTGTCGGGTTTGCTGCTGGCGTCATAATGGACGTCCTTCTTGTCGAACTGCGTGTGGTCCACGTAAGCTTCCTTAACAATCTGGAAGAGTTGAGACGGCTGACAGTCAGTGTGACGTGTGCAGCAGATGTGAGAAACTTTAATTCTGTGGACGACATGAGGCCCCGATCTGAGAGCCTCTGAGGTTTAACCACATGTAAATCACCAGAAATAATCTGCTCTTTGCTCTTTACCATAAAAACACCATCTAATACATGCATATTCATTTCACAGGGAGCATTTTTGCGGCTCAGTTCTGGGGCTGCCACAGTCAATTATGTGATCCGCATGTTTAATGTGGCTCAAGTTAGTATCCATAATTCTCATATATCCTGTGGTAGAAACTTGGTGACAATGTGTCGTGAGGATAACATGTTTAAATATCTCTGATCTGGAGCTTCACTTCAAGAACATGTGAAAATACGTAACGCGATACAAATTTAACTTGTTTACTATAGTTTATTATCCTTCTTACATTATATAGTTCTGTCTCAAAGTTTTGCATGTTCAAGAATTTAAAACAGGCGAAAAAGTCTTTGTTTGTATATATAATTCACCCATCAGCAATAAGGATGGTCACTTCCTATGTTTATGTGGCTTCTGAGAGCAGTGATTGGTTCCTAGCAGTAAAGCTGGTTGTGCTGCGTCGCCGTCTGTCATGTTATCGACGATTGTCATTCTAACCTCGGTTTTAACTCCCTTGCTCGTATTATGTTCAAACCAGTTTACGGTGATTACAATATGGAAGCATAAGCAGCTCCACCTCATGTGTTTTTCTTGGCGTACAGATTCACGTGGAGCAGCGGTGAGGCCAGTCACCTTCATGACTCCTGCGATGCCCGGCTCCTTGCAGTTGCTGTGGTAAAAGAAAGCCAGCTGCCCCTCCTTCATCTGCCTCATGAAATTGCGTGCCTGCAATGTGCCGGGAACAATGTTCAGTTTTTCAGAGGTTTTCTTTTTTTCCCCTTTTAAAAAAAAATGTTTTCATGGGTTGTTTTTGACCTGGTAGTTTCGCACTCCGTCCCAGCAGCCCGTCTGCTCAGGCAGAGCCTTCAGGTCCTCGACGCCAAACTACATCCAGGACGGAGCAGACGCATCAGACAACCCGCACATTTTACAACAGCTGAAAATGGCCGCTGCCGCTGCTGCGTACCTTCACGTCGATGCCGTTTTCAAAGCGGCTCTCAGGTTCGGACTTCATCAGCCAGCGATCGTACTGTGGAGGATCTGCCGAACTCTCCTCAGCTTTTCTCTTTTTCCCAGCACCGGAGCCCGATTTCTGGTCCCCATCGCCCCCTGAGGCAATGTGGTGCTCTTTAGTAAATACTGATAGATAACAGGTGTTTACTCCGTGTGACCTCTCGCTTACCTGAACTCCCAGCTTTACCCCCCACTCGGGCCCTTTTCTTTGGTGGCATCACACAGTCTGGAAAGAAAAAGGACATCTCTGTACACTGGAACATCTTAGTTTGTGAGGTCATCTGTGGCCCGACAACCCTGTGTGAAGGTACTTATATAATGACAAGTCACGAAATGCATGAATCTCAACGCCTGATCACGATTTTGACCTGAATTATACGATTCAGGACAGCGGCGTCATGCGCCGTCACGGACAGTCGCGACCTGTCGTCACGCGTTACAATAAAGAGCAAAAGCTACATGAATATCAAGAATGTCACAACTTAACAACCCTATTCAGATGTCTTATGCCCCATAAGTAATGTCAGGAATGTGCCAGGAATGATGAGAAAATGATATTCGTAACACATCGTTCCTGTGTACACCCTGCATAAGACATTCAAATTAATGGAAGGAGACTTTGTCAACCCAGGTTGAGGTTCACTGACCTACTAAAAACCCAATCATTCCCCTTCAAACGTTCATGTTGAACAATATCACGTAGACAATAGCAGTGTCAAGATTGTTTACTTAAACTCCCAACACATCTTTAGACTTCATGCTGAATGTTGTAAACAAGCTTGTTAACATCTGGTTGCCTCCACGACCGTGGATATCCGCGGCAGCACTCCTGCTTCTTCTTGCAGCTGTCAGATAGTTGATATTACTCAAACTGTGTGTTTGGGTTCGTTGTCCTTTGGTTCTCCTTACTACGCATGACTGGATCTGCTTGGATTGTATTGCTGTAGAAATGCCAAAAATTGAGCAATGAGTGAACCCTTGTTCCAAGATAATTCAGACTCCCCCTGCAATTTGTTCGAGCTCTTGAACTTTGTTCAAGCTCACCCCAAAGATTTACAGTCAGATTGAGATCAGGACTCATTGCTGGCCATTTCAAAAGTATGCCCAGCTGAACAATTATATAATTTTATTTCAAATTAGCAATGTCAGAAATTAAATCATATATGTGGTTTTGATTTGACTAACACGTTTTTTTATATCTTATCTTTTGCTGGTAAATATGCATGCAATTACTATTAACACTCGAAAATACTGTGATCAACAGGAATATTTCCAGCCCGAATAGTTTTTTGTGTGTGCAATTTTAATAGATCAACGTGGACGTCACGTGGTCGATATGAGCCAAAGCGACACACATAAAACCAAACGAACCCAACCTTTCAGTCACATGTTAGAAAACCAAGAAATACTTTTATAAATAACCATGAATCCTACCGCATGCAGAGCAGCGTCTCAGTACGCACGAACCCGCGTGAAAACCAACCGACACCACGTGACGATAACAAATTCACCGGTGCGCTTGATTCACTATCCGGCTCATCCCGTCAGACTCAGCAACACTGCGCCTCACCCTAACCCCGATTCAAATCATGTCCCTTTTTATTTAGTGTCCTAACAAAATGTGCATATTTATTGTTCAAATAACAATTGGGGCACATTGATTTGAATTCAGTGTCACATTTCAGATTTCAGGATCTGACACAAATTGGGTTGCACCTTTGAGTCGAACTCTGTATAAAAGATCTACGTATCCTGTCTTGTTTGATATTTAGCTATTTCTTATTTAATATTCTGCATGTGTTATTCTGTTTGGAGCAATGCTTTAAAATAATTTCTCTCCGGGAAGAATAAAATAGTTCTATTCTATTCTATTCTATTCTATCCTAATTAGAAGTATGAGCATACATTGTCATTTCCCTAGGATGGGGAAGGTCCACCCTGTCCAATTGCACCTTTGATTGGTGCATCATGGTACCTCATGACAAATATAAGCCAATCAAAGGCTGAGTAGAGTTGTGCCGTGCCTTTGCTGTAGTAGGATTAAAAGCAGGGGTCCAGCCGCCCTGCCTGTGTAAAAAACCAGCTGGACTCGCTGCTGTGGAGGTAAACATGGCGGGTCTCGGACCTTTAGCACGAATCGCTCGACTGGGCTCCAACATGTGTAGGAACCACCGTTTAATGTTCAATCAAAACTTCCAGCGAAGAGGAATAGCTTCATGTATCGACCGTAAGTCCAGAAAAGACCAGTGCAACAAAATAATTCCGTTGTGTAACTTGGTTAGCTAGCATGCTAATAACCTATATGACAGTCCGAAGAACACATAAGGAGACTGATGAAATCAAAACAAATTATCTTTTTTTTTTTTTTTTTTAGCAGATTTGATCATTTGTATTGTTAAGTTTATCCCAGCTCGCTGCCATTGGCTCGTTTTGGTTGTGGAGTCCTCCAGTGGTGAGGCGAAGGAGGCTTCACGCCTCTTTAACACCGCCCCTCTCCTCCCGGGCTGTTTGGTAACAACATCGATGACCTTAAAAGCCAAACATTTCATCTCACAACTTTACCCTCTAAAAGTGTGTTTTGTGTACAACTTTACATCGGTCCTGTGTATGTCACACACAGCAGCTGTGCACTTTCGCTGCTCCCGTGCAGAGAATGTTAAAAGACTGAGCTGCTGCAATTTTCATCCTGGACACACAAAACAGAATAAAACTCATCTCTATTTACTTTTATAGTGCATGCACATCATGTGCATTATTCCCTCGGCCTGTACTCAGTATCCTCTGCTTTTTCTTGACAGCTGCCCAAGGTCTCACAGATGAGCAGAAGGAGTTTCAGAAAGTGGCTTTTGACTTTGCAGCCAATGAAATGGCTCCTCACATGGCGGAGTGGGACCAGAAGGTACGTTTCATCAGGAAACACCACTGATTAATGTGATGGCAAAGCTTGTTCGGCTTTAAAATCTGGACGGTTCCATTTTTATTTATGTAGCGCCAAATGAAACACAGTCATTCCAAAGTGCTTTTAGAGAGAAAAACCCAACAATTCCACCTGATGACATTCCATCTCCCGGCATGAGAACCAGCACCTGGTCCAAGTAACCGTTGGTCCTGTGACCCAAACCGGCTCTCCACCTTGTCCTCACCCCCTGGAAGGACAAAACGTACCTCAGAATAAGCTTCTCTACTGTCAATGCTATATGGATCAAACAGGAATCTATTTAGTAGATGCTCCTTTGTTATTCAGTAATGTACACACCTGCACATTACAGACACTGTGCTTATTTCATAATTGGTCTCCAAATATCCTGTTTATGGTACCGAAAAGTTATTAATGCTAAACAGATTAATAAAAACATTACTGCTTGATGCATTTCACTAAACTGTTTTGATCCAATTGAGGAGTTTTCTCAAGAAGATAAAACAATATTGCAGCATTAACTTTGTAGAAAAGACCGAAAACTTTGGAATTAATGGAGAAGTAAACATATTTTTTTTAAATGAGAATGAGACCAGACATGATCAAGTCAAATTGTCATAATCGGAGCGTGTTCTTCGAACCTATTGCTTCTAGTCTAAATTATCTTGCAGTTCTTGTGTTTGGAAACATCCTCTAAACCTGAAGCTTATCGTTTTAAACTAAAAGTATCAGTATTGTGTCGTATATCCAGCATTATCTTGGCTTTATTTATTCATTTCTTTTCCCCCAGGAAATCTTTCCGGTAGAAACGATGCGGAAAGCAGCCCAGCTGGGGTTTGGTGGCATCTACGTTCATCCAGATGTGGGAGGATCCGGCCTGTCTCGGCTGGACACGTCCATCATCTTCGAGGCCTTGTCCACAGGATGTGTGAGCACCACAGCCTACATCAGCATCCACAAGTATGTAGCCCGCACACAGCCGGTGGCCTGGAGACGTCGCCGTGCGCGTTTTGATTCGATTTCTCTCATTTCTTGATTCAATTTTGTCCCCAGCCATCATCCTCATGTGTCTTAATATAGACGTCACCTTCTTGGGTCTTGGGTTCTTCCAATAAACCTTTGGTTACTCCAGCAGTTATTGAAACTGCCTTATCCAGATGTACTTACCTGCTAACCCACAGTTTGCTCTCTGCAGCATGTGTGCCTGGATGGTCGACACGTTTGGAGACACTGAGCAGAGGGAAAAGTTCTGTCCTGATCTTTGCTCCATGGAAAAGTTTGCATCCTACTGCCTCACCGAACCAGGTCAGTGTGTATAAGAGGAACGCTAGATATTTATAACTCGGCATCAGTATGGCGTTGTCGACGTGAGAAGACGACGTCATAATCCCGTCACCTTCGCTTCAGGCAGCGGCAGCGACGCAGCTTCACTTCTGACCAGCGCCCAGCGGCAAGGCGACCACTACGTCCTGAATGGCTCCAAGGTCCTTTAAAACTCTCCCTTGCCTCGTGCAATTGTATTCCTCTTTAGCTTCACAGAACATTTAGAAGCACTCAGAAACTGAATCTTTTCGTGACTTCAGGCGTTCATCAGTGGAGGCGGAGACACAGATGTGTATGTTGTGATGTGCAGAACAGGAGGAAAAGGACCGAAAGGCATCTCATGTTTGGTGGTGGAGAAAGGAACACCAGGCCTCAGCTTTGGCAAAAAGGAGAAGAAGGTACAGCTTGTTGCTGCTGCTGCTGCTGCTGGCAAACAGCCACTAGATGGCAGGATCGGGTCACAGCCGCCTCACTCTCTGTCCTCTCCAGGTGGGCTGGAACTCCCAGCCGACCAGAGCGGTGATATTTGAAGACTGCGCCGTCCCAGTGAGCAACCGGCTCGGTGAGGAAGGACAAGGCTTCGGCATCGCCATGAGAGGCCTGAACGGAGGCAGGATTAACATCGGTGAGGAGGAAAGCATTTTCCAAGTCATCGTGGTGACAGTCAACAACCGTTCGTGATCTCAACAAATGTCTTTTTTTCTTTTTTTTCCTGCGATGGTCACAGAATGTTTTGATTCACATAATTCTCCGCACACCTTGTACCACAAGGTACCTCTATTTATCTGATTAAATACGCCCCCCCTGTAATAACGGAGCGTTTCCAGATTGTAGACATGCAGGCGACTGCTAGGTGTCGCCACTCTGCACTCATGAAGGAACCGTTTCTTGTTTCCGGAGGGAGGAGTGCAAATGATAAGAAAGCAACATCTAGACACGTTTGTCTTGTAAGTCTGAGCCTTGGGATTTATCGGCCTTGATAAAAGCCTTGTGTTGGATTCTTGCGTGTTTCACCAAAAAGACACAATGAGACGTTGTGCAACTCGTGTGTAGAATGAAAGTTATTTTCTTCCCCTGTGGTTTTTTACCTTTAGCAGCGAGAGCAGCAGCTGGTTTCTGTTTCTAATGTCCTTCTGACCTTTGACCTCCCCGCCACCAGCTTCCTGCTCCCTGGGGGCGGCGCACGCCTCCGTGCAGCTCGCCCGGGACCACCTGTTGGTCCGCAAGCAGTTTGGAGAGACGCTCTCCAACAACCAGGTCAGTCCCCCCGCGACCGGCCGCTCCTCCTCCGAGGCCCTGAGCCGTCCGGGGTCGTGGCTGATCTGTGCTCCGCGTTCCACAGTTCCTGCAGTTCCAACTGGCAGAAATGGCCACCAAGTTGGTTGCGTCTCGTCTGTTGGTGCGCGAAGCTGCGGCGGCGCTGCAGGAGGGCCGGCCGGACGCCGTTTCCCTCTGCTCCATGGCCAAGCTCTTTGTCACCGACGAGTGTTTTAACGTGAGTCACACCGAGCAGGAAGTCGCCTCACGGAAACTGTTGTCAGTCTTCTAGAAATTACTTATTTATATATATATATATATTTTTTTAAAACAGATCTGCAACCAGGCTCTGCAGATGCACGGCGGGTACGGCTACCTGAAGGACTACGCAGTGCAGCAGTTCGTCAGGGACATCCGGGTCCATCAGATCCTAGAAGGTCGGTTTCATGTTTAATGCTCCAATATGAACTGATATTGTTCTAGTTTGAGTCGTTTTTTAACAGTTTTTCTTTTCTTTCCCGTCTTAAAAGGAACCAACGAGGTGATGAGGATGATCATTTCTCGAAGTCTGCTCACGGAGTCCTGATGAATCTTTTTTTCGGCTGGATCCTGTTCCTGTTGTGGTTTGATGTTTCATCACTCACACCCGTCAGACAAACACATTTTTAGTTCTGGTATTAAATCCGGTCTTTGACTGTAATTGTGCCTCGATACCAGTCTGATCAGTTCTGTGGGCTGAATTTCAAATTAAACCTGAGAAAATGCTTCACAATAGCAATCTGTTTGTACAATATCATACATGCAGACTTCAGAACCAGATGTGGGTTTATTTTGAAATGACAGAGTATTTTCTCTGGGTAAACGTCCAGTAGGAAGAAGAAATATAGAATGGAGTTTGGTTTTCTTTAATAAACTGTGGCTCCTGTGAAGCTGCTCTGAGGAACGCATCGTTTCTTTTCCAACAAGCTGCTCCTTTACAGTTAAACTGTAATTTCGAAAACGTATTTTTCAACCAGCCTTTTAAGTTAAAGGGGATCAGCTATGTGTTTTCTTTCAGGGGTTTGATCGAGGTTCACACCTGTCAAAGGTAGAGGATTTTAAATTCTTTGTTTTAACCCTCCCCCCCGCACTTTGCTGCTCAACCTGCAGCACCAAGTTCTTGTCATTTAACACCTGCCTCGCCGTCTTGCCGGCAGCGTTTCTGAGAAGCAGTTCAAACTGTCTTCAGACTGAAATTTTAACGAGTTACTTCAAGTTCCTCCACAACATTTCAGACTTTTCTTGTGGCTTGAAGACTCTTTCTTTGAGGAAGTCTGACTTTTTTCGGGTTGAATCGATCAAATGTTGATATTTTCGCTTGAGCTGCCGGGACGCCATCTTTAATATCCCAGAAACCCTTGCGGCAGGTTTCCCAGGATGACGTCAGTCAGGAAACGTAAGCACAGTTTGATGGCTGCGAATTACAGTTTGTTTGTAAACGTGATGGATTCTGGGAAACTGCAGGTTGGAAATAAGAGGTGATGGTTTTGTTTTCATGTATTAGTTTATTCTCTGCAGAAGTGAGACGTCTTTTCGAAAGTATATTAAGATGTAATTTGTATTATAAGATTTTTTTTTTTTCTGGTAGAGTAACTTTAAATGTGTCTCTCATTTGAAAAGGATCAGACTTCCTCAAACAAAAAGAAACAACCGTCTCCTTTTAAAACAAAACATTAAAACTACAACTGAGCTTTTCTCTAAGGGTTAGGGTTAGGGTTAAAACACACAAGTAATGCATATTAAATTGTGGGTGCAGAAAAAAGCCTGGTAACAACCGCTGTGAGCAAAGCTAATGGGAACCCAAATAAATAAATGCATACATACATCAATAATACAGTGACTTTGAAAAACAACAACATATGTCCCCTTTAACTGAAGACTGGTTGCTGTAAATCACATGCAGACTCAGCATCTCGGTCCAGAGTGGCCTTTTTTTAGTTTCTTTGTATTCTTGTGTTCCTGCTCTGTTACTGTATCTCACCAGGTTTGGTTTTATTCTTGGTTACTGTCAGTCTGCCTCAATGTTAGAAAACGTGTGTTGTGGATTACTTGAAATGTTACTTTACAAAAAGACACTCCAAATAAATTGATAAGTGAAAATAAAATGGGATGGTTTGTTTTTTTTGAGTCAGTTTGCATGTGAGGTTTGAACGTCATCCCAGAATATGAGAAATTTTAATCTCATTTGGGAACAACATGCAAGCAGATGTCTTTTGCGATACGGGAAAACATTGGAAATTTAATGATACAGGCATTCTCTCTCAAACACAGGATGTAGTTAAATTTTATGAACTGTATATGTGGTTGAAGTGTCCCTCTCTAAGCACAATATATGGTTACGGCCCATGAGTGGTTGCCATAGCAACAGCAGTTCAATGAAATTGGCCTTTTTTTAACTTTTTCCGCAATATTGAAAATGTAATGATGTTGGTTTTGCCTCTTAACACAAGATGAAGTCAAATTTTATTAACTGTATGTGTAGTACAGGTGTCCGTCTCAAAGCACAATGTACGGGTATAGCCCAGTAGTGGGCGCTATAGCACCAGCAGTGCAATGGACATGGCCTTGTTTCATTTTTTACAAAAGAGAAGGAAACGTCATGAAATAAAATTAACATTTTCAGAGTAAAACAAATTACATCCTGATATAAAGTAACCTATGACTGCAGAGCACAAGTTGTATTTTCCAATGATGTGTATTACAATTTGTTGTTACTTTGAAAACTCTTCCGTATATGTTCCGTATATGTGCCACAAAAGATGGGTTCAAAATTCAGACTGCTCCCAGTCGCAAAAGAGCCAAAATATTGCATACAGCACGGTAGCTCGTTTCCACGGCAACCAAAATGAACGTTGACGTAAAAGTACTTATTTTTGTTTTAATTCATCAAAAGGAACAAATGTGCAAAACTTTCTTTGAAACCTGAGCGACGTGGTTTAGACCCCGATGGCTGATTTTCTCCGTCAGCAGCTTTTAAAAGAGTGAATTAAACGTTGCGTGTGTGATCGTGTCCGCGTGTCGACCGTGACAAAGCTGATTCAAACACTCCAGAACACTTTATTGAAAAACAAAAACAAAAAAACCAAAGAGCCATGTAAGCCTTTCAATATGAACACGTCACTGCGTTGACACTCCCAAATCTCAGAAGAACACTAAGAAAAACAAAGACCATAAGCAGAAATATTGGTCGAACATTTGAGAAACAACCTGCTGAACTGGTTTCTTGACCAAACTCTTTCTCAACTAAGCACCTTTTTTTTTATTTTATATATATATATATATATATATATTTACTTTTTTACAAAAATGGTCAAAACCCATTAACTCAATGTAACACTCACTATTTTGGTTACAATCCAGCTACCATTAAATACTCCTAAATTAGAACGGTCATGAAATGATACTTGCACAGCTGCCGTGGGGTTGAATAAACCCCCACAGTGACGTAAATACGGGGCGACGGGAAGTGAAACGTTTCAAACTATTGGCAGTACCTGAATTGTGAGTTTTTGCTTGGAACTAGTGCATTTAGCCTGAGAAAAGTGACTTTTCAACACAGCCAGATAAAATGGAATCGTTAAAAAGTCTATAATTCGGGTTCTTCATATATCAAGAGAAATGTGACCAAAACATATTTTGCAGCTGCAAAAATCCCAGTAAACTGAACTTTTTTCTTTTTTTTTTTTTTTTTGAATACATTTTCGAATAAACAATGGAAATGAGGACGCGATGCTGCCCAAAACTTTGTCGCACAGCTGGAAACTATTTTAATAGTCTCATTCTACGCATGTAAATAAAAATAGAATATTTCTCTCTCTCGCCGGAACGCAGCGTAGAAAAGGAAACTGGAATGAGGCGCACTGCACTGAGTCAATGTCACACGGATGATGGCGGGGGGGGGGGGGACGAGCGTCACAGGTCTCCACGGCGGGGGGGGGGGGGGGCATCCTCTCTCCGCCCCGCCCCGCCCCTCCCCACTCCGCTCCCCCTCCCCGGAGGAGGCGACTACACCAGCGAGCCGGCCTGGCTCTGAGCAGGCACCATGACGGCAACAGCTCCCATGCGCGTCAGAGTGGAGGAGCTGATCTGTGGGGACACGGTGAGGGGAGGGGGCACCTGAGGCTGCGCCCCCTCAGTCCTGTCGGGGGCGGCCGCCGCGGGGCTCCTGAGGACCTGCGGCGGCCCCCCGTTGGCGCTGGGGGGCCGCTTGTGTTTGCGCGACGGGGTGCCCCCGAGGTTGTAGCCGGGGAGTCCCTGCAGCGCGTTGGCTTCTCCGGGGCGCAGCTGGTAGGCGTTGATGACCGAGCCGGCGTCCGACGCCGATATGGGGGAGTACGGGTAGTGGTAGTTGGGCGGGAGGGGGTCTCGCGGTCGGGGGCTGGTGGCGATGGAGGACAAGGTGCCGTTCTTGGACATGATGTCGGAGCCGGTGTTGCTCTTCGCCCACGACACTCTCTTGGGCGCCTGAGCGTCCTCCCTGCGGGACACACACACACACACACACACACACACACACGTCCAGCATGTCAAACCAATCAGATGTTCCAGGTGCTGGAATCTGTCACATCGACGAGGCTTCGCATTTGCGTCCCTGTCGCCACTCGCCTTCATTTTGACACACTAACCACCGCAGACAAGACAAGAGCTTTAAACCTTAATAAGCAAAGTTAAACGGTAAGAGACTTTGGCTCCCCAATTGGGGGATGCCCAACATATCTGGCAACGCTGGTGTGGAGATTCATGTTCAAGCGGCTGTTAAATACGGCTCATATTTAATGACAAAACCTAGACAACATGAGGAGGGAAAGAAGAAGGAGAATGAAGAAAAAAGAGAGCCCAGCTTTTAACATTTTGACGTCGACGAAGAAGTCTCGTGTGGAAAAAGATCAGAATTGGTTCCTCACAGGAACGAGGCCTGGGTCTGGTGTGACAAATGTGGCCTCAGTCACTTGAGAGCAAAAAAATCAGAATTGGGTCGCATTTCCCTGCAGTGTGAACGAAAATTCTCAAGGACACTAACTGCTCCTGCCTTTACACCATTTCTTAGCTCTGGTCTGAACAACTGTGTGTCCAGCCTACTCAGTCTTCCCACATTCATCCATCCGTTAAAAGTATTGAGTTTGAAAGTCCGGCACTTTTTGTGACTTTCGTGAATTCTACAGAAGTTGAGCAAACTTTAATAATGTAAACATTGTGAAGTGGTGACTGGTGGAAATACAGAGAGGTTGAAACTCGCTGGTCAACAGGGAAAGTTTTTGTTCCTTTACAGACAAAAATTACCCAGAAGAATTGTCACGAGAATAATTCATGACTATCAACTGGCCTTTCGTTGTGAATGTGTGCGAAGGCGAACGTGTCTCTGCCCAATCACGGACTGATGCTGACCTTTCATTTCCCCCCAGCCTCCTCCACCACAGACACATAGACGAGACTGAAACTCACTTGATCTCATTGGCCATCTCCTCCTCCGTGTCCCGCCTCCTCCTGAGTACGAATACGAGGAAGAGCACCATGGCCACCAGCCCCACCATGGAGCCCAGAGTCGCCGCCGCGATCATACCTGCATTAGAGGCTGAGAGACGCCGACACGGGTTTGGTTACTCTAGCGCAGAGCCGCGGCGGTAGATCAGTGCTCCTGCTGCGTTCAACGTACAGGTGATGACCTCCAGGTTGATGGAGCAGCTGTCGGAGCCGGCCGTGTTGCTGGCTCTGCAGATGTACTTCCCCGACATGCCTTTGGTGAGGTTGCTCAGCCTGAGGGTGCCGTGCCTCTCGTCTGCAACGCAATGGCCGGTGTCACACACACACACACACACACACACACAATGGGTTTGGGTAAAACCAGTCAGGGGAGCTATGAACACTGCATTATAACAGCACGTATAGGAACTATACGCTGGGGATCTACATCGCCAAAAGAAACACAGATTTACTGCACTCCTCATAATGCTGCATGGACATCTACGCTTCTTTTTCCAAGGATTTCATCATCGTGCTTCGTGAGGTTTTGTATTATTTCACTATGTTTTTGCACTTGTCAGAGTAAGTTTCACACAGTGGGAGCCGGAGGCGATCCCAGCTGACTTTGTAGTTCCAGGTTTGGGCTTCCCGACACGGTGTGTTATTCTCCTTCAAGTGTCCGTCACGGGATGGCGCGCAGGGATTAACACGGCGGGTAACTTGTGCCATTTAAACAATGCTCAGCTGATGCTAAGGTGTTCCGTTAAATTCTGCGACACACAGCTACACCAGCAGCCGGAACAGCTAACACAGGATGGATCCACGATTTCATACAGACTCATCAGACCAGGGAACGTCTTTCCAAGCTTCTGTTGTCCCGTTTTTGAGAAAAGCGGGACAACAGAAAAAAAAACATGCGAAACTCTTTAAAAAAAAGAGTTAATATAGTGAAAACAGATCAAATGTAAGAATGGTGTAAAAATTACAGAAGAGGTGAAACTGCTAAAATCAGGTGGTAAAACTGTGATTAAAACTCCATAAATGCAACGAAAGATACGAAACTTTCGAAGCTTTTTAGTCTCATTTGAGAGATTAACCATGTGTTGTGGCTCAAAGTTACTTTTAATTTGATGGAAAGTCACAAAATCTGTTGGTCATGAAGGGAACATTCCTTGTGAATGGGCCAGCAGTTTGACCACGTCACACTTAAAGTCCGTTAAATCACCTTTTATTCCTCATACAGCTTAACCGTGTCGACATAAATACATGATGCTGACACGTTTAGGACGATGAGCTATTCTGTTGTTGAACCGAATAAAATGGCCTCAATCAAAGCAACGTTAAATTATAAGTTCCTCTTAATCCAAAGCATAATCCACCGTCGTTGCCTTCCCTCTGCTGACTGTATAGACTTTTGTTTCGGTGCGGCGATGTTTGGTCAGCGATTTCAGTGTTATTAGTTTCTCACATCAAGGTCGCGACACGGCGCAGTGCATGCATCAACCCCGTCTCACAATCTGTCCTCTTAGCACATCTGGTAACACCGGCTGCAGAAAAAAATAAACAAGCTTCATGAGGGGCTTATCATGACAAATCCCCTGGAATCCAATCTTGGACGTCACACTGCAGCGTGTCTTCCTCTGATGTGTTTTTGCTTTCGTGGCGACGTGAGGAAACGACGGTGGGCGTGCGTGCCGATCTGTATTGTGGAATCCCCCCTCCCCGCCACCCCTCCCCCCCCACCCAATGTGTGTTTTTATTTTTTAGGGTTCTTGTGGTTTTGCAGCGCGTCAATCCTGAAAGACCAGAAGAGTAACGTGGACCCGGGGATTCGTGCAAATAATCCCAGATGAAAAGTCAAAGGTTCACATGACGCCGTCACGCAACATATTAACGCAGGAGGCCAGAAAATCCCTCGCATTCCCTGCGCCCCACCACAGCTGCCTGCGGCGCGGCGTCGAGGTGAACGAAAGGTGGACGCAGCTCTGTTGTGTTTTGTTCGCGCCATCTGCCGCCTCGTCCTCGGAAAGAAGGCGACACAATTATAAGCTTAATGCAAAGAAGGAACGTCTGACCCGCCTCAGCGTGTCCGATACACCGAATTAAGCAAATCTGGGTGCAAACAGGCGACACCTCCACTCCTGTAATAAGCTTTTGACCAGAATATATATATATATATATATATCAAAAAAAATCCTCTCCTGGGAGCTCAAAATAAACACCGAGTGCCAAATGAAACAGTTGTGGATGAGTTTGATATGCACCTCTCCTGGTTATTTAATCCCCCGGCCTTAAAAACCAGCTGTGAAGAACCAAAACCCAATTGTGACAGATTAGCAGAGCGTCAGCTGACTTCTGAGCTTGGAGCGAGTTCAAGCGCGGCGCGGCGCCGGGATCTCGGCGGCGGCCGGGCCGCGGGGGGGAATCTGACATCGCCGCTTCACATCAAGACAGGAGCATTACTCATATCACGCCGCCGCCGCGGTAAGGTCGCGCGGCAGCGTTGGTCCCAGCCTCCGCACGGGAGACACGTGACGGATGCAAATCAAGCAGGTTCTCCGAACGCAGAACGTTCTAGTTTTTAGTTATTAGTTTTATATCAACATGGTTCACACGTCAGCAAAGAGGAATTTGATCGTTACTGAACATACTTGACAGCAATAATTCCTGTGTGATAACAGATGGGGATGTAATGTATTTATTTTAATCTTTGACATCAAAATGTCAATAAAAATACTAATTCTTTGCTCTGACGTTGATTTAAACTGTTGTTATGAAGGAGAATTGCTTCTAACGACAGTCAAAAATAATGATTTTAAAGTCCCCCAAACATGTAGTAACAAAAATAAAGTTAATTTGTAATCGAGATAAGTTCAATTTTATATGAATGAATAAGTGAATAATTCACAGCAGGGAGAAACAGCTAATGTGCTACTTTGGCATTTAAAATTCTTCAACCAGCTCCTCATCCGTCATTAAACACAAACACTGAACTTCAATGCTACAAATTGTAAATTCTGTCTCCATGAGAGTAAATCTGTTCAGGGCGGAGGTACAATTGTAAATGGTTTTAGCTAAAGTTCAGCCAAATCTTCACAAACAAGACAATTTAATAACTTTCTTTTAAAATTTCAAACCAGTTATTTCTCCACAGATTGAGTTTGGGATGGTTTGAACTGACCAGCAGTTTATCCAGTTTGTGAAACGTTGGTGCTTTCAGGTGGATTTTCTGTTTGGTTGCGTCTTCTTTTTCTTCTTCTGCTATACGAGCTCCAGCGGCATCACTTCCAAATCATCAACTTATACAAAGAATGTTCCCGTTTTAAAGAGATATTTTGATTTCACAGGCAAATGTAAAAAGTGTATCAAAAAAAACAACCATATCCATTTTATTTTGATATGAAGCAGTAATCCGGTCAAACTGATCAACTAAATATAGATCACTTTGTGTGGACTAAAGTAACAGATGAGTAAATGCAACAGTGTGTGTACTAACAAACTATACACCACGACGTCTACTGCAAAGATTTAAAGGACAAATTCAACCCAGTATTGTTAGATTTTTTTTTCACGTGCAATATACAAACACATCCTACCTGTAAATATACTCAGCCTGGTAATACATTATTTACATGTAAAGATTAACTCTGACCTGAAGGTTTAATCTTTGAATGTTGAGGGAGAGTGTGAATCCTCTGAGATTTTTTATTTATTTATTTTGATTGCAGCTATTTCTGAGAAATCATAATCCTGTCAGAATTCTTACAAATTGGGTTGATCTTTTTTCCTTTAAAGCTTCTCTACAGCCCAAGAAAAACCACATCGACTCTGGACTCCTTGGGGGTGGTGGTGGTGGTGGTGGGGGGGGGGGGGGGGGCAATGGAGGAGTGAAAACCCTTACCCATGAACCCAAGGACAAGCAAGGGCTGGGGGCAGGCTCTCCACTCTGCATTCGTTTTTATTTAGCAGAAGAAGAAGAAGGAAAAAAAAGATGACAGAACATGAATGAGAGCGACTGAAGGAACGATACAAACTGATGGGGAGGGCATGGAAAGAAAAAACAAAAAAAAGAAAAGTGCTGCAGTCTGAGTCCCAAATCCAACTTATGCCTCTTAGAGGGGTTGATCAAGTAATGACATGGGGCTTGTTAGATTAGGCTCTAAGGTCAGCAGGAAGCGAGGAGAGGCACGAGAGGATCAGCAGGCGGCGGCGAGTGAAAGTGAAAGTTCTTCCGAAGCCGGAGGGGGGGCTTCGACTCAAGTGTGAGAGGCCGCGAACAAAGCAAGTGAGGCAGGCGTGAGCGGAGGGTCCGACGCACAATCAGAGGGAGTAGCTTTCATTTTATCAGACTCTGGACTCTTCTCCGCTCTAAAGAGATGAAGGCCAGAGATCAAAGCAGTTAAGCCAATATTCAATCAATCAGCCTAAGTCGTGTTGCTCAGAAGCAGATGGTGTTTTCCCCCGCGGAAACATTTGGAAACAAAAAATATAATGGAAGGAAAGGTTTTTTGGGGGGGTTTTGTTTGTTTTTTTTCTTTGTTTGGATGAGCAGTGCTTTGAGAGGAGGACACTGTGTGTCTCATTCTGCAAAGAGGATTTCATGCTGCATGTTGTGGATCTTTTCTCTGGAGAATCTCTTTTGGGGACATTTCTGACTTTAGTTTGAATCATTTAGCTCAATCCTTCTGCCGGGCAAAGCAAGGAAAGAAATAGTTTTAGCGTGCAGATGGACTTGAGTTCTGGGGCTATAAAGCCCATCAAGGTTGCATAATTCTGATTGGAAACTGGACAATGAACAAAACTATTTAATCAACATCTGAGCACGTGGTAAATATTTTGATCCGTGTTAAAAAAAATGCACCTAACAAGGGCTTCTAATTTTACTTAATTTCTTTAAATACAAGTGAAGCATGTCAACAGTGAGACGGACGGTTATACGGAGCCTGGAAGGCAACACGCAGGGCAAAATCAGCCTGAACTATGGTAATTCTAAACTCAGATTAACTTTTTGTATTGAGCCACTGCAGATGTGTCAGAAATAAATTGATGAAAAATAAGGTGAAATGACTGTAAAAAACAAAAATAAACTGTTGCTCAAACAATCTAAGAGATTTTGAAAGTTCTCCTGAATTCTCCTGAATATTTTGCGTTCTGTCTTTAAGTCTTCAGTGAGTCGTCTATCTTGTGTTCATTTTGTTTCACCTCTTGTTATGTGTCTTATTTACATAAATCATTTACACATCAGCTTCTGGACTGGACATGTTCAACATTACCACAGTTCAACAAAATCCCATTTCAGGATGCATACGGGTGTTTCTACAGAACCGTGCAGCATTCACACACACAAAAGTAAGATTTTCTGCATAAACAAAATACTGCAGAATATCTCTATATGCCTGCATGCTTAGATGAAGGTATATTTTATCCCGTATGCATCATTTATTTGTGAGTCATTTTACCTGTGCAAAACTGTATTTGACTTTTTTTTATTTTAATGTTTGGAACTTAAATTCGGGCTGCACCGTATCATGATGATACGACTTGTGATCAATACTGCATCTCATGCCAAGTATTGAATTGATATATTATGTATTAGAGTACTCTGTATAATTCTAACATACATGAATATTCATGATGCATCAACAATCCATTCAAGCTGGTGACACCATTGAAACTACTGGACAACACTTTAAGACTTAAGTTGAGTGTTAAGTTAACGTGTGTGTGTGTGTGTGTGTGTGCCTGTGTGTTAAAGCCTTGACCCCTCACACGAGCTCTCCTCGTATCAACTTCCTCTTCTAGCCTGCACCAGTTGTTTAACTTCCGCTGTGCCGTAGTGCCGTTGAGCCGACGTCAAACTCACTTTGCATGGGCGAGAAGAAGACCTCGGACACGGGGGCGGCCTTGGTCCACTTGTACTGCGGCGCCGGTTTCCCGTGGCTGGACATGCAGCTCAGGGTCACGTTGCCCTTCACCACTGGGTTTCCTGTCATGGTGCACACTGGGGGAGAAGGAGGGACTACACACACACACACACACACACACACACACACACACACACACACACACACACACACACACACACACACACACACACACTACATTATTCACTTTGCACGTGTGACAGAAAGCAGGTCCGCTGACCCTTGACTGAACCTGGAGGTTGTTTTTAATCCAGGATCTGTACGTTTCTCATACAGTCTCCACATTACACAAAACTGAGAACTCATTTCCATCTGCTGCTGAAGGTTGACCGCACCCTCATGACGGTTGGAATACTCGGAAATACTCATTTTCACGCTCAGCTGTGGGAGATTTCAAGATGTTTTACGGTTATACTTTCTCAAGTCGGTGAAAGTAAACACCTTTAAATGCCAATTATAAAGTAAATTGGTATCAAACTGACCAAAATCACACAGTATTTTTGGTTTTTGCTTACTGTAAAGCACTTTATGACAAAAAATGGTTCTTAAAAATGCTACATAAATAAAGTTCTTCTTCTTGGTCTTCTTCTTCTTCTTCTTCTTCTTCTTCTTATTATTATTATTATTATTATTATTATAATATTACATGATTTTGAACTCAAGAAGTCTCTAAACATGATGCTTTTTTGACCTCTGAGGCTTATCGCCACTACAATATAAAGTGTTACTTGACAAATATGGACCTTAATTCTGACTTTGATTTATTGGGCATCTGTGGAAATACCACCGTTTTTGTTTTGTTTTGTTTTTTAAGGTAAATTCAATCATACTCTGTTGACATTTGTGTGTTACAGCTTATTGTGTGTCACAATTTATAGCAGAAAAACATCCCTTATTTGGATTTATTTTCTCACTGGGTTGATGTAAAAAAGTGAAACTGCATCAGTTGAATACTGACTTGAATTGTCAGCTACTATCATGTTTCACTTCTAAATAAAAACTCGAACTATCATGACTCAGTGACACTGGGAACACGTGAACCGCCCGAGCTCTAGCTGTACAATGCATTTCATCAAATATCTTGATGAAACTCACAATTTTTCTATATGTATAAATATTATTTAATGGTTAAAGATAAACCACTGAACGGTTTTCATGCTCTCGAGTCTTTAAAGGTCAATACATTTTTTTTTTTGAAATGTGTGTCACATTTTGACAAACCTTGTTCTTGTTCTGTGCTCATGTTCCACTGCTACACAGAGTAAAACCCTGTGCGACTGATCAGATACTGTATGGCAGGAAGTATTAGAATGTCGAGCACATCGACTGTAACGTGTGAGTAAAGGTTGCCGAGGCGAAGAAACCCAACTGTCGGTGTCAAAATTAAACCAACATGCACATGATAAATAATTGCACTTACAAACATGTGTGAAATTTCAGTAAAAACCAAATACTCCATCGTATACAGGAAATCGGTTGACTGAGAATGCTGTTGAAAAGTGCTTCCTCAGATAAACACGGAGCAGGAAGCTGACACATCTGATCCAAAAGCCTCCAAACGACACTCAGCATTTTGAAACGTGTGAAGCCGCCGCCGCCGTGGCGACGCGCCCCGATCGCATCTAACCTTTGAGATCGGCGTCGCGCCGCGGGCCGTTTACCTTTGACATTAAGGCGGATCTCTCCAGAAAGGCCAGGGCCGTCGCGGACGATGACATTGCAGACGTAGCGGCCGGAGTCGGACTCCTGCGTGTCGTTGATGTAGAAGGAGAGGTTGGCCGAGGGCATGGCCGCGCTGAAGCCCACCCGCTTGGTGAACTCATTCTTGCCGTAGCCCACCTCACCTGAGCTGAAGTTGATCACCTGATCCACCCCCCCCCCCCCCCCCCCCCCAACAGAAAAAAATCAAACAACCAAGAGAATCCACACATTAATAGAAAGAATATTTTGGTTTCGTATCACTTTAAACGAAGGGGATTAAATTCGTTTCGCAGCCATATTAAGATGTGTAGATTAACAACAGGAATGTTCGTCCCTCACAAAGATAATCCTGGCATGTACAGATGGCGCACGCTGAATTTGTTTTAGGCTGATTTTCTGAGGGAGATAAACTGACATGCATCGGACACTGAAACTGTTTAGATTATATTAATCATGCAACATACAGCACATGCAGGCACACACACACGCACGCACGCACGCACACACACACACACACACACACACAGGAACACAGCAGTTGATGCATCACGCAGGAGCAGCGGCAGAAAGGGGAGATAAACCGTCATTAGTGGCATTAATAACACCCATCCTTCACTCAAGCCTTCCGCCATGAATCAGACGTCCACTGCGGTGATATAATATCATGATTTAATTTATTTTTTTTACCCCCCCCCCCCAAAAAAAAACCAAAAAACATTTGTAATAAAAAAAATCACTGATTTCATAACATGAACGTCAGAAATTCTCTTCAACAGTTTAGACCTTCATGCAGAAATGATTCAACTTAAGAGTGTTTTTGAATTAAGAAGCGGTTTATGGAACGCACTTCAGAAAGAAGTGAAAAATTCAAGAAGCTGGTTAGAAGTAAAATAATAATAAAAAAAAAAGTATGACAATTAGATTTGGACCTAAATAATGTGAGATACTTGATTTGAACTAACGTGAAAATGATGGTTTTCTATATATATATTGTAAATACTGCACACAAAGTGCACCTAAATATTGGTAAAACGGTAAATATTTAGAAACATGAACAAAAAAATACCAGACTGACGTAAAGCGATTGTAAGGAACTGATCTTCTCTTCTGCTTCTCGGAGTGTTTTTTAAAATAGTATTCTTACTTTTGAAATAAATAAATAAATAAATAATTGCTCTGTTGTGATGTAATATCCATTAATTGATCTCTTCAGACGGTTCGAGTCGCAGTAATCGAAGGATCAGCGTGCGTACGACACGCCGTCGTAATCCCCCATGAAGAGGCCCTGTTTCCCCCAACGCCAAAGGTCGGCGCGGGGTCGATCATTACGCCGCCGCCCTGACCTCCTCACCTGCTTCGACTCGTTCCCCGTAAAGTGCCAAATGACGGAGTTTCTGGAAATGTCGGAGATGGGGCTGTACCAGGCGTGCAACACCACCATCTGGCCCCGCACCACCTCCAGCTCCCTCCTGGGGATCTCCACCTTCTGGGTGTCACCTGGAACCAGAGGGGGAGGCGGAGTCAGACGCTTCAGTACCACACAGAATTACAAAGGAAAAAACATTTGGTTCTGCAATGACAACAACCAACATCTGGCTGAATGTGGTTCCTATCTATTCATTCAAAACACAAACTAAAATATTTAGTATTATAAATATTGTATATATTTTAAAGTAATAACTCGTAACTATAACTGCATTCAAGTAGTCACAGCTCCTATAACTGTAATTAAGTACTTATTTTAGGTCACACTTTCACTATTCGAAGCAGTAACTTTAATTGTTAAGTACTTTCTTTTAGTAGCTGGTTTAAAATGTATGACTATTTCAAGCTGTGACTTAAACTATAAGAGTAATCAAGTACTAATTCTTAATAACCAGTGCAATAATTCGCCTACTTTGCAGTAACGTTTGAATAGTCGAGTACTAACTAACGACTTCGCGACTATTTAAGGAAGTAACTCGTCACTAACTATAATGAAGTACTGATTTCCAGTAACTAGTGAGGCGTAGTAAACAGTATTTAGGTTTGGATTCTACATTCATTCAAGAATCAATATTATCTAATAAATATGAGCTGAATGTCATAATTACATTTTCAAAAAGTACTGTCAACAAGGTAAACAAGTACACAGAGGTTCACTGTACAAAAGTCAATATTCCACCCAAAGACGTGAAATAATCTGGAATTAATTTTGACTCCATGGCTG
This sequence comes from Blennius ocellaris, assembly GCF_963422515.1. Taxonomy (NCBI): domain Eukaryota; kingdom Metazoa; phylum Chordata; class Actinopteri; order Blenniiformes; family Blenniidae; genus Blennius; species Blennius ocellaris. Next base: position 27,407,413 of record NC_137651.1, on the reverse strand, counting down.
GACTAGATTAGCTTCAATTGTCTAATCTTAGACAAGGCTTGTTATAAAGGAACAACTAGGATCAGATCAATAAATAAACAAATAAATAATCTCCCAAAACACCCGGAAAAACAACAGATAACACTGTAGATGTGATTGAATTTGTGTTCCGAATAGAGAGGAAGCAGTAGAAAACTATACACTCAACAAAATCAAATGTGGAATTCCAAACTTTCTTTTGTATGTAGTTTATTTTATCTAAACTAAAAAAAAATAAAAAATAGATGAACTCTTCCATGACCCACCAGTACTGATTGAAAAATAACCTCAATTTCAATCAATGGGTTTTTGTCATTTGTCAGTTTTTCTAACATTTTATAGTGTTCTTTTTGCCGTAACTGGCGGGCTTCTACAGCAGAAACCCTCTGAATGGCACAAGCTGTTCCTCCACTCGAACAGGAGCAGGTTCAATATGTAGCTGAAGGCTGCCAGGTGGTTCGTTTCCAGCCGGGAGGCTCTGGTCCGTTCGATATCAAAGCAACGGACGGCGAATCTCTTCTAATCTTCCAAACAACGCAGTAGCGTCGCACACTGGGTCATTTGGAGGATTCCCATGGAGCACACGGATTGGTTCATCCCAGTTCTGCTCACTTTCTGCAGGAGTGGATCGGCCAAAGGCCAGAATCAAAGCCTCGCTTACATATTTACACTCACTTTCTTTGTCTGTTGCGACTCGCTTTCCCTCCGTCTGCAGCAACACTTCTTCAAACACGTTGCAAAATATTCATTCAGAAATCAAGTCGGGTCTATTGACTGAGATTATTAATCTGCTGATAATCCCTTAAACAAAACCATGCTGCTTGTTTGTGTGCATGCGCACGTGTGTGTGTGTGTGTGTGTGTGTGTGTGTCTCGACTTTACACCAGAGAGCAGCAACATTAAAAAAAAACAATATGAAGCTGAGACATGTACATTATTAACTGATGTCTAATGATGGGTGAAAATAATGATAATGAAAGAAATCAGGTCGTAAGTATTGACATTTTAATGCAGTTAAAGAGGAAAGTTCTTTACAAACACACAATAATAAACACATTTTTAATGAAACTTTACATTTATCACTATTGGGAGCCATGAGCAGTTTTCAAGCAATACTTTCATTTTCAGATTTTTGAGCTTGTTTATATTTACAGTTTGGTTCCTGCATTATTTGATCATTGTTGCTTGCTGGTTTAAAACATTTTATATGTACTTTTAATCTGCCAACGGCTCTTTGCACATATAGGGGTGTGATCAATGTATGTATATACTGCAATCAGATAAATGTCTGTTAAAAACCTTCGCCGTGCTGCTGACGTGTGGGATACAAATGAAGTTGCACACTCTGCAGAGCTGCGTTTAAAAGATGTGATTCTACAGTCGTTATAAACCTGCGGCGAGCTGAACGGCGTTCCTTCATTCTAATTAGTGGATTATCTTGCCCATGAAGTGTGGATGAACTTGTGTATTTCCCAATAAAGTAACTCCCGACTCTCAAATCATGACAGAAGATTGTAAATTGAATGCCTCCCACAGCTGTTCCCCGTGCCAACAGATGTTCACTCAGCAATTTAATTCACAATCAATCCAAACGAGCGGGCGCCGTTTGTACATTTGTAGAGGAATCCTGTGAATTTCAGATGTTTTATGGAAGGTTATGACTCGCGTGGAAACTTTTGTTGACTTTCTCTCTACGTGCAAATGAGCTTATCTTGCCACCTTTCTCCTTTTTCTGTTTGATTTGTATAATTTAGGCGGCTCGGACATGTGAAATGCGCATTAAAAAGTAAAACACCTTAAAGAGTCAATATAACAAACCTATAGAGAGTCGATATAGACTCAGAGGTCCGTTGTTAGAATAAGATAAGAACTAATAAAAAAAAAGGAGGTGAGTTTCTGTAAGAGGGATTCATCTTTGGACGATAACTTAAAAAACAATCGATTACGCTTAAAACATTTAAAAGGCGATTAAAGGTCACCACTTCTGAAAGATATTGAGCTCAGGAAGGACGAGGTTAAAAGTTCCTGTGTTCCTTTAGAGGACCGTTTGTGCTTGGTTTCTCAGGAATGGCAAAGAAAATCCAAGTTTTTGTTTCTGTTACTTCAATTGCAGGAGAGTTACGTATATTATGTACAGTTTAAAGCAAAATAAGCTGAAATTCAGCCGAACCCCTTCGGTCTTCCACTTGTTTGTTTTTTGTTTTTTCTTTGTTGTTGCATTTTTTTGTTGTTGCCTTTTGTATTTGGCTGACCGAATAAACTATTACTACTGCTACTGCGACAAAATAAGTAATTGATTGACAGGGCGACGTAAAGCGACAGAGAGCTGTTAGATGATGATGATCATGTTACTTTTGGTAACAGAGCTGTGTTGGGAAATGGTGATGATGACAGAGACGATGTGTTGTCAGTAGCAACAACAAATGGGGGGAAAAGAAATGGAGAAGAGGAGGAGAAAGAGGAGGAGGAGGAAGAGGAGGAAGAGGAGGAGGAGGATGTCCGACTCACAGGGAGCCCAGTCACCCGAACCGGACAGCTGGAGCTGGATCAGCTGATCCCAGCAGTCGGTGTCCACGTGTGTCTCCAGTTTGAAGCTCGACTCAGACAAACAAACAAACAAACGCAAGTAAAGAAAAAAAAAAAAAAAAAAAGGAACTACAGCTGCCAGTAAATCCCCAAAGTGAAAAGAAGAAGAGTGTGAAAAGAGCCCGACATGTGCGCTGAAGGACTGACAGTGCAGAGAGGCAGGTAGAGAGAGGGAGAGAGAGAGAGAGAGAGAGAGAGAAAAGGAGGGGAGAGAGCGATGAGCCACGGACAGCCAGCTGAGATCTCCACATCTGTTCATACAGGCACGCCTTCCTTCTTTTCCAGACCGACAGCATGTGGAGGCAGGAGAGTCAGGCGGCGGCGGCGGAGGACTGGATGCCCGATTGAAAAATAAACAAATAAAATAAATAAAAGTGCACTGGAGTGAGAGAGGAAGAAGAGTTGGTGCACGGAAGAGGCAGAAAGCAGGACGGAGGGGGAAAAAAAAGGAGCAGAGCTTATTGTGGGTTTTACTGCAGTGACTCAGTGCTTTCTTATTCCTCTCGGGACAATGTGACCCCCCCCCCCCCGCCTCCGCCATCGCCACCGCCGCCGCTCCTGCTCCTGCTCCTATCTCTTAATTTCTGAATCTCCGATTCTGGTAAGTCCCGCTGACTAATCCCCGAACAATCCCAGGCTCAATCCACCTCACGTGAGCAGAAAGAGCTCAGCTGGACATGGATATGATGTAACACATGGTCACTCGGTCCCACCAACACCAGGGTCACGGTCATCATCATCATCATCATCATCATCATCATCATCAGCTCTCTCATCCTATAGATTACAATTAGCAGATAACTCAGCTTTGCGTTTAATCAGTCGTGACGTGACATCGCTGCTGAGGGAACACATGTTCGGAGCCTGGCTGTCAGGCAAAGGATGCACTCAAGGGACATTTACTCTCTTTGAATAAAACAAAAAGACAAAAAACCTGCAACTTTATGAAGCAAAAAATAAAAAGAACTTTAACAACTGATACGGGGTGATTTCTCACTAGTCAAAGCAACCTTTAGTAGTGGGGGGGGGGGGGGGTTAAAAGGAGCGGAAAGGCAGAAGCTGTGTGGACTGAAGCAGAAGAAAAGCTGGTGGCCTGAAAAGCGGCAGCAGGAAAGTTTGTTTTTGTGGAATAAAATGTTTAAAGGGGAAGCTGACTTTACGTCACTGTGCCCGCAGAACCCCGGAGAGCGAGTGTGTCACGTTACAGAGACCTTGATAAAGGCGAATACATCATTTTGAGCAGTAAAATCTTAAACATCCACCCCAAAATAGGGTGTTATTTTACAAGATACAGTGTCTACTGTGTCCACCCATTCAGGTATTATGTTAATAACATTGTGGTAATCGTAAACTCCCAGGAGTTCAGTGTCAAATTATGGCCATCACACACACTTTCACTACAACGATTGTATACCTGACGTTGAAAATCTGTCGATACCAACGCTATTGTGATACCAGGACTCTGTTTGCTTTAATATTATTAAGGTGGTCAGAAAAGCAGGAAATCCTGTCAACGGGAAAAATCCCATCCTGAAAACAAACATCAACTGTACAGGTTTCTAATTGACTGTCGATATTTATTAAAACACAGACATGCCTCGAGAATTCCAGTCGGTGAATTACGTCAGTATACCGATACCGATACAGAGTCGGTATCAGTATACCGATACCGATACCGAGTCGGTATCGGTATACCGATACCGAGTCGGATCCACCTGAGCTTCACTCCAAAATCCCTGTGAATACACATTCAGACAACATGCATTCCTCCTGATATAATAGCTTCAAATTCAAAGGAAACAGTGCACAGTCTGTCTTTCGCAGCTTTTGGCCTTCGAACCCAAACGATTCCAGCCGAGTGGCGGTGAAAACAGTCCGGATTGTAGTTTCCAATAAGAGTCATGGTGAACTCTGACTTCTACACAGCTGAGCGTTTGACATTGCCGTTGAGCAATGTCATGTGTACCGAGAGCCGTAAAAACACCCAAATCCTCTTTCATGGAACCGCAAAGCACACGGTCACGTCTCTTATTTGCTCATGCCTCCCGGGCTGAAGAAATCTATTACGTGAGATTAATATCTATCGTCATGATCAACAAACCTGCAGCGGCCCGTCCGCTGAGCCTGGCAGTGATTGATAAAGCACAGCAGCTCAGGGGGTTTTCCACATTGGAAACAGTTTTTTTCTCCTCCCTCACAAAATCCAGTTAGCGTTCACTTTTCATTTCCATCGGCTTCATCGCGTCGGCCAAAGATGCGCATGTGCCGCATCGCATTACGTAACAATTTTAAGAAAACAAAAGGTCTCGTTTTCGATTGTCTGGATTGTCTTCCTGCATCAAATAACGTTGTGAAGGATCACTGCATGCTGATTAATATACATTGTGGCCCAGAGACACAATCAAGAGGGGATCAGGGGTTTTTCTGATGAGACTCGGCTGCATGTGAATGAGCGCCAGCTGCAGCAACGCATGCAGACAGTCGTTCTGAATGATACGTAGATAGAAAAAACAACAACTCTGTGATGAAGTGGGATAATGTCCCGTAGTCTCTACCCGGCCCCAGACTATACTTGTGCTTCTTTGAGCTGGTTTATCCTCAGAACTGTGTCACTCGATTGTTTATTAAACGCAGGAAAATCTTTGCTAATCCACGGCCGTCTCCATCTGGGTTGTGAGTTTTGTTTGGCCGCAGACGCAGACGAAGCCACTTCACGATGTGGACGTGGACATGAAGTGAACTTAAATCCTTCAACCAGGAGTTAAAAAAAAAAGCTGCTAATAAAAGGGACGTAGATACGATACTATGAAGCCTCAGTAAACTCTGTCCTAATTATTTTTTTGCCAGGGGCTATTGTTCAGCCGAGCCTACGCTTTATATCTGCTAATTGGATTCTTCTCTTTAGAATAAACAATGTTTTTATTTATTTATTTATTTATTTCCTGCAGGGCATCCTGGCTATGAGATACTGTCAGAGGCTTAGCGGTATTTAAAGCTCACAGACCTATGAGCATAAATAAAGGAGAAAAGTCCACTGTGTCATGCGTGTCGAAGCTGAGGCACAATTAAGAGACCAACTTTGCAATTCGCTGTAATATCCAGAGTCATCCGTAGGGGGAAGCACAGCCAAACCAAAAAGGACATGTAATCTGATCACGAGATAAACGCTCAGAGGAACATCGCCCAAAGAGTCAAATCTGAAATTAAGATGCAACAAATGGGTAGAAGTAGACGGAAATCTCAGATTTATAAGATTGTAAAAAAAAAAAAAAAGTCACTGCAGAAGTCTATGAATTAAAAAACAAAAAAAAACAACAATTAAACTCAGGTGTCAATTTGTAATAATGTGACGTAATGTAATATAATGTGCATGTCGACGCAGGCATCCAGACCCAGTTCTGCCGTGTTGTTGTGATGGAGTGAAGGATAAAGAGTCGGTCCTCCTCTCAATGCCCTGAGGGAGCCATGTAGGCCTGTGTGAAGATAAACTGATCCTCTTTAACCAGCCCCACTCTATCTCCTCCAGTAATCTCTCTTTCTCTCTCTCTCTCTCTCTCTCTCTCTCTCTCTCTCTCTCTCTCTCTCTCTCTCTCTCTCTCTCTCTCTCTCTCTCTCTCTCTCTCTCTCTCTCTCTCTCTCTCTCTCTCTCTCTCTCTCTCTCTCTCTCTCTCTCTCTCTCTCTCTCACGTGCGACTCTGGAGCTAAAGCTTTAGCTGGGGTGCAGATTTACTCTCCAGTTACACCTCACCTTCCCCCTGGACACTATGCCGAGGTGGGCCTATTAAAGTAAAGCCACTTCTGGGTAATATCTTATAGCATATCTTTAACGGGGCAAAATTAAAATCATGCCTCTGCTGAACATCAGGTGGCGGTGTTGAGAAACATGAGTGCCAGCCTGTCATCCACTAGCTCAGTGTTTTTCAACCTTTTTTTGAGCCAAGGGACACTTTTCTCTTTGGAAACATCTGGAGGCACACCACCACCCGAAAATGTTAAACTCTGTAGCCTCTATTAACAATATAAAGTCATTCTCATCAAAGTTTTATCAACAGGAATAAAATAAATACAGAAAAAAAAGTATTTCCCAATTTCTTTTTTTTTATTTTTACTCCCTCAGTGTGAAACCTGGACCTGATGGATGAAGAGCTGAGATCCTGGTTCACATTCTTCCTTTTCAAAAACTTCTCCATCACTGTCACTGACACAGTACTTTGATACAAGATGGGAGCAGGTGGTGGTGATTAACCAGACTGACGTCTGGCAGTTTCGATTTCAACGGCAAAGTTGTGAGCTGCCATCTATTGGCGAAGATTATTTATACATGATTACTCTTCAACACACTGCTCTCACAGCTGACAGCGGCTGTGAGAGCAAATGGTTTTTTAGAAAAAAATGTGAAATTGGATAATTTCCCACGGCACACCTGACTATATCTCGCGGAACACCAGTGTGCCGCGGCACAGTGGTTGAAAAACACCGCACTAGACTGTGTAGCAACCAAGAGCGTCAGACATTGCTCTTATTCTTACGAAATGACTCAAAACACCCTCTTGTGGTGTTCATTTTGAGCCGCTTTGTCTCGTTTCGACTGATTATTGGAGGTAATATTGATTTGCATTAAACTAAAAGATTATGAGAAAACTTCTGCAGTATTCTCAGTCATTGAAGGTTCATCTGCTGTATTTTTATTTGATCATTCATACTAAGCATTGTTAGTTGTTTGACAACAAAATGCTACGTTGAATCATGGAAACATTTCTATTATTACATCTACCTTCAATATCGCAATATCATGAAGAAACCAGAGTATCCAGAATACACACGTATGTACAGTGACTTTTCAATAGTGGAAACTTGTGTTTGCATTAACTTGTAATTTAAATGATCCACTCTATAATGTAAATACTGAAAGTTAACTACTTTTTTTTACTTCTCACCACTGCTACACTATTATCTTATTTAGTCTTGTAAAAATAATTTTTTTATGACTTGTTTATATTTTTGGTTTATTGTTAATTGTTTACATATGTACAGAGAGAACACAGTCTAGCTTGTATGTTAAACATACCTGGCCGACGAAGCTGATTCACATTCTGTGTTTGAAGTCGATTGGATGTAATTGAATTGATTGAATCCGCTGCTGGATCCCTCAAAAACAGCGGTAACGTGATTCGGGACCCGAGTCCTTCATGTTTGCATGTTGTTCTCGTACATGTGCGGGATTTCAGAGAGTAATCCAGCTTCCTCCTGCAATCCCATAGCATGCATGTTAGGTTAATTGGTGAGCCGAGATTGCCTGTCGGTGTGATAGTGTGTGTGATTCCCAGGCTCTTCTGTCGCAGGTCTGCACGGACTGGCTCCACCTTGATCCGGACTCTCATCTTGTACAGAAGAAGCATTGATCTGAACGCAGTTTGACAATATATAGTTGTGTTGTTCATTTTATCAACGAGTGCCACGGCCAACATCTCGACTTGGACATCTACTCCTAAATTACACAAGCGTCAAAGCAAAATTCACTAGATCTCACTACAAAACACACACAAGCACAGTAGGAGATCCTTCTGTCTGGAGAAAACACACGTATGCGGAGAATATGCAATGTCTTTTTCTTCTCTGCACCATGGCGTCCTGTTTAATGATGTGCAGGAAATTATTGAGGGAGTTAGTAGTATTTCTTTACTGACTTAAGTTTCTGGCACAACATAAACATCACTGTTCTTATCTTAGGCTGGCATTAGCACATAGCAATCCCCACTCTGTCGTGCTGTACTCCAAACAAAAAACGACACAATCGTGTTTGAATGTGAAGCTGGAAAGGAGGAAATCAACGGAGTGTCCGGAGGGAATCCACACACGTGTGGGGAGAACATGCAAACTCTAGATAGAGAGGGAACCGGGCTATCTATCTATCTATCTATACATATATATACTCGCCAATGAATGTCAACTAACTGAGACATGTCCATTAGAATAGTCGACGATTTGATAAAATAATCGCCCGAATAATCATTTAAAAAATAATCGTTTACCGCCAGCCCTAACACAAACACGCCATCTCACACACACTGCGGCTGCATGGAATTAGGTAAACAGGCCATAAAAATATGATGTGCGATAAATGCAAATGCATTAACTGGATGGTGTGACTTTCTCTGTGCTTCGAGATTTGTTCTTTTAAATACCAGTGCGCTACCTCTTGCCCCAAAGTGGAATTAGTTTTCAGTCAAAGTTCCTTGTATTTTATGTTTCTGACTTCCACAAGGTTTGAACTGATTAGAGCTGCTATTGACTTATATGTTTTATAAGGTAATCACATGACTGATAGCAATATACATATTTAATACTGTCATTTTGAATATTCACTTCATACATCGGAGTTCTGTCAGTCTTCTGCAGTATTATGGAGACTTACAATACCGATTACATTTGTGATATACTGTATAGTGAAGCTGACTAAACTGCATGTCTTTGGATCGTGGGAGGAAACACTGGGATAAAATCTGACTCCTTAGATCCCATATATATTGCATATATGAATATACAACAGCATGAATGTGATTACATTCTTAAAAAGTACTTTATAAGTTTGGTACCTTAACCTCGAACATTGAGCAAAAGCTTTAAATTTATTGGAGACCAATTTCACACTGAATCCATCTGATAATTGTCGAGTCATTTCAATAAAGCCCAAAAAAAGTCCACCTTTTTTTTTTTTTTCTTCTTCTGAGATTAACAAAATCAGCAGGGTTCATCGTCTCCACTTCATTAACGCCGGCACAAAATTTCACAGCGATCCTTCACATGGATGGAAAATTCTCCTAAAATTAAACAACCTACATTATTTTTTAATTAATCCACGGAACAGTGAACGGACGGCCGTGCATCAGGACGTTCGGTATGAAATCGTCTGTGGCAGCCGGCTGATTTCTGCAGGAACGTCGTGCTCAGAGCTGGATATGAAGGAAGATTCGCGCTCACAGCCGCTGTGGCTGAAGCCCTGCCGGTTTGAGCGCAATTTAATGAGCCGATATCTGTGTCACAGTGGTGATAACAACGTCTTTAAATGACCCTATAAGCTGAGCAACAAAGAAAAACAACACCATCATGAATTATTGAAGAATCTCTCCGCTTGTGATCCTCGTTCTTCAGTCCGGCTGGTTGGGGGAATGTTAATGACCCCGAGTTTTGCTTTTAATAAAGGTTTTTTAAAACATTTAAAATGCAGACAGACATGAACACAGATTATAATCGAACCCGCTGCTTTTTCCCTCTGACCAATTTGAGAGGCGCGAATGTAGGACAACAAAAAAGCCCGGCTGATGTCAAGCCGCACGTTGGACTGACCCTACAGGCTGCAAGCAGATGGCGCTTCAATAATAAATATTTGGGGAAGGCTCCTTTAAATTGGATTACATTAGTGTAATCTCTGCAGCTATTTTAAACCATTTTGAGAGTGCTATCTCATCACAGTAGCTTTAATCCCTCTTAACTTTTGATTGTGTTTAAATTGATTCTCCTCGCACACATGGCTCCAAACTCCCACAACCTCCTTCTGGTTCTAAACTCACATACTTTATTTTTTTATTTATTATTTGTTTTGTTTTTTCTCTTCCTCTACGCAGGGACACACGTCATGCACACAAACAAAGACGAACCTACAGATTATTTAGCATCTCAAAGAGCAGCAGATGCCGCGGCCCACTCCTTCCAGCGGGGTGGAAATAGTTCACTGTACTGGCATGTGGGAGGACCGTCGCTCGCCTGTGACATACATTTAGAGTTAAAGTATGCGAAAATAATCTGCCGAAAGTGAACATTTTTATCTATGTGATCAGATGCAGCACAGAACAGGAGCCTGAGGGCGAAAGAAGGGAGCCGACTCTCACTTTCAGGTTTTCAGAGGAAGTTTCAGACCAAACAATGCAGCGACAGAGAACTTTTGCTTCAGCTCCAAGTGCTCGCACGAAATATACTATAAGATGTGACGTTTGACGAGGAATGACGGCGGCGGACACGTTTTCAGTGCAGAGTAGAACTGATTTAAATTTTTTATGAAACGCTGTTTTGAAACCGTATGGATCCAAAGATGAGACAAGTTTTATTTCCTCTCTGGAAATAGTTCTGGAAAACTTTGGATATCCTTTTTGAAATATTCAGCTGAGTTGTGTTTAATAATAATAAGCACCGACATGAGAAACAAGAGGAATCTGCCCTCAGGAATCAGACTGAGGCTGCTACTGCACATGTGCACCACGGCCGTAGTTAATAGTTCTTCTGCACATGCTCAGTCGTGTCATGATTCCCAGTCCGTGTTCTTCTGGTAATTTTATTTTGACAATTGTTTGGAGAAAAGCCATGGCTCTTCACCAGCGTGCTGGATCAAAAGACATTAAGAGAAGAAAAAAAAATGAAGATAGATCCGCACAGCCGTCACTCTGCTAATACACCAATAAACGTAGGTGAGCATCACAGCTGTGTGGATCTAACTTCCGTTTTATTTTGACAGTCACCGTAACAACTATCCAACTTGGTGGTCTGTCCACTAGAATGTCTGTGTACTCCTTTTGTTAATATTTATAGCGTATTGTTCTCTGCATGTGTTTGTGTGTGTGTGTGTGTGGGGGGGGTCATTATGAAAACAAACAAAAGCACCCACCAGTGGCCCAAGATGAGAACGTCATAGTTTAAAAACATTTTTTTTTTGTGTAAACAGGTTCTCAGTTCATGAGTTAGCAGGCACCTATGGCACCTCTGATAACTAGTAAAATAAACAATAGCAGGAGCTCATAGAGGTGGAGGAATGAATTTCCAAAAGTTCAACGAGAAAGTTGGTGTCACGCTCATGTACGTGTAACATCATGAGTTCAATTAGTTCAAACAATGGCATGTTGTTTGTACTATAAATTAAGCCATTACCAGTGCAGTCTTGCAGGATTACTCACAAACTGGACACACATGAGTAGATCTGTGTGTTTCTAAAAAGTTTTCCTTGGCAGCATTTAACAGCGACAGGCTGTTCGCCAAAACAGTGTATGCCCTCAGACCTTAAAATGAACTTGTTTTTTTTAAATGTATTTTTCTATTTATGGAGACAAAATAAAAAACCTGCTTTGCGCATTAAACATGTCAAGCGTATCAATAAACACTGACATAAAAAAGAACCTCACCAACTCAAATGTACTGGAAATGCATAGTTAACGAGCTTTAATGCTTTACACTTTGAATGCACAAAGGAGGAAATTAAAATCAGAGACGCAAAAATCACATTAACATCTAAGATGTAGATTTGGAACAAACGTGTTGCCTCGAACCAATAATTCAACAAACAGCGTTTAAAACACAAATCCAGGAAGCAATTAGCAAACCCCACCCCGACTCCTCATTTCCTCTCGGACACTGACACGTTCATACCGGCGCCTACTGGGGATCCCAGGACGGCTTCCCGATGAAGAGCTGATGCAAGATGTTCCATCGGAGTTCAATCAAATTTGAAGATAGCATCTTGCATAATTGCAGCCTGCCATGACTATTTATAACAATCATTTTAATAAATCACAAGAAACAAGATTACTGCCATCCTAACCTCTCGTAATCGTTGGGAGCATTCAAATTAGTGCATGCTAAAAAAGAGGCCGCGCACTTATTCCTCCCACGTGGCCTCGGCCTCGCTAATGGAGGCGGCCGCAGCCCAGCAGCCATTTGAATTCGCTTTACAGGCCGGCCGCTTGTCCTCTGACTCGCCTTGTGTTGGTTTACATGTGTGTTTCTACAGTTAATGCAGCAAGCTGAGTGCTTCACGTGTTTTCCTTCACAGCCAGCAGATTTAACCACAATGCCCTCTGGGCCGACGGAAACACAGAAACATGTTTCTATAGCGGGAGCGGGAAGGAGGGAGCAGTAGGCCGAGGCTTTGATCACATGCAAATACCACATTGCACGTGGGAAATAGGTGTTTACAGAGGAAAACAAAGGCTCCTGTTGTAGATCAACTTTTGCACGGTAAACATTTAAATCTGTTTTTACATAAACATGGGAAGGTCTGAGCCTGAAAAGTAGTTGGATTTCCTCCTGCAGGACGGGTCAGCCTGCTGTTCACTGCTCCCGGCTGTCCATCATGAGCCCCGGCATCCCCCCCCCCTCACCCCCTCACCCCCTCACCCCGCTCCCACTCCTGGGTCCTCGTGGCAGGGAATGAAAGGCCGACCAGAGAGCTCAAAACGGGGCTGCCATGTTACGCCACAACAGCGCTCATAAGCACCAATGCCACCCCTCGCGTCGTCCCGGGCCTTTGAAGAAGATATTTATAAACCATTAGTGTGGCAGCGGGGCGAGCGCTGGCTGTTTTATCTCCCAGATCTGTCATGTGTTACCATGCAAGGCGAGCGGCGCTGACAAGGGTGACAGAGTGAGGCCCGGCCGGGCCGCCGCCACACAAGTCCAGGGTCGACGGCGGCAGATGACGACCCCCCACCCCCCACCCCCCACCCACCCACACCCACCACCCTCCACCCCTCCTTCCACCACCACCACCACCACACCCCCCCGAACGCCTCGCTACTCCACCGCCTGTGGGACACGGGGGAGGGATTAATGCAGCGAGACTGTAATTAAGACGCTGAGTGATCTGATTTCAGATTTCCACTGAGCTCTCATCAGAGAGGAATTACAGGATGAGACTCACAATCTGAGTGCAGCATCATGAGAGAGGTGTGCGGTGGTTTGGATCGGAAAACGGTTCGCTGCGGCTGTCTTCAGTCGAACTTCGGATTCGACGAGTCGACAGTGTGAGTCTGGAACTGTCTGCCTCTCACCGTTGGCAGTGTTGAGGAGGCTGGGAACTCGCACCGACACCAGCTGGGAAGCTCCCATTTCCCAGTTTACCAAATGAGCAAGAAGCAACATGGCCGCCTCCTGCAGTGCCACTTTATTGCAAATTGAGATCATAAAATAGTCAAACATCTCATAACAACCAAGAGGGTGGGGTGAAAGGAAGCTCAGGAAATACAATCTATTTATATTCCACTTTTATGCACGGTTGATTTACAGCCACTGTTTTGTTTTCTTGATTAATTAACAAATATCGCTTCATACTTGCACAAAACAAGTCTATTTCACTAAAACGTGTAGTGGAAGTTTCCTTATTCATGCCCGATGGGAGGTACAATCTAAAACATGAATCTATTTCTGTTGTGATCAAACACATTCTTTAAATTTCACCAAATCCACATTGTCATGAAGACGTACCTCATTGTGATAAATAGATCACAGTTACAGGATACATGAATTCTGTGACTCTGATGCTGTTATAGGATTTCCAGAACTGGGAGAAAATGGTGAAAATTCCAAACAGTTCTGCTTGTGCAGGGGTTTGTCTGTATTTTAATCCAGGATGAGATAAGTTACAATTTTTCACCCTTCAGAGAGATATTGAAGCCAAACATTTGCAAATAAGTGTGGTTTTTGTCAATTTAACTTTTACTAAATAGTGTTTATCTTTACTGTCGTCAGTAAGAAGCAAAGGACTCTTAAGAAAGGAAGTGGGAAGTTCCCAGTTTGGCTGAGTTCAGATGTAAATCTCTCACTGGGAAGCTAAAGAAGCGAAATCCATTTTCTTTTCCTCAAAGATACGTTTTGATGATCTGTCCTGAGCCTCTGGCCTCCTGAACAACCGCAGCTTGGCACCACTTTTCACCGTCTTTTGCCGAAAGTTAAACAAACAAAGTGGAGTAATGATTTCACTTCAGCCGTCCGAAGACACTCAAAGGTTAAGCCTCAAAGCTCAAGTATAGATTCTATGAAGTGGTATCCAATCCATCTCACTGACTGAGAGGTGACAGATCGATATAATCAGTGTTCTTCTTTTCATGGAGTGAGCATTGTGTCTTTTGAGAGTGTTTCGGGCAGAGCTGTCAAAACTCCTACTGATCCCGGGCTTCATCCAGTCACCTACAGTATGTATCTTTAACTACTGCGTCATTAATCACACAGTTATCATGATCAACTATTGATTATTTAAAGTTCAAGTATTTCTAATGGATAAGTTAGATTTGGGGTGTTTGTTGGTCGCAGGTTGTGTACAGTTTGGCTACAGAGATGCCAGCATACATATATTGAAATATGGGTTTGGATTGTTCAATAGAAAGTAAACCTTGGATTGCTGGAAATCCAAACTTTATAAATAAACATGTTTTATGGCTTAAATATACTGAATGTTAGCAGGCTTGTCTTCATTTTTCAAAAGAATAATTGGTCACCAGTTTTTATTTTTGCAAATTAAACTATTGGGTTTTTTCCCCCCTCCCTGTGCATTTGATCCAAGATTTGTGGACTTACATGCCTTTTTATTTTACATAGACTCTATAAAATCAAACAACTCTAGACCTTAGAGTTCACTAATTAAAACTGAAGAAAAGCCTAAACGATACTGTCTGCAATCGATCACACCTTACAGTTTCATGTCTGTCTTTACCTTAAGCAGAGGAATGAGGTGTTTAATAATTAACATCACCTGATCCACAGGCCATTATAGGACGAATCAATATTAAAAAAAAAAAACCCTAATTATAGCACGTCACGTTCACATGTGAAGGATTTGGTGAACAGATTTCACTGCAGAAACCCAAATAGAAAGAAGTGTGACAAACAAAGAAAAGAAAAGTATATGAGTGAAACTAAATCTGGGGGGGGTAAAAAAATTACAGTTACTTTTGCAGAGTTTTGGTGCCTGTTCATGGATCCCACCTTAATGAGGAGGAGTAATTAGGTCCAGTGAGACAGACACGGAGGAGTGCTGGGCTCAGACAGTCAGTGTTGATGGCTCCTCTGGCCGCATCCCCACCATTCATTATACCAACTGTTTGATGCAAATGAACCCAATTGACCGCCTGGTCCGCCCACCCACATGTCCACCTCCGGCGGGGCTGAGAGGGCCGGGTAAAGGTGAGAGAGGTAGTTTGGAGCTTGGAGACCTCAGGAAATAACTCCCACCTGAGCCCTGAGCTCCTCTCTCTCTCTCTCTCTCTCTCTCGCTCTCTCTCTCTCTCTCACACACATTTTCCTGCTGACATAGAAAACTAAAATCCAAAAACATTAAAGGGGTTTTGTTGTCTCAAGCTCGATGCTTAGGTCATGTCCAGGATCGACAGACCATGCTTTGAAACGCTTTGATTTTAACGTTCTGCGATGATTGGATCATGTATTTGTGTGTAATTATTTTGATCTCCATTAGCTGCAACAAGTACAGCGACTCCTCCTGGAGACAATCCAGCAGGCTGCTCACAAAACAATATTCAAAATTCAATTACAATGTCTACAAATGCAAAAATCAGAGACATTGAGCTTTGTGACCATATACTGTAGTTATTATCCCACAGAAACTTCCTCTTTCCAAAAAGACATTCTACCATCAGATGTTGAATAATTTAAAGGGCTCATATGATACAAAATTCACTTTCTAATGGTTTTCCAACAGTAATAATCGTCCCCATACCAGGGAAAACGCCACAGAAATGAAGAAAGTCTGTCGTCTCTCTCCCTGGCTGGTTTATTTTTTTAGTTATTTTTAAATTGTGCTGCTCCAACGAGCCAATCAGAAATCCAACCGTCTATAGTGTCATCGGGGGTTTAGCCAATCACAATCAAGGCAGTTCCTCCCTTTGACTCCTCCCACAATTAGGCAGCTCTGCTCTGGCACATGGCACCACGACTGGAAGTACTTCCTCCTTTTCTCAAGATGGGCGTGCGTGGGCGGAGCCAGTCCAGCTCACACAGACACAGCAGATTCTGAATGCAGCTCCTATGATCCAATATTCTAATGGAGGACAATCGAGGAAAAGCTGGATTTGGGGCGATAAACTCTTTAAACTCAACGTTTTTGGACCAATGAGATCGTGTGAAAATTTTGAAAAGCTGTATGATAAAGAAAATCACTCACTGATTGCACATTTTTGACAATTATACACCCATAAAATGTAAATCAATCCAGCCGATCTAGAAGTAAAAGTAGTAGTATTAAGCATGTGTCTTCTCTCCATGTATTTTTATACACAGACGTCAGAGTAACGTGAGGTCACATCTCACCGACTCATTTTATTTCTAAAATGAAATGTTTTCAATAAAAAGTGAATGCGTGAACCAAATTTGAGATTTCTTTCTTATATATTAAAGTGTCAAAACAACATTGAGTTTTGACGATCAAAAGTGAATTTGAAGCCACAAAGTGAGCCAGAGCTCTTGTGAAAGCAGGACTGTTCCTGACAGAAACAAGCATCCACCAGCTGGAAACATAAAAGCCTCCAGCTCGCCCTGCCACGGCTGGGGGCCGGTGCGTGGAGCTAGAACCCAGAAGCAGACCTCCAAACAGAGAATTGTTTGCAAACGTCAAAGTTTTATTGTGCAGGGAGGGAAAGGGGAGCTGGAACGGAGACGGGACCCGGGGGAACTCTCGGGGCTTCTTGGAACCGGGACGGAACCCGGGGAATCTCTGGGGGGCCTCTTGGAACCCGGATGGGGACTTCTTGGATCTCTGGCGTCGGAACGGGAATGGGAACCACCCCGGGGAGGACACTCACTCCCCGGGGAGGACAACACCGACTCACCTGCGGCAGCAGCCAACAGGAGACTAACCACACGGACTGGAGAATAGACAATCCTCTGGCACCGGACCCTCCTCACTGCAGGGCTTAAGTATGCAAGGCAATCAATCAGCTGATTGCCTGCAGGAGTGTCAGAGAGGATCCGGTGCTGGAGCGAGGTGTGTGACTCCTAACACGCCCACTGCCATCAATACCTGGAGTTAAAAAGAATATATATATATATATATATATATATATATATATATATATATATATATGTGGACATGTAGAGGAGTGAGTGGATGTGGAAGGTAATGAGGTGAATTAAACTGAGATGGAGAGATAGGAAAAAGACAAACGGGTGAAATGATTAAAGTGATTTGATTGACAATTAAACACGGTGAGATGGAAAAGCAATTAACTGAATTCGAAGCGTTTCAAACTGAGTGGAAAAAAGAAAAACTAACAGAGAAACAACTGATACAGATAAAATAGCTGTAAAGGAAGGAGATGCTCACACTAAAACTGCCCAATGAACATGTTCTTTGCTCTCGACTCGCCTTTATCCTCCCACTTCACACGGTGGTAATGAACATGTCTGCAGTAGCATCACAGGGGAGAAAGTGGGCGTCACGCAGATCAATAAACACACAATGACACACACCGAGGCTGACGTGGCCGTAACAGCGAGGCGTATAACGGTTAAAATATGCGTCTCTTCCGACCGGCAGATCCCAACGAGGAGTCCAGGGCGTCCCCGAGGGTCTGCCGGCTCTTAAATGATCAAGATTAAACTCAAACAAGTCAAAGCCCAGCATAATAAGACATTTTCTACTCTCTCCCTCTATTGGTACATAGAAGAAAGTCAGAATTATTTATATACAGTAAAACCTCTGATGTAGGGACGCTCTAAAATCCAAGGGCACGTGTCCCCTGAAGACAGGTGTCCTCTGTTCGGAGGACAAACTGCAGGACCAGTTGATATTGAATGAACCAAACATCAAATATGCTACGGTTCTTTAAAAGCACATCACTGAACCAATACAAAGATGTGTACAATATAAATACATGCATGTCTGTGGATGAAGGTACAACTTCCTGTTACAATGGAGATTAAAAACAATTATACCTTCTATAGCGTCATATGTATGTCATCATTAGAATCTTGTAAATATTCATGTCGTAATTCTAATACTATTCCAGATTTGCAGAATAAACTGTAATTTAAAAAAAAACAGTCGTTCTGCGTGCAGATGTCCCTCCCGCTGTTGACGCGACACGATAAATGCGGCGCAGTGATTTGTGCAGGTAATTTCAGTCGTGCTCAACTTCCCTCCTGCGCATCACTGTGCTAATGTGACACTTTATTGATCCCTGTTGGCAAATTCTCTTGTCAGAGCAAGGTCTAAGTGCAGGGTCAGTAATAGTAGCGGCGGCCCTGCCGCCGGTAAAGATTCAGTGTCGAGTTGAAGGATGTGTGCCGACATGGGGGCTTAAACCGCTGGCCTGTGGTTGAAGGACAGTCGCAGCGCTCTGTGTGCTGCCCGATGCTTCAATTTCAGTCTGGTTTCCTATAAATCACACCACAGATGATAACATTTTTACTGCTTTGTAACCACAGCTTTTAATAGAATGAACGATGGTTTTAACTTCGAAATGTAAATTCTTCCTAATTTGAGTCTCTCACAGTCTAGTACAGACCATTACAGTCCACTATTTCTCTAATCAGTTGTTTTCATTGATATGGAGAAACAGCTACGGAGCCGGTATAAAATGTGAACGTCAGTCAGCTTTACAGTAAAATGGCTAACAGGCTAAGAATCACTAACTGTAAGAACTAAATCTTGCAGATCATTTTAGTTTATATAACTATCAAAATCACTCAAAACAATTACCTTTCCACTTAAATTTAACTTTTAGTGAAAGTATTTACAGCAGAAATAGTCTAGAAATACCTTTATAATGAGATAGTTTTGCAGGAAGTTAAATTATTTTCCACTAAACACACTGAACACTGTGAAGATCTGTCAAATCCCTCAGTTTATTTTGTATGAATTTCATAATATTTTGTGTTTGCGCTGTTTCCAGGAGAAAATTGTCCATTTAAAGACATCCTCTCTGACATAAATCAGTGCACTTTCACTTATATATAGAATCATTGGACCAAATGATTATTTTTCAAGTGGAAACGGCAGACCTAACAGTGAAACCCGCCATTAGTTGAACCTCTGCAGTTTGCTGTTGCTGGTGACAAATATTCAGCTGAATGTTGGCAGTCTGAAGCCCAAGGTTGTTTTAAAGAAAGACGAAAAAAAACTAAAACACAGCAGATTGAAATTAAATTGATGTGAAGCTGGAGAGCAGGTTGCTCACACAGGGCGATTATGAGTGAGTGAGGGCAGGATGGACCCAGTGATTAACTGTGTTTTCAGTCCCTGCCACTAACAAATAGAACCATAAACACGAAAGGAAGGAGAAATTGTTGCAACACGATGGAGCACATATAACTCCACCGTAACCTGCGCTGCCACCCACATTTCTAAAAAGAATAAAGTGGAATAGACGGCGCACAACACAGCGGAGTAGTCGACGCAATTAGGAGGAGCAGTAAATTAAGCCGAGGTGAGAGGGACCGTGATCAGCATAGATTACATCAAAGCGTAAAAAGGATTCGATGGCTCTCACACTCTGACATGACGGATTAAGCGAGAGAGGCTTTTAAGGCCTCTCCAGGGTCTCCTCGTGAATGCATTATAAACTGTGCCTTTGTAAAAGTGCTCCCTTCAGTGTCGGGATTAGACGGAGAACAGTTGCTCCCTCGAGACTGACCGTGTGGCGTCTCTCCCTCTCTCTCCCTCTCTCTCTCTCTCTCTCTCTCTCTCTCTCTCTCTCTCTCTCTCTCTCTGTGTGATGGTCACAGACATAAGAGACAGATTTATTCTGGTGTTTGTAATCCTCTTGAGCTACTTTTACTCCACCACAAAGTTGATAGATATCAAGCTGGTGGTTTAATCAGCAGCAGGTCTGCCGAGTGGCGTTTTCTCCCATGTGTGGGCTGAGGGGGGTTGAAATATATGATATTAGCGTATGCTTCAATTTAAACTCCATTTAATTTGCGATGCACAGCTGGACACATCCGAACGTCAAGCCTCAGCATATTTGTATCAGTGTTTCAAATATATGCTGAGCAAGAATGCTGGTAGCTGAATTCAAACATTTTTTTTTTTTTTTTTTAAATTAAGGCCACATTTAAACACAGCCGGGTATTTACCGAAACTGATATTTTTCCCCCAATACGCTTTCCAAAAAATAACATTGTTCAAACCAGATAATTTCTTTAACAGGTAAAATTGTGCGTTTAGTTTATGCAGACAGAAAGCTGTACTCAACATTTACAGTTCTGAGATGATGTATGAACAGGGTGAGGACTCTGTAGAAAACGATATTACCATGCATAAATACAGAAAATTGATTTTAAAATGAATTAAAAACGTATTTTTATTTTCAGGCAACTATTCACTAATGAATAAAACAATCACGATAATTATTTTCCATTTGATCCAATTAATCCCATCTTAACATGACGATGCAAATGGAAACTGTTTCCTCAGACTAAATTAGAATAGAGACATGTATGAATCAGAAATAGCTCTTTCTGTGCTGGTGTCTACAGTAAATAAAATAAAGATGCAGGAGAGAAATAAAAAGGAGAGAAATGCATTACAAAAACATGCAATATCGCAACACAAATCCAAAAGGATCGAGCAACAAAAAGATGTTTCCTCACTAACCTAAAGAACAGACGTCGGCACAAATGAATGGTCGAAGAAGCTCTGCAGCATTTTGTTAGCTCTGCTCTGATTCGACATCAAAGAAACTTATAATGACGACTAATGTGATTACAAATGGCCAGGAAAGAGGTTCCCTTTTATCTATTGATACGCAGCGAATGCACAAATAAACCAAATTATATACAAAACAGTGGTTCCCCTACCTTTTTAAAAATGCTTTTAAAATAAGCTGCAATTTCAAAAGAAAACAGAAAAGTTGCAGCGTTGCGAGTGTCTGTTGCCACGGCAACTATGCTCGGGGGAGCGGGGCACAGAAAACAAATGTATTTGTTTTATTCACAGGATAAGCCCTTGAGACGTAACCTCTCGTTTGCGAGGGGGTCCCACAACAAGCATCTCGAAACGCTCATAGTAAAATAAAATAGAAAAAAGAAGAGCAAAACAACAACAACGACAGAAACAACACCCAAAACAAACAAGATGCATACAGTACAGTAGCTTTTAGCAATAGTGCCGCCCCTCTTATCTACATTAGGATTCAGTACAAATAAAATCAGATTCCCATTTGCTATTTGTACCCGAATCACTGGATGAAAGCAAAAAAAAACAATAACAAAGTCAAAAGTATAATAGTAGTAAATTTGCTGAGGCGATAGAAATAGATATTGTTACCGTCATCCTCTTGCCCATAATGTTGAAATAAAACCAGCAACAGTAAAAACAACAAATACCCGCTGCCTTAAACTGATTGAAGGATGTAATAGATCTTATTGAGCAAGGACGTTCCAAAATAAAACTCTCTGACCCCGTTTCCACAGAAATCACAACTTTTCTGAAAGTTTGCTACTGCACGTGTGCGGTCGTAAATAGTTCTTCTGCATGTGATCAGTAGATGAATAATGACATTGTTTTATTTAAAAAAACAACAACAACAAAAAACCCAATTGCACCCACTAGTGGCCCAACATGAAAACTACATAGTTTTCAACACATTGTCGCGTAAATACAAAATGCTTCTGGAATTGAAACAATTGAAACCAATGGAAACAACGCGCTCTAATGTAGAGCCGACGTGTTTGTTTTCACAGGTAACAGACGAGCTGTGGCTCGCCACCGAGCGTCTGCAGCTGCAGGCGAAAACAAAAGCTGCGACAATCGATGCTAACCCAATCTGAAGCTGGACGTCACGATACCTCGCTCTGCTGAATGTGGCTCACGCGGCCACACTGCGTATTAAGAGTCCCTCCAAGAGATCCCAGTAAGCAGTTGGCAGCAGAGGGGTTAAGCCTTTAATTCTCCCACAGTTCAACAGAGCATTGATTAGTTTGGATGGATGAGGACGCCGGCGGAGGCGAAAGTTGCGCTCGATGTGGACGAGGTTATTATGGACGGAGACGTGAACAGATCGTTTGCGTGCGCGCAGACCAAGGTGTTTCGTTTTGACGCGTCTGTGCCGCTCTCTGCGCCGCCGCCGCGAGGGGGAAAAAAACCCCAGCGGTTTTCCGCCCGGGGGAATTAGGGCCAGACACGCCGTGGCGTCGTGTTGACACGCCGGCGCCCGCTGCCCTTCAACCTGGCGCCCCGAGACCTCTTCCCACGGTCACGTCTGTGCGGCAGCTCTCTGCAGATGAGCGATCGCCGTTTCTTCGGCCAGGTCGCTAAGCTAAAGCTGCCTCTCCACGCTCTAATCTCATTATCAGCCCAAGCTGGCTTTAGCGGGGAGGGAGGCCGGGTAGACAAGAGTCGAACGTAAGAAGACATCAAGAAGAAGACACCGGTGACCACTGTCAATTATAGTGAAAAACCAAGGTGGTGGCCAGTGTGGAGGGAGGGTGAGATTCTGCTGCTTCAAAGAAGGGAAACAATTTTTTTCTTGTTTGTCTTTATTGCCACTTTAATATCACAAATGTATCTCAGTTCCTACTATCAATTAACACCCCCCCAAAAAAATTCTAAACAAGCCTCAATCAGTCATGAAACAGTCAATATTCATCTAAAGTGTTTCAAAAACATGAAAACAAGTCGTCAATGTCACTTTAACACCAGCCAGTTTACTTTTATCCCTCCAATTCTCTCTTCATGGTTTTCTTTTTCCTGCATGATATATTTGCTATAAGTATTAAAAGTAGTTAATTTAACCAAAAAAAAAGATAATTACCGAACTTAATTACCGAAACAAAATAAGTGATAAAGGTATGACAATGACAGGCGTGCATGTACATGGTTCACTTCCTCTTTCAAACTCTTTCTTGAATGTGGATCAAAACAGCCGCTCACGAGAAATTAGGCCCATTAATAAAATAATAAAATCCATTTGTTTGTCATTTTGTCTGGTGTGCTGGTAGCTTTACCTTGAAGTAGCTTTACTAACCGTAAAGTGAGGTACATAAAATTAATTTAGCAGAGGGATTGAAAAGCAGTTGGGAAAAGTCCACTGTTGCCTGGAGGAAGTGCAAGCGCTCGTCTCCAAATAACGGGTTTGTCTGGTGTTTCCAGTCTCATGCGCGGTAAAGCGTCACAAACAGAGATGAGAAATAAAGTGTGTTTTTATCCCGCATTCGCCTCTTTCCTTCTTCGTATTGAGCACAAGTGGGGTTTGTTTTTCTGTGCCCACCAGGACGATGACCAGTGAAAAGCAGATGTAGTTGGGGTCAAACTAAATGTGTTGGACCAGTGGTTGCCCCTGGTTCTTTAAACAACAACACATTCCGACTTATATGAGGAGTCTGAAAACCTTCCTGTTTGCGGTCGGCAACCAGCAACCCAAACGGCGGATGTGTCGTGAAAAGTCGGATGCTACTACATTAGCCTGCCAGCTGGCCGCAAACTGCGCAGAAAGACAGACACAAACACGGCGCGGCCGTGCCAAGATGTTGACCCCTGGGTTAACCTCACGGCGAGGCTTTTGTTTTTGTTGTGTTCTGACACTTCACAGACTGAACTATCATTCCTTTGCATTCAGTTTGACTCAGCAGGATTTTTTCGTGAAGAACTCCTTCAATAAGCATCTCTATATTCCAAAGGCTGTTTAGTCAAAGCAGTTTGTTTTTTTTTATTGGGTTTTACTTCTCAGAGGATTCACTTGTTATTGCCCGCACTGATCATTTCATTGGGGCATCATTCCTTTAAACGACCTTGACGATAAACCTGAAGGGGGAAAAAAAAGAAAAAAAAGTTGTTTTGTAGATATTTAAAGTGTTTTGTCGTTATTGTTGTGCTTTCAGTTTATTAAAAATATGCCTCCAGAATAAAAGAGATAAAAGTGCAACACCTCTCCTGCTTCTGTTTTTAGCTCTTTGGCTTTGAGCAATTAGAAAAGCGTCACCTTGAAATTTACACCCTCTTTTTTTTGTCTGTTTCATTTGGAGTCAAAGTGTTGACTGGAAACAAAACGGAGATTAACAGCTGCTTTCAAGCGCCTGTGAGAATAATTGTCAGTCGCTACAAATAATTTTATTATAGAAATGCATTTATATTCAGCGTGGAAGCAGAAAAAGCTCCTTATAAGCTTAAAATACAGCTGTTCCATTTTATAAGTTTAAAAAAAACACAGCTGCTCCAGTTTCAGACGTAAGCTTTTCGCCCTAATCACTCATTTCCACTTAAACATTTCCT
Source organism: Blennius ocellaris (assembly GCF_963422515.1). Classification (NCBI taxonomy): domain Eukaryota; kingdom Metazoa; phylum Chordata; class Actinopteri; order Blenniiformes; family Blenniidae; genus Blennius; species Blennius ocellaris. The sequence goes on along the minus strand of NC_137651.1, from coordinate 27,382,827 downwards.
GCTTTTGTGGCATTTAAGGCTTTATTTCATTATTCATCTGTTCTCCTTCACTCTGAAAATGACTAATTACCCAAAGATGAGGCAATGGACACAGATCCTGCTGGAGTTTTCACTGAAATCCTGGAGTGGAGATGTCCGTCGTGCATTTGGATCTTCTAATCAGCGCACTTGTATGTCTTCCCTGCCTTGAAATGAGAACATTAGTGCAACTGCTGCAGTCACCGAAATAGAGCTGCGGTATTAAAGGACGCTCGGCTCTCACGGCGCTCTTTAAAATGTGACTCAGAACTGAAACTGAAAGTTGTGGAATTAAATATTTTATCAATAGTTGTTTATTATTTTATTCATACGATTGTCATTTTTTTTCTTTTTGCACAAATGGGGACGGCTGGTCTCACATTCCGTGGTCGATTTGCTGGCTCACGTTTTTCCACTTCAGTGAATAATTCGTCTTGTGCTGCATTAGCAGTTTGCTTTGTTTGCGAGGAGAAGAAGAAGAATTTAAAACATGTATCTATGTTTCTCTTCATGAAACAAGCATGACTTGAGAGTTTCAGTTGAAGAAAATCTGTTTGGATTGTCATGTTTTATAAATATTCACCACAGAGTGTGTCTCAGGCCACAGTTACTGGAGTATTTACAAAAACTGATGTTTCTCCCTCTATGTTTAAAAACAAAACAAACAAAAAAATCTTAATTTACACAGACCCGCATAGACACCTGCGACTATGAGCAGCCAAACCTGTAGGGGGCAGTGTAGCGAGAAGCCATGATAGCCAATGAGAATCCTGGAAAAATAATGCTAGGTCACGAATTGTGACATAAATCTCCGCCTCCCCCTCTTTTGATGCCACCGGAGACGCAGCGTTCATGCTGATCTCCACTGTGGCCAGAGTTTTTAGGAATCATCGTTTGTGGCGAGTCGTCGCTGCGTTTATGTGCAAACGTCTCCAAACGCAGAGATTGCGACGTGTAAACATGGCCTTAAAAATCAGTTTCCATCTTGTTGCTTTGCGTGATTAGTGTAACTTCCTACTTGATATTGAAATACTGTGTATGCTCTATTTGTGTACGGCTGTGGTTTGACTGATGGTTCTTTGCTAAAATAAACTGGTTTTATGGTTTTCTTTAAACGAATTTGTTTATTTTCTCTCTCGGGAATGAGGGACTCCACTGGTAGCCGTGTGCAGGCGATATAATATGGTTCAACATTTGGCTTCAACATAGAAGTTTACGTTTTGTGTTTTTAGAGATATAGGGAGCTTTTCACACTGAATCATAGTGACATGAAACAAAAAAAACCACAAAACATTAATTGCGATTTCCTTTGAAAACTCACTCACCCGCCTGTTGTTTGTCCGACTGTCTTTGTTTTTGTTTGAAAACGTTCCAGCATTTTCTCTCGTGTATTCTTGGTTTGGTCTTGTGAACTTTTATATCTTTTTTCTTCATAGGCGGATTTCTGTGTAAGACCCCTGATTCAAATATAGAGCTTCCTCCTGAAGTGCACTCCTGCCATCAAACTTGAGATAGCCCAGTTTCACTTGCATGTTTTATATAACAAACAGAACAGTTGTCAATCAATGTATTGTCATACGTACTTTTATTTCTGTTCGAGTCAAGCGTCTCCAAGCATCTCAATTAAGAACTGCTTCTTTATAAGTGTTTTTTTTATGTGGGCAGTCGCTCGACAGTACACATGTGAATGACATGAGATAATTAAGTGTGACGGTCTGCCAGAGGAATTCAGTACGATTTGTCGCACGCTGCTCTGAATCATGTGGGGGAGTCTCGAGGTCCACAGTTCAAAGTATAACAGCAGACGAGTATGAATGAATACATTATACTCCGAACTCTGTGACGTTGGGGAATAATGTAATGTAAATGTCTTTGAATGTCTTGTGTGTGTCGAGTTTCAGGCCAACGAGCTGAACGCAACCGAAGTGACTCAGGAGGCTGAATCATTCTCGCTTATGTCTCTAAATAATTTCAACACTTTATTTTTTTTTGGGGGGGGGGGGGGTTAAACCAGAGGAAGTTCATGACTTCACCTTCCCATCTGAAATGAAGCACATTTGATGCCTGAGCCTTTCCGGTAAAGGTGCCATGGTTACTGAGCTTATCAGGTGTGAGCAGGTTTCTTAGAAGCAGCTGTGTTCGCCAGATCAATTTAGAGAAGCAACCAACCTCTGGGCTTGAAATAGAAATGAGCAAATTCCTCTCCTGAAGAGGAAAAAAAAAAAAAAAAACTGGGTAAGACTCTATAGATCCTAATATATGTAATTTAACGCATGGTTGCCTGCTGCCGCTTTGCTGACAGAGATACAGACGCGTGCTAAACAAAGCAGGCCATGTTTTTAGGCTAATTTAATTTCAGGATTGCTAAGTGTGTGTTTTTTTTTTTTTTTTTCTTCCATCCAAAAAAATGCAATTTTCAACACTCAGTCGGCCATTTGAGCGAGGATATGAAAATGATGATTGTGCCACCCAGTCCGTTGCTGTGTGAGCGTGTCGTCTGCTCGCACACTTTCAGACGCGTTAGTCAGACTTTCATTGATGCACGGCGCCAGAGAGCGTAGAGTGGGGCTGAAGGGGATCCGTGTTTGTTCAAACATGCTGACGTGTTTACGCTCTGCAAAATCCACAATGTGCCGATCTGTAGGAAATATGATTGCAGAAGCTTGACGATTTATATATATATATATATATACAAAGACCAAATATTTTCTTAATAGGATTCCACAAAATGTTGCTTTCATATATAGTTCAAACTTGCTGTTGTACAGTTAATCAAAGGTATTAGACTATATTGAAGTTTCTATTAATAAATCCAAGGACAAATCGACAAAAGAAGCACAACACTGCAGAGAAATAAAGCTGTGAAAGCACATATTTGTCCTGGACTGGACGTTTGGTGCAGCGTGAGACTGCGATCTCAGTAGCAGCATGAGGTTTAACGTTAGAAGGAGAGGAAGTGGAAGAGGAGAGGAGATAAATGAGACACACCTGCGAGGTGGGGGAAGGGCCGACCTGACGGCGCGGCGAGCAGAGAAGGAGAAAACTACGGGCGCTTCCCAATCACCTCTCCTATCCACTTTACCTTAACCCCCTAGATGACATCACGGGGTTAAGGAAAGGTGATAGGAGGCCTCCTAAAGTAGTTCGGTACAGGCGATCACGTTGTTTTGACAACCCGACCACACTTCCACGAGGTGAACTAATAATAATCTGATGGCAGCGAAGGTTAGTGACATCAGTCGTGGTGAAAAAAACTACAAATTTCAGAAAATGGACGACAAAAAGCACATTTCAACCACTTTCCCCTGTGGCTCCAATCGCTGATATAATGTCAAATATCACACGGTTTGAATGTAAATCAAAGGAAAAGACGCTGCCAGGCTACGAGGAACTGAAGGTAAACGGCTGCCAAGTGAATAGATAACCAATCAAACTTCATTGTGTTCGTTTTAAATCATCCAGAACATTCGTAGTGGGGATCTGGGTTTTAGATGATGTAAAGTTGTTCAAGGTGGATTTTTGCTTCGGTAACTTGCAAGATCTGCTCCCTTTACAGTCTTTGTCAGTTTCCCTGAACGCTCCGACGAGCGGGACCCTTTAAATGTTGTCGCCGCAAGGAATTGTGGGGCAGCATGATCTGGTCCCCTTTGGTAAAGGATGCATCAGTGTTTCCCCGGCGAAAGGAGGTTCTAAAGGAAGCATTGAGCCTCCTTTCCTTAGCTTATAGAGAATTCCAACGCTCCTTATCATGGCCGCCACTGAAACACTTAAGGAAAAGTGGATAGGAAAGGAGATAGGAGGGACTATTTGCACGCCCCCTAAACTCCAGCCACTTTTTACACAAACTCCTCGAGGTCATTAAGAAAAGAAGGGAGTGTGAACACAGAACAGGGTCGTCGTGAAGAGCTGGCTGGAGGGATTCCTGGATCTGTCTGTGCAGAAGAAGCACTCTGATCCCCCGAGCTGGTTTGGAAGGAAAGTGGCCTCCTTCTCCTCGGATTCGCTGCCAGACTTGGAGTTCAGTATGTAGAAAAAAAAGAGCTAAGTGTTAAGCCCTTCTGCATCTTAACTCTCGTGGCTTCTCCAGTTTTCCCCCTTTTTCATTCGGTCTCTTCACCACATACTGAAACAAAACTCACAAAACCGAGAAACATACTGTGACTAGTGACTATTTTATTATAACCACTTTTTTTTTTTTTTAAATAGTGTTCCAGTTTTGACTGTAAGCCTTGCTGTGTTAAAACACATCTCGGAGCTTTGACAGAGAAGAGTTTCCTCCTTGGTCTCTCAGGTTTTCGATGCAGAGATTGCTGATGATGCCCTGTACTAATTTTAGTCGATGTGCACAGTTGTGCTGTGATTCCCAAGTCTAAGAAAAAAAAAGGGTAGTTTGCACTTGCTTTGTACTCACACTGGGATTTTTCATAAAGCGGATCAAATGATTGAAACCAAACTTGGAGCCGGACAGCCGTTTTAATGTTTTATTTTCATTACTTCCGTCGGTTTCACAGCAGTGCTGTCTGCAGGAAAAGATGCTACGCATGTGGGGATTATTTTGGTCACCAACAGCTTATAAAATGTATGGAGGGTTGGATTGAGAGGATTTTCTTTGTTTCGCACATGAATATAAAGATCTAATGCAAAGATATGGAGCTTTTAAGGCTCACACAGAGTCCAGTGTTTGATCCGTTCTTGGTCAGTGTCGTGTTCACAGGTCCTCAGAATTCAATCAGAATGTGTGTAGAAGCAGGCAAGAACGAGAACTCCAGTCTCAAATCACTGTTTACACTTGTGATGTGATATCCTGACCTGATACGGGGGGATAAACTGGTATTTTTACATTAAACTAAACATGTATGCAAGACAACTGCTGTGACATATCTACATCAACGCCGTGTGCAGGGCTAAATACAAACACAACGCATGGTAATGCATCAGTGTGGTGGATTTTCACCTGCAAAGAAGTGATGAAGCTTATAAAATGTATGCAAAGTCAAAAGAACAGAGAAAATCCTCAGTTCTGCACATCAGTAATGACAATCTGTGAGGATACGGTCGTGTTTACACATATCAGGGTTTTTACAAAAACTGGCATTTCTCTCTCTATGCTGACAATAATAAAGCTTCACTTACACGAATCCGCATATACACCTGGTTCAGAGTAACTATGACCATGCCAAGCCTGTAGGGGGCAGTGTAACAAGAAGCATAAAGCCATGATAGCCAATCAGAGTCCTGGAAAAAAAAAAAAACATGACGTGACGAATGCTGGGAGTTGTTTCCTGTTCTTTCAGCGAAACAGTTGATTTGTTTGGACCGATGTGGCGTCAGAATATAAAACAAGTAAAGCACAAGAACAATGATGACAATGGGGACTCGCAGCTGAGTTTATGTGTAAATCGAGAAATATCACAGATTTTGTAAATAACAGGGCACTTCGTGTGTTCGCTCCTCTTGCAGGTCTTTCTTCAACGCTGCAGAGAGATTCTACTTGAACGAGAGCAAGTCGACCTTGTTTGGACAGAATCCTTCACATTTCCACTAATTGGCAATATCAACTTAACCAACACAGTGAGATTGTGAACACGCCTTTAAAATGTGTGGACTTCTAGCACCAAAACGGCGGAATTAGCTGCCTTCACTCACTTTTATTGATCCAAGCACAGTCTCGTAGTCGGGTGTTGTTAAAGTGTGGATTAAAATGTCATTGTTTCCATGACTACACAGCAGGACAACATGGGGATTGTCACGTTGACACGGCTACAGATTGGAGACAGCAATAGAGGAAGACGTATGTTGGTGGTGAGTGTCATTGTGTGTTTACCGGTTGAATTTAGCTCCAGCAGTGACGTTGACAGTTGCATGGAGCGGTTTAGACGCTGGTTTAGTTTTTACTTCAATGCAGAATGAGTATTTTCACAATGAAGCTCGGCTGCATGATGCAAAACTCATCAGGGTTCAGGACACTTTTTGTGGAATAAGCAACTGACCTTTGGCTAAGCCCCGCCCACAAACGCAAACGAGTCAATAGGATTTTCAGCATAAAACTCTGCAGAGAACCAGTAGAACTGGTGACACTTTAGTTTTTTGGGGCTTTTTAAGTCATTTAAGTTCAAAAATGGTCAAACAACAGTGATGTGAGTGTTTCTACACTGACAGCTGCCAACTAGGCCTGTCCAACCTAGCTACGGCAACTAAGAGGGGGGCGGGGCTTAGCCATAGGTCACTTTTTGAACAGTCTGGATCTATTTGCTTTCACACTACACCTGCGATGCAACAGAATGTGCCTGGAGCTGCAATAAGACTTCATCTTTAGGCTGGTCTCAAAGCCCAGATTTAACCTGGGTCTCTCTCTTTTTTCCCATGAACTTATTTTCCCTGCTTCTTTGCGCGTGGAATTTATTTGATTACATGGTGAGGTGTTTCTTTTGTTATGACCAGGTGTTACAGAAAGTAATCTTAAACTGAAAGAACAAGATAAAATAGTCATTTCAAGTCAAATGCTGTTTAAAACACAAATGTAAAATGTGTGCAGTAATTATGCAACAAAGGTTTTTACTGAAACCAATGTGCACACCTGGTTGATCAAGTTTTGTAAAAGACGTGTTCACAAGACAGCCATTCAACACATTCCAGTCCAGAGTATTATTATTATTATTGTTATTATTTGTATCACCGGCTAAATTAAATCCACAAACTGTGTGTTGACCTGTCAAATGAGATCAGGCTTCATAAGAGTTTGTCACGTGTGATTTGTCCTTCAGGAAGCTGCGCACACGTTGTGCCGATCAGTCGCAAATTGGCTGAAATGCTTCGTGTCCCCAGACGGCCCACAGAATAATCAACATCAACTGAACAACTGACTCAGAAATTAATACCGCCGTTGCACTGGGCTGCTTTGACATTTTAAAAAAATGGTTCAATTACAACGCTCCACCTACTCAGGAGGATCTCGTCCTGTTCAAACAGCCCGAGTCTTGACCAAAACGCACCAACGTGACCCGGAGAGAAGGGAAAGTCCGGCCTAATTTCACTTATTTTACTCCCCATCCGTAGCTAAATGAAGGATTTGCATTTTGTAATCATCTGCTCGCTTCTTCTTTGACGTCAACGGCAAACGAGGTGCACAATTGCGCTTTGAAAAAAGGTAAATTAGCATGCAGGAGCTTCTGTAATCTGTTGGTTGCAGAGTGAAAGATAATGTTTCGGAATATGAGCTTCGTCTGGCGAGATAGTCATTCCTGATGGAAAAATTCTTCTTATCAAGCCTTGCGGGAGTACGAACGACACCTAGAGAGGCTTACCGTACAGAGTGTCACTTCAAGTGATGGTAAGGTCATTACTGAGGCCGACTTCAATTCTCAGTCATCCCGAGGAGCCAATTATTCCCGGGTTTGACAGATCGCTCAGATTATAATCTACTGTTGGGCCCTGCATTCTGCTTGGTAGGTTGTTTCTATTTTGAGCGTCACCACCTCAAGGTATTAATTCTAATGGCAATGGCCTCTCCACCACCAGAGGGACCAAACACAGTGAAAACTTGATCCACAAACTAAATTGATGTTCCAGCTGCAGTAAACACTTGAGGGCTGGAAAGCCAAGCGGAGGGGATTTATGGAAACAACAAAGCCAGTTTCACAAAGGATTTGCTGTGACAAACAGTGTAAGGGGCAAGTGAAGCACAGAAAACCTTCAATATATTTGTGACACAAAAGGTAATATTTTATCACAGAACATGCACAAAACATCCAAGCTTCATCTAACTGCTACAAACCAATCACTGTTGAATAATTTCCTGCCATTCTGAATGACACTAATCCAAATCAAGCGGAGCTGAGGGTTCTTTATGTCGTCGAAAACATCAGCTAACAGGTTGCGCCGCTGAATTCCACTTGTTAATTACACAGTCCGCGTCACTTTTTGTTAGCGAGACAGCGACTGAGGCCGCTGCTGAGATTACAGCGCCAAAGAAGCAAAAACAAAGACACGCAGGCTCTGCCTCCACGAATCTCCCGCTGGTAGAGACAGAAGCCCAGCAGTGTGTGTGGGTATGAGCTGCGATCTGCTGTAATGTGCACATACACATCCAGTTCCTTCGTCCTGCGGTGGGAGAATTTGCACTATTGGCAGAATCAATATGTGCAATGTGGAACATAAAAAAGGAGGCACTAGAAACACGGATGTAAAAAGAGACGTTGTTTGCAACACTGAATGCATATTTGGGAGCAGATACTACAGCACATAATAAAAAATAAAAAAATTTGTGCAGATTTAAAGTGTAAAATTGACTTGAGCTGAGAAGCTAAAAAAAAAAAAATCATGTTCTATTAAAGTGATGACGATCGCTAATTAAACCGTCTTCATATTGAATATCCTGCAGCCAATATACCAATTCACTAACAATGTGACCGAATGCTACTGTGTTCAAGTAAATGTAATAAATGCAACTCTTAAATCCAGATTTATTCAGAAAGTATGAATTCATGACTAGTCAATCCTCAGCTTGCACTGGGATATGAATAACCTTTTATTAGCAGTCGAAAGTGCGTATTTGCGTATGTTGCTGGTTATTTTCCCATCAAAAGCAAATGATCAGTCCACATCCTCCCTCAGTCATTTCTGAAGTACTATCAAGTTATTATTTCACGAAAACATGACTTATTTTGACATTGAGCACAGATAGCGCGTTCCACCACAGAGGGGCGGAGCCTAGCACACAGGGTGGATGACGATTTTGACGTCATCGTACTCTGCACACACGAAACTTTCTCGTTCCCTTCAGAGCGGAGAACATAAGGCCCGTGGGCCAAAACCCACCAAGAGGCTCCAATCTGGTCAAACAAAGCAAGGAGGTTTTTAAAATATATAGAAAATTTCATCACATACACTGTGACCACAATAAAGAAAAACTTTGAAGTGTAAAATTTAAAGGTTATTATAGCAATATTTTACGGTTCCACTCAGGATGAAACTGGACTGTATGTGGTCCCTGAAGTAAATTAAATCTTATTTAATGTGTATATATGTATTTATATTGTACGCATCTTTGTATTGTTTCGGTTATGTGCTTTTTAATAACCGTAGCATATTTGATTGTTGGTTCGTTCAATATCAACTGGCCCTACGATTTGTCCTCGTGACCCGTCCCTCTAAAGAGAGGACACCTTCAGGGGACACGTGCCCTCGGATTTTAGAGCGTCCCTACATCAGAGGTTTCACTGCATCTCCACAATCGGAAACTATGTGGACTGTGTCAATAACACACTCGCCTGTATAAACTGTCAGTTAATTAATCAAAAGGACAGATCTGCACAGAGGGTCTTTGTGGTTGTTTTCTGATGGTCTGGTGGTTCCTGCAAAACCAATTGACCCCGCGGATCCTCTCAGCACGGATTTAAAGGGTGTCGCATCAGACAGTTGGAGTCTGCAGATAAACACCTTCTGTCGTTCAAAAAGCAGTAAAATGGGTGAAAGAGAGGACGTCGCTTTAAGCAGCTAACAATGACGGATTAAAGAGCTCAGAAGAATCACTTATCCGTATTTTCTCACTCTTAATATTCTTTCCAAACCTGTTGCCACTTCAGCTAATTAAAAAAAAAAAACAAGCAACTTGTGAGGCTTTGCGATGGTTTAATAATGGTTACATTTTTAACCAATCGGTTCTGGCAGCGACCACCGTGTGGCAGTAATGAGCCACTTGTGGCTGTAATCCACCAGCACTGCAGGAGAAGCAGCCAATGGCCAATAGTTGGCCTTGTTTTGCGTCACGTGAGTCACAGCAATGTCTTCAGGAAACATGGCGGCTGCCGACGGCTCCAAGAAACACATCACACCACAGCCTGAGACGAGCTTGAGACGGCAGGTTATATGTATTAAATTAGTCAACGAAAATGTTGTAAAATGCACAACTTTCTTGTTTCTCTTTTTCTTCATGAAAATATGTTCTTCATAACTTACGTCGTTAAATAAAGTCCAACCAAAAATGGTAACAAAAAACACGATTAATCAAAGAATCTACAGATTAATTCATTAGGAGAGTAATTCATATTTGCAGCACGTTCACTAAATACCAGTTTGAATGCATTCTGGAGCAAGTAAGTGGTCAACTTTATGTGAATTCGACACGGTTTTAGGTGTTTTGGGTGTCCATCCAAAAAGTCTGGGCGTCTAAAATGAATTTGTTCGGCAATCAGTGCCGGGAGGTGATTTTGCCTCTCAACATGCTGAAAATATATCAAACTAGCATTGAATGATATATATATATATATATATATATAAGAGATATAGAAGATGGATGGACTTTACTTCTACAGCTCATTTCATATATTTCTGCAGTCGCTATGTGTTTTACATAATTAATTAATGGCGACGGCTGCCGGGTGAGGTGCTTGCATAGCATTGGGAGCCACCAAACAACAAGGGCGAAGGACAGCACACTGTACTACCTGACCCACAGAATACATACATATACATATACACACACACACACACACACACACACACACACACACACACACACACACACACACACACACACACACACACACACACACACACATATATATATATATGTCTATGTATATGTATGTGTGTGTATATATATATATATACACACACACATTTTGCTTTTTTCAGTGCATGCGTGAGTGCATCTGCATACAGTATAACCAGAACACTGATCAACCACAAGACAGTGTATGAATCAATGAGGATACAGGGAAATGCTCCAGTCACAGCTTTTTTTTAAATGCAACAAAAATGCCGAATGTAATCCAGGGCTGCTCTCAATGCAAACCTTAACGCTAAAACTATATGTAATTCAACATCATGAAAACTAAGTTTGTGACCCCTGCCAATCCATTCTGTATTTGCAAAGTGTTGATTTTGCGGGAGAAAAGTCACTCGGGGGCATTCGGCTTACGGCGAACCGTGTTCACCGCAATCCGTTCGGTGTTTCGGTATTGTACTGGAAAGGCCAGCCTTTAATGGCGGTGCTAAAAAGTGACTATTGACTCGACACATTCACAGTTTAGTAGCACCGAAGACGGTTGTAGTGTGAAGGAAAAGCATCTCTTTCCGGCCAAAGTGCATGAACATGAGCTGGTGTAGCGTTACAGGGACCCACGGTGTGGATCAGTTTTAATCTGTGTGGAAGAATACCTGCAGCCTGTGCGGTCGAGTCGCCTCGCCACTGCAGGATTGACCTGAAAGACCTTCTTTAGCCCGGCATAACAACACCCGGGGCCTGTAAGGCCAGGTTACACCTCAAACCAGATGACGGCATTAATCTGGCCGCAACAACCCTCCCCTCCATCTGTCGAGGGGCCGAACAACAGGAGAAAGGAGCGCGGCTGCCTCTCGCTGCTCAATGAATACTAATCTCTCACCTCCGCACACGACAAATGCCACGCCGCTTCTTTTTACGATACACCACTTCTCCGGGGTTTTTTGTTTGTTTTTTTTTACAGCGAGAGAAAAGCACTAGGTTCGCCGGACCTATCACCGGCCATTTTCAAACTAACCAATCACCGATACAGCGACCCATCCAACCGCGCCGTGCAGAAAAATCCCATCTCCTATTGCTTTAATAGAACCGCCAAGCGGGTCTATAATCTCCTCGCTTCTTAGTGCAAAAATTCATCTCCTTCCACCAGACGGCCCATTTCCTACCTGCACTACAAAGTCAAAGGAATAAAGGTGTTTTTTAGGTTGTTTTTTTTTTCTTACTTTGGAGAACTGCAGTTTTTTTTATGCCTTTTGCCCTGAAAAATCAATCTTCCGCTTTGGATAAAAGCAAACATTTCAAAAATGCTGACGAAACAGGGTTTCAACGGGGAGGAGGGGGGGAACTGACTGCAAATTATCTTTTTTTTTATGCTGAGTATTTATAATATATAACAGAAACTGTCTGGAAATTAATTTCACAAGTTCACTTCTACTTTACTTGAGTCATGAACAGCAGTGTTAATGGCTTTCAGGGTCTCAAACATCAACATGAATGAATCGTCCCGGAATTAAATGTCACTGCACATGCTAGTTAGTGGCCTTCCGGTGCGCGTGGGCGTGTGCGCGCGTCAGCCAGGACTTTTCGAGTTCACATATTGGTTTCAACCCGGAGCAAAGGTCTGGCTTGAAGAGGAAATGTACCTCATTACTGTGTGCCATTTTCCCAGAGTGCACCTGGCCTGAATCATCCTGAACCTCGCCTACGCCCAGGGGGTGTCAATGACACACTCCTGCCGGATGCATCATTTATGGCTTATGGTCGGCAGGGAGACCGGCAGCTACGCTACAAACGCACATCGTTCGGCGACTTCTTCGTTTTCTGAAAAAGGCGACGATCTAATTGGGAAAGTGGAAAGACTGGAAGGTGCGCTAATTGTCTGATCTCCCAGATGGATGAACTAGACTGGCCACGCCAGTGACCACATCATTAGTCGCATGAAGATGAAACACAGCAGAGGCTTCTTTAACTTCCACCACACACGGTGTTTTGACTTTGACGTCGAGGCGCGATTACACCGCCGCTGCTCATTTTCCTCTCCCAGGCGGGATTCGCACGACGCTGACGTTTTGCGCCCGAGAGCCAACAAAAACCATCTTCCACCTGACATTTAATCGCTTGTAAACAGAAGACACACACTCCAAAGCCAACACTTTAATAAAGCGAACTCTGCTGCAGCGGTCGCAAGTCAAAGATGTTTAAACGATAAAGAGCCAGAACATTATGACGATGCGCAGTTTCCTTCTTTTCTGCCTCCAGACTCGCCAACATGAGATGCACTGTGTCTGAACCCGGATCAACTCCTGCTGAAAAAGAGTCGCTGCACCGGCCTCCTCCTCCTCCTCATCCTCATCCTCCTCCTCCTCATCCTCATCCTCATCCTCCTCCTCCTCATCCTCCTCCTCCTCATCCTCCTCCTCATCCTCCACCAAGTAGATGATGTCGACACATTCGTATTTTGTTAACAGTGCTCTTTCTCTTCTTGGACCTATGTTTGCTTCTCATTACGTTCGCCAAGGACGTAATAAAATTACCAGCATATATTTACGTCTGTTAGCAAGATTACGTCAAAACGACAAAACGGATTTTGTCGAAAGTTTCACCACAGATATTAGGCCATGGAAGATTTAATGACATTTTGGAGGTGATCCGGATTCAGCTTTTAAGGATTATGTCAAAACTACATGAACCTGGTTTTGTATCTTCTTGGTCTCACACACACACACACACACATGCAATTCCCACTAAGCAGTCGGTTGACTTTATTTGCTCTGACCAGGTAGGATAGAAGAGAGGATTGATAGAATAAGAATGGGTGCAACGCAATCACCCATCACGATCTGAAGTCCAGTGCCTTCTGATTGGCCAAATGTGCAGGGCATGAATGAATCACAGAAATCTTATTAACCTTCTATTTGTTTTCCTGATTCCGACAAATTTGAAGACAAAAATATTCACTTGGTCCAAAATAGATTGGCTTAAATCTAAGGTGCAATTGTAAAGAGATAACCGGTGTTATAATTGTGGGCTGTTGGAATTTTTGCTGTACGTCTTTGTCCCTCTACTGTCATGGAAACGGTGTGAGATCAAATGAAGCGAATCAGTGTCAATATCCGCCTGCAAATGCAGATTTCCAAACAGACAGCAGTGGAGCACTTTCCCTGACTGGATGTGCTTTAATAGCGTCAGCAGCAGGAAATGTCATCATTTCTGGCAGCGGCGATGAGAACACATGATCTCGACTTCAGTTCACCTCGTTCTCGCACAGACTCGGGGCTTGGAAACCTCTCGCTGTGAGTGGATAAGTTTACCGAGCGTTCACGCTTATCAGACACGTCACTCCGGAGACTTGAATGCATCAAATGCCCTCAAGTACAAACTGTGGAAGCACCCGCAGGTCGTAACCTGCAGGGGAACTGCGGGGTAGATTTAAATCAAGTAAATACGCAATGTGTGTACAGCGAAGTCTTTTTAAGGCAGATAAATAGATAAAGCATGTCAGTCATTGTGAAAAGAAAAAAACAAGCAGTGGGAGTGAGATGAATTATGAAGAGTCTTTGAAGGGTTTGAGGCTAAGCTACCTCTGCTTTACGAATGATTCATGCGAGAGGAATCTAATATCTTGAGCCATTATAAGGATTCAGACATTTCAAACATCATACATATTGAAATCTTTCTCCCAGCGATCTAACTGCTAGGCTGTGAAAATATTGTGACGAACAGACTAATCGAACCAGTATTGAGCCTTATTTCTATTAGAAATGTAATAATTTTTCATTTTTAACGTGATTTTACACAAGAAAGTCGTCACCGTTTCACCAATTAATCCAAAATAAAGGCATTGTGAGTGCTCCTCTGGAGCAGTATTTATCACCGGAGGCCCCGAGCTGCATCTTTTAGAGGCTCCCTGCTCCGTCAGACATACCACACATCCTCAAGTGCCAGATAACAAACACTCTTTTGAATGAGGTGTGTCGGGACAAAGAGACGCCATAAACATGCAGGCTAATGGTTCCCAGAACCAGCCTGGGACATACAGTACAGTATGATGACACATAAAGTAAGAAAACATCCATTCTTCAGTTTATCAACTGTGAGAGTGAAATAAGGAACAATTGTTGTTGCACTGTAAAATAACACTGAATAAAAAGTCGATTATATATGTGCACAAATTCAACTCAAATTAGTTTTATATACAGTTAAGATTACAAATGTTTGTATCCGTTTCCAATATTTAAAAGGTCAAAAAAATAAGTTTCTTTAGGCCCGTTCTCAAGTGAAAGCGCAAAACTTTTGCTGCACTGAAAAGGCAACTTTTTGAAAATGGCTCTAAAAGTGAAACTTTTCGAAAACGCTCCAGCTCAGTATAAAGAGGGGAAAAGATCGACTCGTGGAGACGATGGAAACTCTGCCACTACTAATGAGCAAAAAGTTCTTCTGCACATGCTCAGGAGAAGGACAATAACAAACATGGCGGCCTCCAGAGCGTCATGACTCCCAGTACATATTCTCCTGGGTCTTGGTAGTTTTATCGTTGACAGTCGCTGTAATAACAAACCAACTTGGTCGTCTGTCCACTAGAATGTCCGTCTGCCCCCATTTTTTTTAATGTTTAAAGCATATGGTTCTCTGCGCGTTGGTGTGGTTTCATTCCAACAACAAACAACAGCGCCAACTCGTGGCCCAGCACACTAACTACGCCGTTTTCAGTGTCTCTGTGTAAACGTATATCGTTTTCATTACGTTGACGTACAAACGTGAAACTTTTCTGAAACGAAAACGCAAATACGATGTGTTTTGACTTGAAACGTTGTTGTGTAAAAAGGGCCTTAAAATGTCGAGGGACATTATTAAGAAGCAGCATTTCAGGTAAAATGGAACGACATTTCTGGATTATGTGTGACATTTAAAAGACAGAAAAACACGCAAAGTAGATTGTCCTTTACACCACTTTAGTACTTATGTGAGTAATTCACATCTCACAACTCATCATCACTTCGAATAAATAACAGTTGGCAGGCTATAAATTTAAATCCTAGATGTCATTCTCTGTCTTCTCCTCCATTCTTTGTTCATTTCGTGACACTGAGAACAAAGGTACGTCTCTTGGTTGGCTTCATTATTTATCTCTTGTCGTTCCTGCATGCTGACGTACGTAATAACAGCGGTCCCATCAGAGCCGGTGCGGGTTGACATCGTGCAGTTTGTGTACGTCAGACTTGATGTCGTAGCCGAGATAATGACGTTCATGGTGCACAGTGCAGCATGTAATGAAACTTTCAGAGATGCACCAGTGACCTGAACCGGAGTTCAGGGGTTCATTAAACCTCAATGAGACTTGGTAAAACTATAAAATAGTTATAATAAATATTAACTATAGAATTAAAGGCTTGTACTGTAGAAATGGCAGCATAGATTTAAAAACACTGGGGGGAGCGTGAGGGTTTGTTTACATTGCAAAAGATTTCAAGTAAAAAAACATTGACACGGAGCCACTGAAAACACAACTTTCTGAAAACTGCTCCCAAGGTGGAACTTTTTGACAACGCTCAGGCTCTGCTGCGGTGTAAACGCGTGAAAAATGACAATTCCTGAAAACACTCGTCTCCCGTCTGCTCGTTGATGGCTGGAATGCTGCTCCTGCAGGCGTGAATAGTTGTCGATGGACAATAACAAAAATGGCCGCCTCCAGACTGGCAAGACTGCAAGTCCATATGATAGTTTTACGGTCAATATTGGTAGTTTTGCTGTTGAGAGTCACCCAGAACGCCATCCAATTCATCATCTGACCATACGACTCTCTATTGGTGATTTCTATAGTGTATTGTTCTCGAAACGGGAAGTATTTCTGAAATCAAAAGGCAAAAACGACGCGTTGTCACTTGAAAGGTGTAAACGGGGCCTTCGTCACTGTAAAAGGGAGATAGAGTGAAACGAAAACAACGAAAACATTTCAGAAGAGGCAACGTGCCGACCCATGAAAGTGGTTGGTCCTCTTCACGAGCTGCTTGCTGCTCCGCTGGGTACGTCTAGCGTCTGCATGAGGTCTGATGTCTGAAAAAGTGTTCGCAGGTTTGAAGTGTTACCCGTTTCTGTCACAAAAACCTAAAAAACTACATGCATCGCGGCTTCCATCCTCATTCATATTGAACGGATTTGCACACTGCTGCTGGTAAGCGTGGGCAACAATGGGGGGGGGGGGGGTTATACAGTTTTGTACAGCAGGTCAGGAGGACAAAATTAGTTTTTAAAGTGAAATCCAGTTCAAAAGTGTGTTTTTCCAGACAGCAATGAGACACGGTGATAAGGCTTTTTCTCTGACTACTCCAGTTTCCTCCCACGGTCTAAAAACATTTGAGGCCACTTGGTGCCACTAAACTGTCATACGTGTGAGACTGTGGCTGCATCAGTGCTGTAGCACATCGGCTCCAGCACCGTGAGGCTCCGAGACGGATGAAAGCAAGAAAAGGCTTTTCGCCATTTGAAGCGGGACGCATTGTGATTCCAGATAGCAAAGTCTTTACCCTGCTCAAATTCCTGGTGAATTTTGCGATTGTTAGCGAGACGTCATCACACACAGTTTGAGCTAAAATCTTGAAATGTGGAGACGCACGATTATGGACATGAGCTGCTTTTCCTTCTTCTTCTTCTTCTTCTTCACATTTGTACGGGTTCAGAATGATTCCCCTGACAGCGGCACGGCAAAGATTGTTATTGGACTGTTAAAGAGTGCCACGGATAGCAAATCACTAATGTAGTCAGTGTACCAAACATCAAAGTGAGTCATTCAGCAGGCAAACACTGATTAGTTTTGTGAGCATAATGGTTAACGTTGTGTGTCATACTTTTGTCTGATGTGTGTGTGTGTGTGGGTGTGTGTGTGTGTGTGTGTGTGTGTGTGTGTGTGTGTGTGTGTGTGTGTGTGTGTGTGTGTGTGTGTGTGTGTGTGTGTGTGTGTGTGGGGGGCTTATTTGTTTAATGTGCATCAGCCAAAATGTGCACGAATGAAATGTAATGATATAATGTGCACGGCAGCGAATCGAGGAGGGTAGAACGCTTGTGGCGTGTCGAGGACCAACTTACATTATTGTTGCGGCAGGATGAAAGTGCACTGCATGTGACAAGAGTGCAAAAAAATACGCACTGGTCGACGTTCACGCCCATCCATCAGCCTTAACTCGGCGAGTTCACACTGTTTTGATTACCTGCCTTAAAGTTACATTAGCTCAGTGAGCCGTCACGCAAGGCTCCAATCACCACCTGTCAGCCTCCACGACCGCGACTGTCCACACGGAGAGCGCCGCGTTTTTGACACCACGAGCGGCGACGGCCGCATCGAAGACATCAGAACTCGGCTCACCGCTGTCCTCTTTCATTGTGTGCCGAGCGAGAGCCAATTAATTTGACCCAGTTTTACATGAGCGGTATCCTTTAGGTGGCTTCGGCTCGTTCGGCCTCCAATCAGAGCCTCGCGGCCTCAACGGGGGTCTTCGTCTGTGAGTCAGTAGTGGCAGGCAGGAGTGGACTCTGGTCCATTAGGCTGCACAGTCCGACGCCCACGCTTAAGGTATGTGTCGACCTAACAAATGTAACCGTGCATGGAACTGGTGGCAATTTACCAGCTGGAGCCAGAGAAGAAAAGAAAAAAGAAAAAAGGCTTGCGGGGTGTTTTACTCAGCAGCTGACGAGGGAGAGCGATGGCCGAGACGCTCACATATGTTTGCGGCTTATTAGGCCGCGGGAGGAGAGGAAACTCGAGCGCTGCTTCTTAAGCGATTCTGGTAAAAAAATAAATAAATATATAGATTCAATGAGTTGATCAGGATAAAGAAAAATAACCAGAAGGAAGTCTTTTTTTTTATGGTCGATTTAGGTCATTTTGAATCAAAAACAGAGATAAAATGCCAAATGTTCAACGTTTCCAGGCTTTCAAATGTCACCGGCTTTCTTTTTCATGTTTCCCTGTGAACTGAATAGCTTCAGGTTTTGCACTAAAAAAAGACATCTGAAAACTTCAGTAGGAAGTCAGGTTGCGAACTGTACCTTCATTTATTTTTTCCTTGAACAGGGACTGTATTGAATAGATGCAGTGACAACAGGTAACAGCAGATCATATACAGGATTTGTGCGATTCCTTGAGTCGATTTTATTTGCATTGTACTGGATTTCAGACTGAAACAAGGTCCTTCATCATTTCTCCAATTAACCTTTTAAATAACCAGACAGAAAAGACAAGAGGAATACTTAGAAAAGGGCAACGTGACCATGACGCTGACGAATAAGCCTGGTTAATTGTGAAGCTTGTCACTTTTCTTTTCAAAATGTAAAAATACTCCCCAATAATGGAATGAAACAGCACATAAATATTATTGCATCTGCCCATTAATAAGACTAATGCGTCATTATATCTGGACAAAACAGGAGACAAGTTGGCCCGTTTAAAATTTCTGACCTAATAGGCCACAGTTGCATGTCTACGCGACGGACTGGGTGGTCCAGTGCCCCGAGCATCGGACTGCTGCTGCTGCACTGCTTCGATACAGGCAGGAGGTTGACTCTCCACCGTGTCCATGAATAACACACTTTACCTTTGAAAGCAAGTGACATTGTGTTGTTGTGCAGTGCCGTGAACGGTGACAATACGCGCAATTTAGTCGCAACGCTTCACTGTACAGATGAAGCTGCTACTCTTGTGCAGTCACATTTTGGTAATAGATTACGTGTAAATGTCACGACACTTGAGTTGCGATGATGGAAGTTGAGAAGTTCCGTGGTGCTGCGGAGCTGAGCGTTCCCATGATGTCCGGTTACCGTGTTGCTAAACTCCTGTTTAAACCTCAGCCAGTTTGCATCGACAGTGCCTGTGAAAATGCCTGTGAAAAACCACTAGAACTGAGATGTTAGAGCTTCTTCCTTCAACTCACTGATGCAGCAGGTTACAGAGTCGATCACTTATTAGCCCAACAACTGGACAATAATATAAATATGTGCACACTGGACAGACGTAACTGGGAAAGACAATCAAGAACATTTGTGATATTGACTTTCCCTGTTGAAGAAAAAAAAAAAAAGGGACATTTCATTTTTCCAAGTCAAAACTAATTAAATGTTTCTAATAGAAAGTAAATCATGCAGATAGGAGAAGATTAAGATGGGAAACGAGCAGAAAACAGTGCACCCAATGAGCAGCTCTTCATCTTTAACTTCCCGTGTGGTTACGGTCTGCGGACCTCCACAAACACCTGAATGACAGAAAGTACGTCAGAATCCATCCACATTGAGAGCAACGGTAGTATTTAAAGAATACTCGTATCTATTTAAAGTCTTGCCTCAGAGTCTGAACCCACTTTACCCGCATTATGGTTAATGTGTCTTAGTGAAATCTGATGGCAAATCTCCATTTTTTTCCCTTCCTATATATTAATGCACTCATTATCCAGTTTTCCAGTGAAGGGGATTGAGGTTTTATCTACTTCTAAGTTAGAGCTGTTCACATGCAGCCACAGCTTTTGAGGGATATTGCATAGGTATAATACTCCTAATCCGAATATGTCCCAGGAATGTGATGTGTCTGTAGAGGGACGATTAAGAATCCAAGTCTTCCAACAAGAAGGGAATCTCTAGTTTTCATCAATGTTTAGCCTAACAATTTCCAATGTTGCTACTTGTTGGACAACCAGTGAAGAACTTCGTATTGCGTCAACAAGAGGTCCAAGGATGAAAAAGGATTGGTATTGTTTGGTCTGCCGAGGCCACGTGGTCCTGTCTGATAAATGACGAGTCATGACACTAAACCAAGAGTCTGGCAGAGTGGTGCAGCGGTTGATCCTCCCGTGTGGCGTCTCCTTGGCCTTCAGCAGCCTGTTTGTGTGTTCTGGCTTCCTGCCACATTGGAAAGACGTGTTTGTCTTGTCTGGCTAATTGGTTAATCTGCCGATTGTCTGTTTCTTTGTGCTGCAACCTGTTGGGTGAGTTCGCTGCCGTTCACACTGGGAACGACCCCGGGGGCCTCCCTGAGGTGGGCGACGGCGCAATCGTGCCCCTTTGATCGCCATTTTATATCTGGTATGACGAGAAGAGCCACGACGTCTCTGCACAGTAAGCCTGTGTTTGTTAAACTATACGTTCAGGCCGTATTTCTTTATGTTTGATTTATTGATTTTGTAATCTGATTCAGTCTATTTCTATTGTTTTCTTACACTTTGCATTGGAAGCTTAAATACTGCATCTGTCAGGATGGGTTTTAAAAAAAAAATACTTTCTCATAACTGTAATTTCAAGACCGATGATATCTTGGAAAATGGAAAAAAACCCAACAACAACTAGAAAGCAGAGCTTAGAGCACACTGGTGATTATGGTGGCGTCAACCATTTCCTCAATACGTCCAATCAGACTGGATTCACACATTTCTAAAGTGGATAGCATTAAAAACACGGTAATACTGACGAAATGCAGACATTAAAAGAGGTAGGACTCACTCACGACATGTGTTTTGATCATTTTAAAACCATAAAATCTTTATTTTTGATTTATTACACACCTATTCAAACCTGTCAAGTCATTTTTCTTTAACAATTTCAGCCCTTTAAGCCGCCATAATCAAAGACGCTGCGTCGAGACAAGTAAGTTCAACTTCATCTCAGCAGCTGAATCTTGAAAAGAAAGAGTGGAAATGAAATGAATGGACTGAATCAGACAAAGAAAAAGTTTCCCTCCTCCACCGTCTGCCGTCTGGAAGTGCTCCCACTTCGTCTGGAGAGAATCTCCCGGATCTGTGTCTGTGTGGCTGAAGCTCCGGTCACCACCGAGGCCGGCCAGAGCTCTGCACCGACGGATCAGTCCCAACCTGCCGGGAACGCGGTTTGTTCCAGCGCTGGACCACGACCGACTAATTTCTTGTTTAGTTAATCATGCGATACATAATCAGAATTACCCTAAGCTCTGTGAGTTATTCTCTGAAAGGGGATAGAGCTGGCTCGCAAACATCAGCTTACACCAGAGCCAAGTGGCTCCCGTCTCATTACAAACCAGCTGTCAGTGAACACAATCAGCCGAGGACATGGCAATATTCTAATAGCCTGGCCGAAGAGAAAGGCATTTTTACGAGGGGAATGAGCTTCGCGTGCCAAGTCACCTTGTCACTGCCCTCAGGCCGGTCGCAAGCGAACTGATGGGAGGCCGTGATGAGCGCCACACGCTGAAGGAAGCCACTCTGCTCTGATTTATTTCCGTTAAACGCTGTTCAATGTCCGTCTGGAAATGTCCGACGTGAAAAGATCCTCAAGGCGACAACAAATTAAGAGTTATTTAAACATTTAGTAGCCGATTAGCTCCGGGTCTTGAATCAGACGAGCTGCCGCTGTGTTTCATCAATACGGGCCGAGTCGTCTCCGGCTCATTTGAAGTCACATCAGGCAGATGGGTTTGTGATTGACCGGGCTTGCTTTTGACAGGCTGCTTAGTCGCTGCCCCCCCCCCCCCCCCACCCCCGCAAATGAAGACGCATCAGAGTAGCACGAGTCTGAACAGGCTCGTCACTGAGCCGACACACTGACTTCATCCATTCGGCTGCGTTTGGCGGTTACGCAAATCAACGCACGGCACACGTAACATCGCGCCACGGCGGATTCACCCCCGCGGCTCCTTTTTAAAAAAAGACAAAAGCAAACCAACAACAACAACAACCAAAAAGGCACATTTTCAGGTGTCCTCTGCATTCGGTAAAAGAAGACAGTGAAGTTTTCAAAGTTACTTCACCACTCAAAACAAGATGCATCCGACGCGTCCCCCGTTTGTCTTTTCTAATGAAGCTCTTCCGTCAAAGCTCCCATTTGAAACAAACAAATCCTGACATAAGGGACAGACGCTGGAGCAATCGCTGATTTCCACACTGGGAGGGAGCCAACATCTGGGGGAAACACAGCAGCAGCAGCGGCACTTTTGACAGGAACAAGATTGGCCAAGTCGGAGGAGCCTAAAGGGATTTTTGGAGACGAGCCTGGATGTATACGTTTCCAAAATGGGGAAATTAAATGTTTAACACATGTGCCATTGATTTAGAATGCCAAGCTCAAAAGAAAGCCAGTTTCGGTATTAATTAATAATGATTGCATGGGCCTCTTTGGGGGAAAACACTGAATTGTAATGCATTAATTGGAAACACATGCACAACAGCAGGAGAAAGCCAGTAGTTGTGGGTGCAGGACTGCAGCCTCTCAGACCCCAGAGGTTCAAAAAAGCACCTAAAATATACATTCTAATAAACTTGCATTGTATCGTTTGTCCAGTGTAATTACACCGGTTCCATCTTTTGGACATGTGTCATTATTGCTTTTCCTTCTCACTGATTTTTTTTTTTTTTTCACAATGTTTTCGGCCAAAAGTATTCTGAATGACATCCTGCTGCCCATTCATACGCACGCGCATACGTGCGCACACGCACGCACACACACACACACACACACACACACACACACACACACACACACACACACACACACACACACACACACACACACACACACACACACACACACACACACACACGCACACACTTTCCCTCCAGTGATTTCCATCCTCGCAGGGGACAATAACCATTAAAAGAAACTTGGAAGGAAAAAAACCAAAAACTCCTCCCTTGCAATTCATTTCAGAGCATTCAAGCATGCAACGACATTATGCCCTCTTAAGATGAAGAGTACTCTGCTATGTGCTTAAAATGGACCTCTGGATATAAACACACACGCACACACACACGCACACACACACACACACGCAACCACAGAAGAATTCACAGCAATACAAATTCCATTTCTCATGAACTGTCAGCTGCTTGTTACTGCATTTAAATCCAGAGAAGTCCAAACGAAAGGAGGCACACGACGTCGGAAGTCTCCTAAAACGCGAAACACGAGAGATCCACGTGACACTAACAGGAGTTGATAACTACCTGTAAATCCCTCACGAATTAATCTAAGTAATGCGTTTGGATTAAAAGATAAATAAATAAATAAAAAAAAGTGGGTAAAGAGTGCACGTATAGTGAAGTCGTGTTTAATTGGCTTGGTTTGTGAAGTAGTGAAGCTGACGTGAAGTTGAATTTGTCTCACAGGTTCGAGTTTAAGTTTGTCCACGGCGAGTCACAAATATGACGTGAAGTTGTTGATGGCAGTAAAGTCCCAAGCCGCTGAGTGACGGAAATAATTAGCCTACCTTGGAAAAGCCACATGAACATCAGCATGGCTCGGACTCTGCTCTTCATCTCCATGGCGCACCATCCAAAGGCTGCTCCTCAAAGCGCACTCCTACTCCTACTCCTCCTCCTCCTCCTCCTCCTCCTCCTCCTCCTCCTCCTTCCTCCACGCAACTGCCGCCCTAATTGTCTTCAGGTAACAATTAAGTGCGCTCCACAGGAAGTGTCTGGGCGACGTGTGCACGCGCAGCTTCCTCTCCTCTTCCCATCCCGTCTGCAGACTGCGGCTGACATGGCAGAGCGGCGCGCAACCGGCGGCTGCGCTGCGCTGCGCTGCGTCCGGACACTGAAGAGACGCGCTCCGGTCCAGGCAGGCAGGCAGCCTCCTCCTCCTCCTCCTCTTCCTCCTCCTCCTCTCCTCTTCCTCCTCCTCCTCCTCCTCTTCCTCTCCTCTTCCTCCTCTGTGCTCAGTCCAGCTCCTCCTGCAGCTCACGCTTTCTGCTCCTGCTGCTCGCGCTGTAAAAGTCAAGGAGCTTATTCACCTGAGCCTGAGCTGCTCGGTGACGCCCCCTGGCAGGCACGCGCGCGCACACACACACACACACACACACACACGCGCGCGCGCGCGTATGAAGTCCAGAGGTCTGCAAACTTTACAATCAAAAGAACATTTTTGTCACTTTTCCACCAAATCATATTTAACCTGAAGCCGCAAAACGTGTTAAACCGTCAACACGAGGCTTATAAAGTTTTACATGACACAAAGGCTGTATGTTATGTTGCATTTACAAGGTTTCAGTCACAATTCATGATGGTAAACATTTATTTTCCAGCCGTTTTTGGACCTGATTTCAGCAGTTTCACCCTTCATTTTCATCATTTTTTAAGATAATTTCAACAATTTAGCTGCTTTAAGCGTTTTGGCTTCTTTTTAAGAAGGATCACATATTAGAATGTTTTCCCCTCCATTTTAAGCCTTTTTTTGTTTTAAGACTTGGAGCCAATTTGTGTGTGTTTGTTTGTTGGTTTTTAGCTGTTTTTTTGCATTTTCTTTTCCCATTTCTTGTGGTTTTATCTAGTTTTACCATTATTTTTAAAGCCTTTCTGTGCCAAGAGATGAGAGTCCTTTTGAAATTGATCCTTGCGTGAAAATAGCACAAAATTGAGATACAGTGCGGATTTATTTATGTATGTATAATATGGTGAAAGCTTCAGGGAGCCACTCCAGAGGGGCTCAAGAGCTGCAGGTTGCAGACCCGCAATCTGGACTATAATTATTTTTATATGCTGCAGAGACTCACTATAGCTTTTATGATTCCCTCTGGTAGAGTGATTGTACTTCGATTCCTTAAAAACAAGGACACTTGGCCCCATCTAGAAAATATTCACATGATAAGCAACACTCTCTGACATTCATCATAGTTTTAGTACATTCCAAGTGTGAGTCCATGTATGTTCTTGTTTTATAACTAAATAGTATTTAGTTATAACAGTTTGTGTCAAAGTTTTGGGAAAGCGTTCAAGGTTAATCTGCCGTACAGGTGGATACCTTTACTACCAAAATGATTAAAAAAACATATGATAAACTCCTGAGAATGAAGAAATAACTGAAGGGTAAATCAATTACACGATTTTTCAGTGTCTGAATTTGCTGTCAGTGACTTGAAATCCTAAAATATACCCAAAAACCATTAGGGAAGCTGTGGACTTACCAGACAGTAAGCTGTTATTATATTATGAATTAAGTTTTGAACTTGAGAGGTACGCTCGTCTACAAGTCTGCAATTCAAGTAGCACAAGGTTGGTGGGGACCCTCGTGCCTAGAGCTTCTTTAAAATAGTTGATAATTTGGCTGTGTTAAAACTTTAGTCATCAATTTCTGAATTAATTATTCTTTTACCGTTCTAGTTTAAATGTCAAATGTCTTGACATGTCATTTATACTGTCTTTTGGACGGAGCAGGACGGAGAGAGACAGCAGCTCTGCTGCTCTTCCACTGCTTTTGTAGAGACTCCCAAAAAAAGAATGTGTTGAGTTGATGTAATTTAATCATGCCACACATTTCCATCTATTCAGATTTAGTACAATGTGTCCCTTTTAATTACGTTATCTGGGCAACATGTATCAGAATGAGCTATTTAACAAAGACAAACTTAATAAGGTCATATTAATAAAACATACTTCTGATTTTCAGGTTAAACAACTGCCTCAGTGGATGTTTTTGAGTGTACAACTGAAGTTCATTTGTTCATTTTTTTTGTTCATTTTATTGGACCTGACTTATTGCAGGAGCTATTCTGCCTGGGGTCTCCTTCTTTTTCATTACAAATTGTATTTACAATATCACATACAAAGTCACACACACATACACACACAATCACGCAGGACAAACATAAAAAATAAAATATATCTGTCAAAAGAACACATACAACTTAAAACACCACACAACAATAACTATAATAACTGCGGGATTCATCAAAAATATAAAATAGTAAATTATAATTTTTTTTTATAATAAAACAGTAAGAACAGCAATAACAATTGTCATTATTACCATTGTCTATAATTATTGATCTTTCAATCATCAGTATTAATTGCTGATCACAGACAGTTAATCAAAACTCATTCTTGGCTAAACAAAAACACCTTTAACTTCTTTTGAAAACATCTTTGTTAATTTCTGACAACAGAAATCCCGGTAACGCATTCCAGGCAACTCAATACGTCTCAATAACAAGCAGCTCACTGCACTTGATGGCAGTGCTGAAGTGACAAACGCAGAGAACCTTGGACAGTTGTTTCTGCTTTACTAATCTGATAATTTATTCATGTGTAACTGACTAAAGTCTTATTGTAACTGAGTGAAATGGAGTCCTTCATTTGGCCATTTATACAAACAGAAATCAAACATGTATACATGTAAGATGGAAGCGGTCACTCAACAGCCTTATTTGAGAACAAATTCTTCATAATTTCAGTTTTCGGAAAACTTTCCTACTGCCTGACTTCAGATTCACAGTTAGAATTAGCATTCTAGTGGGTGGCATGTTGAAATATAAAACTTCTGTTGATCAAAGTTGTAAATAGTCACAGGAGCACATCCTTGGCAGTGACGGATTTTGCCTCAGATACATTTGCAGCTCAAAACACCACCTGTCTCTACCCTCAAGTCTTATTTTATGAACTATAGCGTCTTCTTTAATAACACTGAACGAACTCCCGTGGAAGAGACGGAGCCAGCCAGCATCAAAAGAAAAAGAAACTGGCATAAAAGAAGCCGAGTATTCGCCGGATTGAAATCTCCGTCTCTTCGGGGAGTGTTCACAGAGTTTTTACTGGCTTCTGCGAGAACAGGTTTTGCACGCCCCGCGTGAGCTTCCTCTGGTGTCCTCCCGAAGGGCTGGAAACTTTATCGCCGTCTGGTTCCTGCACAGGATGGAGGTGCAGAAGATGGATACACACTGACACAAGTGTAGGAACAACGGCAGACAAATGATATGAGCGGCAGCGTGCAACACGAGGCCGGCCAGCTTGAGTTTCACTGTCCTCTCCGAGCAAAGGTCATTTGATGCAGCATTTTTTTTAAATGGGTGGTCGTCACTTATAGCTTAAGAAGATCTGTACAATATTGGTTTTGTTGTTCATGTGGACGCTCTCATTTCTGGCTAAAAGAAGTGATGCAGGCTGAACACCGAAGTGGATATTGATGATGCGCTGTCACCCCCACTCCATTAGTGCTATTAATTACAAACATAGCAACAGAAAACACAACAACAATGAACAAATAATGTCTCATCGTGACTCAGACCGCTCTGTTGTGATCGGAATAAACATCGTCAAGCTGAACGTCCACCCAGGTGCCTCACCGCTTCATCCAGCCGAGAGTTCTGGTCAAGTACATCCTGGACGGGTCACGAGTCCAACTCAGGGCAAATATCTGCACACGCATTCGGATTGAGGTCAATTTAGTCTAATTAACTACAATTTCCTCATTGAGAGCTCGAAGCAGTCACTATGACACCTCCGTGGAGCCCGCAGTGGTGAAGGGTGAGGCCGAAGACACACACACAATCAATCAATTCCCTACTCCAACACCAACACAGTGTAACAAGGAATACTGGCAGTTTGAACATGCATGTTCGCTGTATTCCACTTTTGTGAGCGAATGTGATGTTCATCTTGAATAGCTATAATTCACAGCTACAGAAATGTAACCCCGGAACGTCTTTATAGTCGTCAAAATATGAATGCAGATAATTCAAGCTACTGTTTCGAAAAGGCAAAATGACACTGTAAGTGTCTGCCGCCGGAAACCCCGAATACATTAATCGCAAAAGTGTTGTAATTTATGCTGTAGCACTGACACTGCGACAATCCGAAATGTTCCTATTACCTTGGAGGAGCTGAATTATAGATAAGTGCGACACAAATCCAGTGTATTAAATGTTTAAATGGCTGTCAGTGCGGTGTTGCACCTCAGAACACAATTGCCGCGGAGACACACTTTGTTGTGCAACTTTGCATCACTGTGGCGGGATCAGTGGTTGGAGCACGAGGGGTCACACGTTCATATTTCATACGCAGAGGCCTCGTCATCGCTGTGAGTGTGTGAGAGTTAAGGCATGGGCTCGCTTTATTGTCTGCAGGCCGAGTTTATCCATTGCGATCGCAAACGATGTTGCACAAAAGCCGACTTTGAGGTTGAGCATCCTGCACATGTGATCAAACAGCTGCTTGTCAGGACTTCCAGCATGTCAGAGGCATCTGTCGTCAAACTGACTGCCGTGATTTGAGCAGGTAGTTTGTTGTGGGGAAACATCTGAATGCCGCAGTGTGAAGTCATGACACGCGTGAGATAATGAAAATGTATAATCAATGCTCCGTGCATATTAATATCTACTATGATTGTAACTAAATCCAACCACGGTTAGAGATTTTGGATAGATGCCATCGACCTCACATCCTAACTAGAACCACCCACATAACACCACTAACACGTCCTCGAAATAACCTTCAAATTCACCTACGTCCTCGTCAATGTAATGCCAACTCGATTATCCTGCGTCGCCTGGTGCATTACAAAGTCTAATTCGGGGCAGATCCCAGTGTCACAGGTGCGACACACAGCGCAGCCACTTAAACATGAGAACAAGAGAAGCTGCTTCAGATTGTAATGTAAGGCTGAGCCGGGGCTCAACGCACAATAAATGCGATGTCAGGTGAAATATTAATGCAGGTGGGTTGATGTGATGCATTTTTAATGGAATATAATGGATTTATTACATGATATTAAGCCTAACATCTTCCCTGAGAGCATTTTCTGGACCTTGGCGTGCATCAAATGTAACAATTAAACACGCATGACGCCACAAAAGCTCATTCAGACACATGGAGACGCAAACGTAATGCAGTGTATGTGTTTTTTTTTGTGTGTGTGTGTGTCTTGTATATACTTCAATAAAGTCACTGTCAGACTGTCGTGACTTATTTATGTTGCTCTCATATTTTAGAGCCCCAGGTCTCTCTTTTCCCTCTATTGTTGTCACATTTTACGTGTGAACCTGCAAAAGTTGTTTTTTTTTTTCATCAAACATACATTTTTCCACAAAGTAGTCAAATATAAGTTGGACTTATTCAGAGTGAGTGACGCAGAAAACTTTGAATGATTTATGTTGAAGTGGAAACATGTTAAAATAACCATTTACGGTACGTGAAGACAAGTTGGGGAGTTTAGTAACACGGCTGCACTGATTGATAAAGTCGGGTTATTTATATTGTTCATGTGAAAAAAATGGAAGTAAACAAATAAGTCCACAGAACAAGACAAGCACACCAAGCAACACAAGTAAGCAACAACAACAACAAAATGAGTTGAAAGGAACAAATAATATGAAGCAGGATGGGATTCATGTTTGATGTTATGAATACTTTTCTTAGTATATATAAGCTGCAGATTGGGAGTCGGGAAATGATGATGATGATGATGTTGAAAATTAAATCATCAACAAAGTAAACAGCCAACATATAAACCAAGCAACCAAAACCCTCAAACAACAACCCATTCCCAACATCCAGCAAATTTATTGACACAGCAATAAACAACCACCTGACCATAATATCTAAAATAAATAAATAAATAAAAAAACAACCAACCACTAACCTGAATACAAGAACTGAGACATAAATTAAACAACCATGACATCAAACAAACAACTATCTGTATTTTCTGGGCTATAAGTTGCACTTATTGTCTTATCATGTCATTTATATTAAGAAGTATTTTGAAACGTACTGGCATATACACCACTTGGAACCACGAGGTGTCACTGTGTGACAACGGTACCACAGTACAAACCTCAATTACGACTGTAACCAACCAACAGTGCAAACTAAATGTTGCCCAAAGGTAAAGAGAGACAGTAAAACAAAAACAAAAAAAATTAATTATACACAGTGGAAAAAAATGGAAATCCGAGCCACAGAATGAGATTTTGGAGTGTCTGAAGAAACTTGTGAAGGACTGGAGAAAAGAAGAAGAAGGCGGAACATCGGCTAAAAGTACAGCAGGCAGAGCTGAGGAGCTCAAGGACCCCCAGTGCATGTTTAAAAAAAGAAAAGAAATGTCCCCCAAACACCAGTGCAACTTCATGGTGGTTTTTTTTGTTTGTTTTTTTTGGTTAGGTGTGATGCTTCTAGTCAGGTGTGACTCATAGTCCAAATATGTACCTATGTAATATGGTAAAAGATCCTGGCATCCAATAAAAAAAACAACCTAAAGCAATGCAACAAACAACTCACTGAACACAGTCTAGAACACCTGCTGCACCAACCATGTGGGAGTCTGTCGTTGTTGTTGGACTGGCGAGCCGTCCGTTTGCGGCACGTCGTCGCCCACAGGGAGCCGGGAATGGCCTCAATGCTCCGTGACCCCAGAGTGCAGAGGCAGAGAAGATGGTTGGAATGAGCTGGTGTTGCTCTGAACATTACTTTCACAAAGGTGTAAAAGACTTAATTGACATGGAGATTGATTACAGGGACGGTATTTCAAGGTGTGGCAAATTCATATGAAACCAAAGGCTTCTTTTCTCACACAGTTTAAACATCAATTAAACATTAAAAGCTTCACTGTGGAGAAATGCAGAGTTCTGTGTCCCTATGACCTGAAAAGGCGGTGCGTTTAGATAATTAGTTTTCTCGTTATGTGAAAGAACCTTCAAGTTGAACGAAGCAAATACATACGAATTAATTATTGCATTTCTCCTTCCTGTTGCTTCAGATATAATTGTGTGGTTGTTCACTTGTTTTTGACCGGGGTTTTTTTTGCAGTAGATGAAAAGAAGCCTCTTTACAGAGCAGTAGCAATGTGCACGGTGCGTTTTGTATGTGGGGAGACATTCAATGTAAAGCTGCACTGCATCATCATCATCATCATCATCATCATCATCATCATCATCATCATCATCATCATCATCATCATCATCATCATCACCATTGCACGTATTTGCAGTGTAACTCATTCCCAGGTTCCCCCATTAATGCAAATGTGTCTCGTCTTTCAGCGTTGCATGTTTGATTTAAATGAAAAATGTGACTTTACGTGTCTTTTCTGTGCGAGCGCGCGTGTGGAGAAAAAAGTGTCATCCGCAGATGCTTGTACGTCAGAAAATAGATGTTACAGCCACGTGTGAATAATTGATTTCTTAAGTGTGAAGAAAGCGCTGATATGAAACTGCTCCGCTTGCATGTTCAGGCCTCTCAAGCCCCGGTTCCCCTCCAACGACTCACATTCTCAGTAGGTCAGGTGGATTTCTGTGAGTTGGTTCAGCAGAAATGTTAGAGACTCCTCCGCCACCTGCGCTTCCATGATGAATTAGCGCTCAGGAGACGCGGAAATGACAGAATCTAATCTCGGCGGACATTTGGGAATGTGAAGTTCTTCAGTATCTCTCAGATTTGTGTCACATAAGGAAGAAAAAGAGAAAAAAAACTCCCTGCGGTTTTCCCCTGAATACGTCCATTGTTGGAAGATGCTGCTATCTCACTGCCAGATGGTGGAAGGAGAGCTCAACCTTGACCCAACACTCCGAGCAGGCATGACTGGGCTTCTTTGTGTGGGCCCCATGTCCTCCTTGCAGCACTTTGTGTCTCACGGAGGAAGAGCATGATGGATGGCTGGTCCTCTCGCCAGAGAGCTGGAGTTTTGTTGATGGTTGTGTGCCACCTAGTGGTGTGCAGGTGAAGCGCAGCCTCCCCGTGTCTTCCCCCGTCACCTCCACCTTTCAGGAGAGGCAGTGGAGCTGCTGTTTGGTTGAAGAGGGGAATAAATAAAAAAGAAACTGTGGACGGGTCAGCTGTCGCTCGCAGGCTTCTCAGAGACTGACAGGCAATCATTCACGCTCATGTTGGCACTTCATATCCTCGACCTGTTTGCTTTTCGGACGGGAGGGAGGACGAAACACCCAGAGGACGTGGTCCACGTGAGGGTCTCGACGGGAAACGTGCAAAAGGTCCTCTCAGGAAAGGCCGCAGCAGGAGATTAAACCGGCCACTTCATCAGTTCACAGGTCCAATGGTGTTTTATAATGTAAAATGTCAATCACACCTTATTGGCCACGTGTATCAAACACATTCTGGTTCAGGGGGTCACACACTCTTCATAATTGATCTCCAGAAGAAGTAAAATGACCTGCATTAACCTGCAAACAACAACAACAACAACAACAACTCTATATGTTGCCCTTTGATTTGAAGACGGCTGAGCGCTGGACCCCTTTTACCGAAAACGTTCCCTTACTGAGGCCCTAAATGTTTTTAGGGACGTGATTTTCCTGCCACTGTCCCAAAACATGCATGTTGAGGTCAATGTGACCCTGAAGTGTGAATGTTAGTGTGTGTGTGTGTGGTTTCCTGTGTTAGTCCAAGTGATGGACGGGTGGCCTGTCCAGGTGTCTCTCGCCCTCACCCATAGTTAACCCTGCACAGGAATAAGTGGTACAGAGGATGGAGGGATGTTTCTAGGTTATGATGCTGACTCCAAATTTTTCCATTTATTTAGGTCTTTGTTTTTTTTTCTTCCCTGAACTTAGACTTCTGTACAAAATTAAATCTATCCAGGGCTCCTCCCCAGACTTGGTGTTGGAAAAAAGCTTGCTTGTTGCTTCCCGACCTCGTGACCTCGTCCATGTTTGGGAAACCTTGTCACCACAGTCCCGCCGTGGGACTTCTCACTTCAAAAAGGCTCTGGCTTCTGTGTCTCTGTAGGAATTACAACCACCTGCTGTTGATGTTCTGGGTCTCGGTGTTGAAAACGTCAGGTTCACGTCTTCTTTCATACGTTTCACACTGTGCACACGGTCACACGGGCCGGATTGACGTGAAATCAGCAGCGTGAGGTTTCTTATAATCATTGAGGCTCGGCCGTCTTGCGGTCATTAAAATGCAGTCTCGTCGGGTGTTGGCTGCTTTTAATCAGCGAGCCTTTGAAACACCGGCATTGACGTTACCAGCACATCCTGCTTAAAGCCCAAAAGTTTCACGTTTGTCTCTTTTAACGCCAACAAACTCCCTGAACCTGAGTGTGTGTGATCAGGCCCGGAGCCCTGCTGCTGCCTCTGAACACACACACACACACACACACACACACACACACACACACACACACACACACACACACACACACACACACACACACACACACACACACACACACACACACACACACACACTCAAGCTGCATCCTCCTTCACTGTGGACGAGGACTGAATGATTAGTAATAGATTTATTATTCCGACGTAGGCGTTATGTCGTGGTGTAACTTTTTACTGAAGAGGGTTTAATCATTGAGTTGGCAAGTCACTGACAATCTGTACACCATTCTATTTATTACTTCATTAAAAGCCATGGGCTTATGTCAGTGGCTGTTAAAACCAATAAATAAACTAAAGAAAAAACAAGGCCTCGTGAGTGATTCACTCATTAAAGTTTAACTGGAGGTCAGCACTTGTTATTTTGGACAATTTGTGTTGATTTCTCATTATTAAAAAGGTTAATGGTAAATTGACTTTGCTTATATGGCACTTTTCAACCATTAATGCCATTAGTCACTTTCACACACACCAATGGAGGCTACTGCTACGCAAGGCGCTGTCAATCCATTGGGAGCAATTTGGAGTTCTGTGCTTTGCTCAATGACACTTTGGCATGTGGAGATGAGAAGCGGTGGGGACAGTATAAGCTCGGTAGGACCAGCAGATGGCGGTCATGATTTTGACGTCGCGCATACTCGCGGTCATTGGTAGCATGAGGAGGCCTTTAGTCCCAAACATGCTTTTGGCTGTGAGAGTCAGCTGGAGCACCCTGGTTTGAAACTGTATTCCATTACTACTTTTTCAGGATAGAGCCTTTTGCCTTGCTTCATGATCTATGAATGGGTTTACACTGAGTCAGACTTTTACGAGGAAAGTCGCCTGTCATCGAGTTTACTTTATCAGCTTCACATTTGTTTTACTGTTGTTTTTCACTGTACTCATTTAAATCTTATTAATGTGTCTTTTAATATCCCCTGGCGCCGCCCTGTTAGCAGCATTGTGAGGCTGCTATTCAGCACAGTGCAGCTAAATGAAACTTCAGGAGGGAAACATTTTCACGGTGTCAGGGCCCACATGTTGACGATGTGCAGGTGTAACGTTCGACGTCTCTATAATTAGGACGAAGCAGCAGTGCTTGCAGCAGTGCAAGAGGAAATTGTGACCTGATAAAAAAAAAAAAAAAAATCATAGTGTGTCTCAAACGTAAATGAGAAAAATAGGAAAAGATATATGAGGCTTAGTAACGGGTGAATGATCGAATTAAGGTGAGACAGATGGCGTCCACAACGTTTTCACCTGACGTAACAGAGCATCTGCAGTGTTAAATACATCAGCCGATTCAAAACAAGCTTTTAAAACCTGATGACTACAATTTGACATAATTCAAGAAAGCTGTGTGGAAAGAGTGTGGTTCGTGTTTCTGGAATATTCTAAGCTCTATGTGACAATAGCCGCCTTACCATGAACATCCTGACTCCACGGCTTGCAATATTCAGTTTAGTTTAACTGATTTCATCACTTGGCTGTGGCTCAGTTGGCTGAAAGGTTGCAGGTTAGATTTTCCATCTCCCCCGTAAACATGTGGAAGTGTCCATGTGCAAATCCCCAAATTGGTACCAATGAATGTATTGAGCTTCTAGCATGGCGGCTGGAAGCCATCTTGATTTGGTGTATGAATGCATAGGTTGCATCCTTTCCTATCCACTTTTCCTAAAGTCCCGGAAGTGTTTAAGT
The DNA here is from genome assembly GCF_963422515.1 of Blennius ocellaris. Taxonomy (NCBI): domain Eukaryota; kingdom Metazoa; phylum Chordata; class Actinopteri; order Blenniiformes; family Blenniidae; genus Blennius; species Blennius ocellaris. Next base: position 27,347,791 of record NC_137651.1, on the reverse strand, counting down.
GATTTCCATTCAAACCTTGTGATATTTGAGATTATATCAGCGGTTTGAGGCTCAGGGGAAAGTGGTAGAAATGCTCTTTTTGTCATCCATTTTCAGAAATGTGTAGTTTTTTCACCACGGCAGACGTCACTATGCTTCGTTGCTGAAAGATTATTATTACATAATCTAGTGGAAGTGTGGTCTGACTGTGAAAACAACATGCTGACCTTTTCCTATCTCCTTTAGGAAGCCTCCTAGTACCTTTATTTAACTCTGGCAAGTCTGCAATAATATTCTATAAAACTATTAATTTCTGACTGACTGCATAATGAGAGTATTCAGTGATTAAAAAAGACTATCTGACACTTCCTTCATTGTTTTTATGCTGTTTTTTGTGGGAAGTTGATTCCTGGCTTGTCTGTATATATCAGCCTCAGTCAAGACAGTAAAGCACATCACTTGTCTTATTGGCACGAATCCCCATTTTATTAAAAGCTCTGGAGAAGCTGCTTCTTATTGATAAATGCTTTCCCTGTCAAAATCCTCTGACTGCGCTGTCATTTATTTGAAAAACCATGTGTGGAGGTAAGCAAAAGAGCTTTTATGAGGAATGCATTAAAATCCACCCACACTGAATCTTAAGGTTCCTTCAGTGACCTCCTCAGTAAATCGTATCCCACTGCCTGTGCACCTTTAAAATGAAGCCACACTTTATACTGATGCGTCACAGCTAAACTTTTTGACGCCTACTTGTACTGAACCTTCAAAGCACAGGAAGTGTCACACACACAAGTTGTGAGGTTCGAATCAGAAGCGTGCGCTCGCTGAGATGACAATTAAACAAAGATAATTCTCAAATGAGATATTAGCTGCATTTCATCTAGGCCTTTTTACTCTTAATTCGATGCGGTGATGCAGGAGGCATCTCTTTTGGGTCCATCGGCTTCGCAGGTGGCAGGAGCTTGAGGGATTGGCGCTGTGAAATCTGTGCTATTAGTTTGCTCTGGACATAAACTGCTTTCCTCCCACGTTGCCATTAAAAATTCAAGAGTCACGCCGACACGCTCGCATTGTGCTGCAACGGACGCAGTGCAGTGACAGTCGGCCTGAGAATGAAAGAGAAAGGAGAGAGGCTGGACGTCTGCCACATGTCCGCTGATACGAGCCCTCTGTGTCACGGGCCTTCTGCTCTGTATGACTCTCCTCCGTCAGTATCGACCAGATTAGATCTGATGAAAGTGGCTTTGCCTGAAGCGTGCGTCAAAGGTTTTTGTTTGTCTGTTTGTTTGTTTTCATGACCAGGTGATGCCGCTGTGAGTGAGCAACACAATATTCTATTTGTGGGTCTGGGAAGGAAACTGCTAAATATTTAAGGGGGGGGGGGGGTTATCAGCAACTTGTTTTATGTTCACATTTGTTACGCAACACATGCATCAACCTGTGCAAATTTCCTCATCCGGCTGTTAAATTTATGGAAAAATCCTGGTATTTGCAGGACATGAACCCACTAAAGAAGGGGTGTCCGACCCCTGTCCTGCAGGGTTTAGCTCCTCCCAGTTGCAGCACACCTGATTGCAATGAGGGGCTTTTTTCACAACCTCAGTGATGTCATCCTCATTAGATTCAGGTCTGCTGAAGCAGGGGAGAGAGCTAAAACATGCAGGACATCCGCCCTCCAGGACCGAGTTTGGACACCCCTGCACTAAAGGATGTTTGCCAACACAAAACCTGCAACAAGGAGCTGTTACTCTGACACTGATGCTCCTCTGAGCAAATACACAGTGCATTGCAGGATCAGAGCATGTATAGTAACAAACAGTTAGTTAGTAAGGCGAGTGTATTAATAAAGTGCTTTGCAGAAATAAAGATCACAAAGTGCTGAACATTAAAATTGAAGAATTTCATGAAATACATGATAAAAGTGGGGAAATTCATTTAGCCGAAGGCTTTCTGAAATAAAAATGTCTTTAAGTGCTTTTGCAAAGAGTCGGTGGAGTCGAGCGTGCAGAAGCCGTTCCCCAGCCTGGTGGCTACAGGCAAGGCGAGGTACTGATCTGCTCAGAGGTGAGCTGCTCCAAGTGGCTTTAGTGAGTAAAGAATTCCATCCTTACTGACATGACAACTTACTTGGAATATCAAACAATGGAAATGTGTTAAAGGTGAGCCATCCTCTCGTCTTTTCCACTTTGTCCACATGGGCTCGTGGTGAAAATAAGGTGAACCGGGACGCTGCGACATCACTGTCCCTCAGTACTTGCCTCAGGTTTCCTGGTGACCCCCGAGCTTCTCCAGACACGTAGATTATCCTCACAGGTCCAGTGAAACTCCTTCAAGTTGCGCTGCTGCCAGGGGGCATTCAAATCAGGGTGGAGGCCCTGGAAGAGTCAGGTCAAAAACTCATTTCAGTCACTCGTGTCAGTTTTCTCCTTGTTTCAACGATGCCTGAAAGTCTATTACCGTATGTTACTATTTTACCTCGGAGGGGCTTGTGTGGCCTTTGGCTGCTGCCAGGAGCAATGTGCTCTTTGGAGCCTCGCCCACTGGACCCACCTCTCCAGGGGGTCTCATGCATTGGACAAGCAGTAGTGGAGCCACATGATGAGGAAGACGCCCACGCCAAGGCCCTGCTTTTGACTAAATGAACAGTGCGCTAGCTTTTCCTCCCGAGTCAAATTTCGTGTTGCGTAATTAGAGTCTTTTTCAGTGTGGAGGTAAATATCAGCCGTCGCAGCCCGCTGTCGTGTGAGTCGACAGGCCCGTGCTGTGAGCACTTTCCGTCTCGCTCTGTTATTCCTCCAAAAGCTCAAAACATTCTGATTTAATCTTAATTGCCAATTTGCTTCACGCCGGCACGGCATCTGTTTGATGCGCGCCCTACGATACTGTACGTACTGTTCCAGAGAGAGGCCCTGCATCCAAACATCCGCTTCCCGAGACTCACCTCCAGCCAACTCCACGGAACAAAACGTTTCCTTCTGCAGGCTGACGGACAGGATTAGGATTCACAGACGACAACAAAAGAGAATGAAAGGACGTTGTAAATATGAAAGATCACAGCTGAGCTTCATCAGTGTCATTGTGCGTCTCTATTTTCGTTTTTATAATAAGAGCAGCCTGGAGAGGGTGCTCCGATTCACCACCTCATAATGAATTTTATTCATAGGCGGAGACAACAAGCTGACAGAGATAATGAAAGAGAAATGGCACGTATGCTGAGAAAGAAACTTGTTGTGTATATTAGGTGTAATCTCGGATAACACGGCACAACGACGCTGCCACGGCAACGAGTCAGGAAGCCAGGAAATGAGTCCAGATTTGTTTTTAATTAATTTTTTTTTTGGGGGGGGGGGGACCGGTGACACATTTCTCACTCTCTGTAGTAGGTGTTAGTATTGTCTCTGCCATGGGTTACGGTTTCATTTTTTTTGTGTGTGTTTGCATGTTGGCTCTGTACTGTGCAGGCTGGTTATTTTCAGAACAAACTCACAATGACATGTGTGTCGGAGTGTGTGTTTATAAAGGGTTTTTTCTGCTTTTGTCTCTCTGTGGACCCACCCAGTGCTGCTTATGAGAGAGGCCGCAATACCTCCACAACACGAACATCTTTTATAAAGTGGGTGCAGCCCTCTGGGACCAGGACAAGCCCATCGTCTTGTGTCCTGAAGTAGAGTACCGAGGCGCTCTACTTCATCCTGAAGTATTTTAAAGAGGATATCCTGGTCTTTCCAGTGGTACGTCAAGTCCAAATAACAAGAAAATCAGAAATGAAAACTATTTTCCTTCCACACACAAGAGGAGAAATCTATTTATCCAGTTTTTACTTTACATTCCACTTATTGTTGTGGTCGCACATTCATGATTGGAAACCGTAACCAGATTTTCATATATATTCTCAACAAATACAATTTATTTTTTTACATTGATTTCTATTTGTCCTTTGTATTAGCGGACTGAAGGAAATTGTTGGGCAGACGCTGCTGTACGAATGTCGTCGACTTCACCTATAAGCGGCTCTCTGTGGTTTACAAAGAGTGGGCCAATTACTCTTAAGAAATAACACAAAGAAAATGTTCAGTGAATGTCAGTGCCAAAGAAATTAAGTGCATAGTGCCAATCATAACTCAATTGTTTTGTTTTTTTTTGTTTGTTTTTTTTAACTCAGTTGGTTGAGCCTGCACAGCGTCTGTCATTCCTCTCAAGTATCCATGGTCGGTGTGGATATGAGGTTTTCATACTCATTCATTTCAGTTGGTCGGATTTCATACTTTTATTTTCTATTATTTGTGACCACACTTACTTTTTTTGCTGCTCTGGTCCAAATTCACGCAGCCGTGACAAATCAACACGCGGACATAAGAAGCGTCATGTTTACACTGAGAAATGAAGAAGAACTGGGAGAAGTTCATTTAGGGGACAGAGATATGTACATTTTTAAGGCGTGCTGCTCAGTGCTTTAATTTGATTTTTTTTTAAAAGGTGGGTTTTGGTTCAATCTTTCGATTTGCACAGTTGTGCTCATTGGACAGAGATACCCTCCAATAGTTGGAGTCTTCTAACAGACCACGGGAGCTGTTAAACTAATGCAGTGCTTCTCAAATGGTGGGGCGAGCCCCCCTGGGGGGGCGTGGTGGGGTGTCAGGGGGGGTGTGAGGCGAGTGCGACTTTCAGTATTAGTGTCTTTATTCATGCTTGAATGATAAAAAAAGGGCCTCCAGCTCAATTTATTAATTTATTTTGATAATCAGGCGATTGTATGCAGAATGCTGGTGCCAGCAATTCATACAGTGGTTTATACAGATAAATAAATAAATATTATCAGGTTCTCAATGGTAGTACAATTCGGGGGGGGGGGGCACCAAAAAATTCTGTCCTCTAGGGGGGGCATGACAGAAAATAATTGAGAACCACTGAACTAATGACTGTGTTCGACACTCCACTGGGTCAACCTAAAACAGGTCAAGTGGATGCTCTCTGCTCCCCTCGCCGCCTCGCCGCCTGCTGCAGATCCTTCCTGTTGGTCAGCCTGATGATCAGTAAATCAACTACTTATTTGTCAACTTGATAAATTTGCCTTTTTTGTTGTTGTTGTTGTTGTTGCTACAATTGTTTTGGAACTGATGTTTAATCAATATCAAGTAAAGCAGGCTACCGTCTGCAGGCTGAATGAAAATACATCAACTTGTTTTTATCAGTTTTTTGTACACTAACTTTAAAAAAAAAAAAAAAACTGGCTTCATCTCAGATATGAATGTAAGAAAAGCGCTAATCAGGAATCCTTAGTTACAAAAATGCAACTATTTTATAAAGGGTCTCCAGCTGGAAAAAAATCATCTTTAACATCCTGGTGAGTCTGTAGTGACTCACTCACGTTAAGCAAATACCCAAATATTTCGGATTTCTTTACTCAAGTTTGTGTTTCTTAGGACTTCTCACTACTGCACTCTCCATTGAAACACACATGGATGTGCTTCCACCACACATTCCTAAAACTCAGCAAGATGGAGGTGGATAACAGTCTTCACTAGAGTCGGCAACTTCTGAAACACTTTTCTTCTATTTCATCAATCACGTGTCTCAACTGACAGATAAAATGTTGAGAGGGAAGATATGTGGAACTTAAAAGGCACATTCAGTCAACAGTTTAGCTCTTTTCAGAATAATGCAGTAAATGTAGTATTTTAACATACAAATATGTTTAGAATGGCACTAATATTATATTGTATTTATTTATTTTTTTTAAAGAACTTAGTGAATATTAACTTTCAGAGGACAATCCAGAGTTAAAGTGAAGGATTAAAGCAGCCGATCGATCAAATCCGTGTCATTTATGGTTGCATGCAAAGATTGTTTTACTTTTGTATTTGAGGTCCTTTTAAATTCTTCTTTTGCTTAATATAAAAAAAAATAAAAAATCAGATCCTTTCACTTTCACAAAGTCTTTGTGACTGTGTCTGTACTCCAGTAAAAAAAAAATAGTGATTATAGCTTTGGCAACTGCAGATATAAAAAACTATTTGTATGAGCTCTGTTCTTTATTTCTCGTTTGAAAAAAAAACAAAAAAAAACTTGCAAGGTGAGCCTGACTCCCAAATAGAAAAAAGAACTTTCAGATCTTCACAGATTTTCAGGTCAGACTGTCAGAGCTCCTCCGAAGTCTAAGCTGGAGTCATCTTGGTTCGTGCAGTGGATCATCGCTCCACTCCGGAAAGCCAAACTCTTCGCGGTTTCATATATTTTGAGCGACAGCAGACTTTACAGATGTTTTCCTCTCTTGCCTCTTATTGTGCCGTTGCTGTGTTTCTGCTGTAAACGTCTGTTAAAACACAAACCCAAAGGAGAGTATTTCCACCCCCACCTCCCTCTGCAGCTACACAGGCGATCGTTCCTTTTAGTCACTTCTTGTTTTTTTTCTCCAAACACACTGTCATTTAAAAAAACAAAAACAAAAAACAAATCCGGATTATCTGAATGCTGCATACATTTAGTGAAAATGTTGCAAGGAAGCTTTTGTTTCGTGTGACACCGTGTAACATTTGAACTGCCTCTGCAGCTTATTTATAGTCACATGGGGTTTTTGGAAGCTGCTTTGGGGCTTTCTTGCTCTTCTCGATCTCACCTTTCCTTCCCGAGACCTCTGGTCTGCCATTTCCTCATGACATTTGAGACAGTCGAAATTGCCAGCCCCCCCCCCCCCCCCCCCCCCCCCCCAACCTTCTCCAGCTTCTTAGGCACCAATTATCTATATTTTCAGGTTTTTCGGTCGATGACTTGATGAGCTCAGGCCGGTTGAGCGCTACATTAGTTTTAAAGCGTCAGAGACTTTTTCAAGGTGCTGAAATGTCATCTGCTGACTCCTAATGGTGATTCTTGACCCGGCTTAAAAGTCCAAATGAGTTAATTAAAGGCAAATTATGTGAGTTAGGAAAGTTTAAGGTCGTTAGCGGAGACGGCGCTCAATCTCTTTCCACAAACACGGTTTAATTGTGCAGTGCAGCAATTGAAGTGAGGCTCATTATTTTGTACTTTGGTTTTTCAAAAACAAACAAAACATGTAATTTTCCCCACGAGTGGCCAAACATTTTATATACAACTGTATATGTGGCACGAGCTCGTTCCAGTTTTTCACTGTTTGTTTGATGATTCCCCGACATGAAATATTCAAATAGAGATCTTAATGATTCCTTTATAGAGAAGCATGACGCTCTCATTAAAACGGCAAAGCAATTCACGCATAATCACAGACACACAAGAATAAATACAAGTTAGGAGTAGCAGTAACAAGCAGCTAAATGAACAATATATTGTGACCCCAAACACTGAACATCTTGGCATTGGTTTGACATCATTGGGATTAAAAGTGACCGCGTTACGATGAAAATACATGCTTCACCTTTTCATGACTTAGTTAGCATCGTTAGCATGTTACCCATTAGTGTGTCTCGACACTAACTAGCCTGTCGGGTAGCAACATCCCTGTGTGAAACACTCAGCAGGTAGCGTCTCCATGGCAACAGACGCTGATCTCCTTTGAGCTCCTCCATGAGGTGCCTCTCCCCTCTGCTTTGTATGGGACAGTTTTTTGTTGTTGTTTTTATGCAGTTTTTTGGAGATTTATTTGGAAACTGTTAGCCGTTAACGCCCCAAAATGTAACCCCTGAAGAGTTTATGGTGATAGTTTTTTACAAAAAGTTTGTAAAATACATACATACAAACCAATAAATAAGTGCAGATGAAAATGTAACCTTCGTTGGTTGCCCGACTTTCATTGGCGACGGTAACAAATCCACAACATGTAACTAGTGTTAATCAATCCCAGAATGGCACAATACTGTGATTCTTTACTGGTCACTTTATGAACATTTATCCCTAAAGGACAGTTAAACTACATTAAAACATCTGAAAAATATGCTGTCTGCATTCAAATTGATTTGACATTGAAAATATTCATTCAACTCGACCATCATCTTCATCAAACTGTAGCACTGTAGTTTACTGTAGTTTTAAGACATGAGCATTACACTCATTTAATTTAGAATATACCTGGTAAGTGCCTCTATATAGTCTGTTGCTACTAAACAACACTGAGGCACATTATATGATGAATTATTATCCACAACACCCATCAATTAAAAACACAAATGCATTTAAATAAAGTTACTCTTTGTTTGGATTGTCATTTCTTCTCAGGAACGATCCCTCAAAAGCATCCCTCTTCTCCACCAGCTCCAGACGGGCAGTTCCTTTTTGTAAAACCTTCAGAAAACTAATCATTTTTCCAGATAGTTGGTTGTTGTCAGACACTTTCAGCATGTGCACAAACAGCTCGTATATTTCTTGTTATCGGAGACAGATATTGGTGTAAACATCTGGCTGCGGTGCAGAGGCCAAACACTTGGCTCTCATTTTAAAGCCGGAGTCGTTGAGCAGGCTGCCCTTGTTGACTTGCGCATCCTCGAGGTCTCCCAGGAAGTGTGCAGTTATGAGCTGGGGCCAGCAGAGGACTCCCATGAGCCTCTGCAGGAAATAACTGCTGCTCTGACCACTGGGTTCAATCTCATGTAATGCACCCCCCCCCCCCCCCCCCCCCCCCTCTATTGCTCCCCACACTTTTCTTTCTTGCTTATATAAGCATCGTTGTACGAAGATGCTGCTGTTGAATACGATGTGTAGATGAAGTCAGAGAAGACAACAAGGACACGGCTTCTCCGTGAGATGAACTCCGTTTGAGCTGCCGCACATGTGGAGCATTTCAATTCTGATATTTCACCACAGAAACATGCAGGGAGGAAAGAGAGGCGGGATGTGACGTAATGTTGCAGAATAGACAAATGGGCTCTCAAGCATAAGTGGCAATTACACAAGCGATCTATTTGTACCGAGTAATCAGGGAGTGAAGATGTGAAAGCCGAGAAGAATTTCTCCCCCCCCCCCCTTAAATTTCAGCACATATCAGAATCAGTAGATGACGCTTTTAAGTGTAACTCATCTCATCCAATCTCAGTGTTTTGCAATTCGATGGACCAAGTCACAATTTAATTGCTTTTCCCATCTAATATGATTTCTTCCAAAACAATAGAAAAGAGGGAGAGAGAGAAAAAAAAAATCTCTCAAAGTGGCAAACAGCAGCGAGCAGAACTGCTGCAAACTGCTGCCATTTCTATCTCACGTTGTTCAAAGCCATGAAACATGGAAGGAACTTTGCGGGAGATATGAAAGATTTGTATTGCAAAGGTATAAACATTCAAGAACACACATTAACCACAATACGATATGTGCTTAATTTACATGTTTGTGCAGAAAACTAATAAACTATAATGATCACAATGACCTGCTGACGTCACAACTCAATGGGACGGGATGGGGCAGGATTGTGGTTGAAGTGACTTCAGCATTGCTGTTGGTGTTGCAGATAAAATAGCATCTCTGATAGCCACTTGTTGGCATGCATGCAGGAGACCTTCCTGATCCTCATTTAAACCATCAGGTGTTGGTAGTGCGATTGTGCCCCGGACGCCATCGGAGAATCGTGTGGTTGCCGTGTTGCAGCCGACCATCAAGCGACCACCACAGGTACCAGATCTGAATCCAGTTCGGGTCCTTGTGAGATTTTTTTCCCCTCAAGGATATGCAGTTAATGAGTCTGCGGTCACTTTGTGACGCTGTTGAGTCCATGTGGACAGGAGATAGTTTCCAGCACCTTGCAGATTGATTCAAATAGTGGATGAATTACGGCGGTTATTACTTCTGCAGCATATTCTCTCAAGGACTCAGAGATTTGACTTCGATATTGTTCCACTGAGTCAAGCCGAGTTCTGAATGGTTCAGGCTGATACGTCTATTGAGTTCAGTTATATTTCACATAACATCTCATGGCACTTCCACTTTCAAATAAACCAACAGAGAAGGATGAGGATCTTCACTTTTGCCTGTCACTGTGTGCTTTTGTACTGCTTTGGGTTTGAAAGGCTCTGATCTCCTGCGATGTTTTGAACCATCCAAACCGCTCAGGCTGTCTGGATCAAACCTGACTTGTCTTGACGGAGCTCTCGCGGAAAATGCTTTTGGTTTCCACGCAACCCAATATTTGAGCAAAGCTCCAAACCTGCAGGACGCTGCAACTGTGAGTTCTTGTAAAAAAAAAGACGTTCCTGTTTGCTGCGTCTGCCTTTGAGGAAAACAATGACGCAGTTCATACCGAGGCCCTTCGGTAGCACTTCTTCTTTATTTTTCTGTTCAGCTAGTAATTTGGTCACATTTCTGGTCTTCCTTATGCAAGTCATCACTTTTCTATTATTCATGTTCGTGCTTGTTGTTGAAAGCACTTTGATGGGCTGGTAGAAATAAACCCGCCTTGTCTTGTGGCAGATTTTACCTGATTATGATGCAATTGTGCCACTGTAAGAACAAAACTACAAGCTACAGGCCTTATGACTTGTGTTTATTTCCAACTAGATTTATGTATTAAATTTAGTTTCAATCATGGGAAGCATGACCCTGTTACACAATGGTTTTATCTCGTGCCTTCAAAGTATAATGAAAAAAAGAAGATAAACAACAGGAACAAACAGATGAAAAAATGAAGAGAAAGAACCAGAATTAAATAATAATAATAGTAATAATAATTTTAAAAAAAAACAATCGGGGAGATTAAAAGTCTACAGTTTGTTCTGGGAGTGAATCTCAATAATTCCATATGCTGAGTAATGAGAAAAAAAGAAAGATAGATACCAAATGTCTTTATGTGAAAGCACCAATAAAAAGCAAACGACAACAATCGAAATAAATAACAGGGATCAACATTAAGAGAAATAAAAAAGACTAAACAACTGTGAAAGATTTCACCAGGCTTCACAGTGCAAAAGTGATTTACACTGTTATTCAGATTCTAGCATTCACACTTTAGTGTGAGTTTAATCGGGACTCACTCTTTGCTAGTTAAGTGAAGATTTGAAGGAATCCGTACATTACCTGTGACAATGTTAAATTTCAACCAACCAACCAAGGAACTCAGATATTTATCACCTCACAGAACGGCGCCTCAACAGCGTAGTTTGGTTCATGCAAAAACTACAAGCAATACAAAACGAAAGCTTCCAAACCTTTGAATAAAAGTGAGCAGAATGAAGAATCAAGTGATGTAATCTTCCCTTTTATGTCTCGCAATCAGCTTACAACAAGAATAAAAATGTACAACGAACAACGGCACAGTAAAGCGCGAGCAGCCGGCACCGCCACTGTTGCTCATCGGAGAGTTTTCTATCATCACAGCACTGTACTACTCTCACACCCTTTCTTTGTATTTAAATAATATGCTGGTTTTATTTTCACTTTTAAATCTTGAGTGTGATTTTTGACTCTTTTATTTACTTTTGTAGAGCGAGGCAATGCAATTTGGCAATTTTTCTGAGAAGAAAATCGGTAAGCGATCACTTATATTCGCCATCAGGATTCCACTCTCTATTTCCCTCCATTACATTTGCGAAGATGTCATCAATAACTGCAGCACTGGGGACATTTGATTCATGTTGGTTTGGATCTCATCTCAAACAGACTAATTCAACAATCCAGTTGATGTTTTCATTCCACCTGGATTTTTACCATCAATGTTGAAGTCCCCCACATAAAAACACTAAGTTATTACGACTCTTGTCTAACAGCTGTGTCAGTTTACAGTGACTCTATAAACACAACTGATTATATTATTCCTAAACTCTCTCTATACTGTTTTAAATGATCTTTTATTTGTGTTCATTTGCAACTTATGTGTCTCCAGTTAAAGCGAATAATAGACAGCATACCCTTTGTCATTATATATCATTAAATTGCTCATCTGTATAATACTCACATTAATTAACAGGAATTAATGTGTTTTAGTTTGTGGTTTTGTTTATATCACATGTTTTTTTTCCTCAAGCTCTAGATTCAAGTTTGTATAAATGGCCATATTTCATTAAGACGCCTGCCAATCGGTGTGTTTGTGCTTGTCCCAGTTTATTTAAAACCCTTTATGTCAGTCAGGCTTCATTATCCTCTCCTGAATTTCTGCAGCTCTTTCACATCTCTTATCATCTTGGCGTTGGCCCTGTTTTCTTCTTTTATCCAAACATTTCCATTATGAGTCTGAGCTGCCTGTGATTTTTCTCTATTTTCTGAACATCCTTGCCTCTCGAGCAACGTCCCCATTGATTTTTTTCTTGAGTATTCATTTGTGTGTACATTAGTGCTTTTACCTTTCTTTGCTTGAACTAAAGAGTTGTTCCAGTCATTTTCTCTGATGATTATTTCTGCTTTTGTCTTCTCTGTCTTTCTTGGTAAAGCGGTACAAATAGATATGTTCTCTTTCTGATTGCTTGTGATGTTGCTCTGCAGAAAGCCCACCACTTGTTGTTCCAGTGAGGACAGTTCGTCCTGTGAAGCGTGTACGGGTTTGTTTGCAGCTTGATCACAAGTTCAGAGTCTAGTTTCCAGTCTGGTAAAATCATCTCTTCTTGTGTACAGTTGTATTTCATCCACGCTCTTCTCCAGTAAAGATATCTTTCCTTCTCATTATGTTCAGCGATTTGACTTCCTCCATGTAGGTTCTAGTAGACGTTCCTCCACAGCTCACCTAATGCCAAGTTCAACGATCCTTTCATCTCTTCCAGGTTGTCTGAAGGTGTCGCGGAACTTTTCAACTGAGCTGAATAGGGGAAGCAATTATGAGTCAACACATTCTAAGTTTACGAAAGCTCTGAGGTTTCATCGAGATAACATCTGGCTGTAAGAGAAAAGAGAAAGCGGGGATTCTAATGCCGCTCTTCCAGTGATTTCACTTTAGAATTCAAGTCTGCATCCTTTCTTTCTTTCTTTCTTTGAACATTGGGAATGGTATGGAGTAGCTGGAATGGTGCAATTTCACGGATGCCAACTGCCTTTGAAACCAAGTGAAGAAGAAGAAGAAGAAGAAGAAGAAGAAGCAATGTTTATCAGCTATATCTCATCAGCTATATCTCATCAGCGAGCATCGTATGAACAGATATTTGTAATCTATTACATTAAAAAAAGTAGAAATTACATATTAGGGTAGGTTTTTACAAGTGAAGCATTTGCAAAATCCTCGTAAGCGGTTCGGGCATTTATATTTATGTTCTTTATGCAAATTCTCTCTTGCATTCCATCAAAATGCTGTTTGTTGTTGAGGATTTCTGCACATCTGTGCATTTGTTTTGGTCCGTCAACAGTAAAGACTGTCATAAATTGCGGCGGCTGGATTTTGAGCACAGAGATGGCTGTGAGGCAGAATATTCAAGAGGAGAGCGTGAGCACGACCTTTTAAAACATCGGCTCCACTTCAACCAGTCAAGTGGATCAATCACAGCTGTTGTGCTCTGTGTCCTAACCACTCTGCAGTGACGTGTAAGTACAAGTGTTTAACGCTCATTTGCCCAATAGTTAACATCAGATTTAATCAGTTTCAGTATCAGTATTCAGTTTCCTGTTAAGATTTGAGGTTTCATGCACCGTAAACGGGACAACGTATGAGAATGCAGTTCTTTACTTTTGTGCGACACGTTGATCGTTCAGTCGTCGGGTGCCGGAGGGAAGCTTCCTTTTTTATTTGGGAACGTTGTTGCCTCACAAATCCCAACAGATGGATTTTAATTAGACTCAATGGACCTCAGTGTCTTTATCGATAGCAGGTGGCCGAGAGTTATCACAATGGTGAAAGGAAAAGTCCCGGGTGGACTGACACAAGAGAAAGACATCCAAGCGATAGATGGCCGATTCTAGTAACTGATCTGTGTCTTGCTCGGATGGAAAGAGCTGCAGATGGGTTGGGAAGGTCCAGGTCAAAGTGTGTCGATAAACTACTATCGATAACGACTTACTACCTCGTTGTGTTTCAGGCATCTATCTTCTCAACTGCTTCATGCTGCGCACCTCTACTCCGCCAAGCAGCCGTATCGTTGTGTTATTAGATGTTTGTTTGTTTTCTGTATGCTATTGGACAGTATTATTGTGCATATTTTGGTGATGGCCATTTTTCCTTCCTTTGCAGAACCAAATTGGACATCCATACTTTAATAACCTTAAGAGGGCAATAAATGTTTTCTAGGGCCGAGGAAGGTTATCTAAGCGTCTGGCTCCCGCGGAACAACTCACTTTAAAATAAAAGCACCACTTGGGAAACTGCTTTTCTTCTGCTCTAGTAACTATCTTGCATGCGTGAGGCTCCATTTGGGAGGAAATCTATGTCAAATGAGTGGAGGGGAACTGTAATATTTATCACACAGTGTACTGTACTGTAAGCAGCCCCGCACAGGCTCATTATATCGGGTTATCAGATGCAGCAGGAGTCGGGACCCCTCCAGGGCTCTTCCAGCCACGTGCACAGCTCAGTACAAACAACTCTCAGACAATGTGACAGCGCCATTTAACATCATGACCGAAAAGGACCTGTGCGGCCATGTGTAGCTCCCTCTACTGGCCAGGCTTTAACATGATGTGAAAAAATAAAATTGGAGAAAAGAGATGATCCTTTAAGCCAAATGTGGCAGCGGGAGTTGCTGCTTACCTTCGCATTCTGCTGCATTGAATGTAAATGACTTTCTGCTGCCGGTCCCGTCTTGCTGTGACTCTCGGCCTATAAATAAACCGTGGAGTCCTCCCAGCTATCAGAAAGCCCTTTGCACCTCCTCACACACACACACACACATACTCATACCCACCACAGGGAAACAAAACCCCTGCTCCTGTGACTAATGAAATCTGCTGACAAGGTAGCGCAGCAGGTCAACAGCAAAGACCCCCCAATCACGTAGAGGGAGACAACGGGACCTCAATTAGCGATGTAAGACGAGAACGTGACCACCCAGAGAGCCGTGTCAGGATTTATCACGATTATCAGACAGGTTTGGGGTTGGGTTTTTTTCTTCTTCTTCTTTCACATTGGGATTGTTGTGACTGTGCTGTGAGAAGCAAACAGGATGGAGTTTGTCACAACGAGCTGGAGCCAGACGCTGATCAGAGACACATAAGGTCAGAGCCGCGGGGTGAAAGGCCGGCAGCTGAATCTCACATTCTTCACTGCAGTCAGCCAGACTGTCACATCCCACCATCTGTACCCCCCCCCCCCCCCCCCCCCCCACACACACACCCGCTGCGTTGTCCACACAACCACACGTGTTGTTTTCATGCCTTACAGGGACAGTGCTTTGACTCGCATTCACTTTCTGCACTCGACCAGCCCTCACCTACCCTGAACCGCGTCCTTTAAATACCCTATAGGGGATCGATTTTTGTCCCCATAACCGTGATAAACACACATATGGACACACAAGCTAACCTGCCCGCGGCAGAGAGAAAAATACGCTTAGCTCAGTCCTCAATCTCAAACACAATAAAAGCGAGGGTAATGAGGGATACTGACAGGAATACACTCGACTCGATTGTGTATAATGTGCTTCAAGGTTTCCCATAAGCACACTCGTCCTTGAAGCAGAAGCTGGAGAACATTTGAATGACTATACTTGCTCACATGTGATTAGGAATGAAATTCACAGGTCTCATTTAGGTAATATATTATCGAGGGAAGAAAAATATGATAAAACTCACCAGTTCACCTAATGTGTGAGGAAGAGGCTTTGAATTTGTTTTTGTTTTTTAGCTCTTTGTTGAAGTAACTTGACAATAACCTCGTACGTCATGGACAGATGTTTTCTCCTCATTCAACTCTAAATGACATATTTTCATTTACATTTTGAATTCTCACATGGGAATGTGAAGTCGGAAATCCAACAGATATTAAGATACTGAAAAAAAGACCTTTCACCAGCATCTGAAATGGAAAATGTACAATACCGTCATAAATACTGATGAACTGTGACATAAACACCGACTGAAAGGATCTGATCAATTCTGTGTAGGATGAAGATGGCAGCCGAAACTATTCCCTAATTTATGTTGAACACAATGAAAATCCAGGATTCATATCAGGTTTTTCACTGGTTAGATTGTGTTGATTCATTGGTAACACTCTCACATCACAGCCAGATCAAACACAGATCGATCCTGTGTTTAGTTTGTATGTTCTTCCCAAAAGAATGTGGGTTTTCTCTCTGAATCGGTGTCTAAATCGTCGGTCAGGTTGGATTTTGTTGTGCATTAATGTCCGTCTTACTACTTTTGGCTTGTGATGTACTGAGAAAGTGTTTTGAGATACATAGAAAATAGATTTTTTTTTTATTATTTTAACAATAATTGACACTTAGATTGGTGCACTAAATGCTTGAGCAACACAATGTTTGTCTTGGACTAATAACATCTGTGCTTTTATGTGTTTAACAGTTGCATGTCCAAGTGACACAGAATTTCACTGCTGGAAAAAAAAAGTGTTTGAATGTTTAATGATGGCATGTCCACTGACTGAAGCTGTGCAACGAGCATCCTCATAGCAACGCAACCAGAAAGAAAAATAGCAAAGTGCTCTTTGGATATCCTTTGGAACCAGGACAGAACAATAAATATGAATTAATAAAAATGTATTTTCGACACACACACATACACAGTTGGAGATAGAACCACCAATATCAGAGAAATGAGAGATTTCATGTTTACTGATAGATTTCCTGAGGTTTATATGGCCGCCATTTCCATCTGACACCCACCAGACTCAAGCCACCCTCCTGTTCAAATGCCTCTATTTTATGTCCTTTTCGCCATTACAACCTTTAATAAGGTCCACTCTTTCAACTCTAACTGAGATTGAAGCCATTGTGGGGCCCTCTTTGTGTCCCACCTCGCAACAGACATCTGGACTCTTCTTCTGTTGCCCAATTTCCACTCCTATTCAAGGGGACAAAGGAAAGCAGGCGTCCCGGCCATTCCAAAAGTCACTCTCCATCATGTTGGGTTCTCGCAGTCTGACATCGACACAATGAAGAGGAGGGACGAGAAACAACGGCCCCCCGAGGAAGCGGTCTGTTCTGCGCTGGAGGAGGAGGAGTGAGTCAAACGGAGCCGGCGTCCCCCCCATGGGAGCTGTTCGTGTCCACAGGTCCCCAAGAGGAGGACCGGGTCAGGCATCGGGGCTGCAGCGGGGCCAGATTGTGGAGGCGTGGGTGTGAAACAACAGCTGCTGAATAAATCAGGGCGAGGATGCCAAACAGCAGGACGGTGGGCCCGTGGAGCGACGAGGACGCGGGACATATCCACGAGCAGAGAGGGACGTCTCTCCGACAACGGCGGGGGTGTAAACGAGAAAGTGATTACAGTTGTGCAGAGCTTGTGGCAGCGATGATGACTAAACAATGGCGGTTGTCAGAAACTCAGTGTCAAGTTTATTAACGAAGGACAAAATCACATATTTGTTTTGGATAGAAGTTCGATCGTCACCAGCCATTGTGAGGAGGAAGAGACTGACAGCCAAACATGTGAATAAGCGCTCGGTTTTGTGTCATTTTACACCATGAATGTACGCAGAGACTCTCCCGCGCTCGCGTTCTTCGTGCAAACCTTTTTATACGATGTGTCGGCACTACTCAAAATAGACCACGAAGACATGAGATACGAGTCGAGCTGCATTGACTGGGTGTGTACACATGACCAAAGATATCTTGGAAGCAACCAAAAATCGCATCACACAGAGTTCCAACACAAACAAATCCCTGCTGACTGACAAGACAGAAATGGATAGAGTTTGTATGATCGAGTTCGTTTCAAAACTGTGTATGAAGGTATCATCTAAGAAGATGTGCCTTGAAAGGATTTTTCAAGGGATAATGTGTTATGTAAAGACATTGGAAAGATCTGCCAATGGAAATTAATTTAAATGTTTCACATTGTTTTTTTCAAACTGACCAAAAAAAGCCACTAAATAGTTAGTTAAACAGAAAAAAAATTCCGTTATTGTGAGAAAATTCAACTAATTTCAAAGTAAAGAGTTGCATGATGGAATATAGTCATTGTTGTAGACCGGGGGTCCCCAAACTTTTTCCTGTGAGGGCCACATAACTTTTCCCTTCTCTGATGGGGGGCCGGGGTCAGTTTGTAACAGAACAAGTGTGACGATTGCAGGGGTGCCTAAATGTATATATTTATTGTTTTCCAGAAAGCCACACATAACTAAATAACCCTTTCCGGGTTCTTCACAGAAAAAAAAGTCAGGAAATAAACAATAACACTATTAATGAAATAAAAAATAACTAAATAACCCTCTCTGAGTTCTTCACAGAAAAAAAAAAGTATTTTCTCTATTATATTGGTCAATAACAAATGAAATCCTGTCCCTGTTCCTCTTCCTGCTCACTCAACTTTTTTTCTGAACCATAAAAAATTATGAAACTTCGGGATTAGAAAATCAGAATAATCAAAAATACGTTGTTTTCGTTGAAGTTGTTTTTATGTGTTGAATTCGCGTTTTTAATACGTTCCGGTGACGATCTGAATGTTTACGGAAGTAAAAAATTCAAAATGGCGGACGACGAGGAGTTTCGAGAGGGAACCTGCAGCCAGACACTCTTAGGAGTTTCCCCGAGGGAATCCCGGGGAATTACGCGAAGCCATCCAATCAAAATGCATGTTTTCCAGGTAAGACGCAGCGTCACTGACCTTGAATGGGGATCACGAATCGGGAAGAAAATAGCGGCCGCGATCCGCGTCAAGCGTCTTCCTCCGGCGTTCACGCGAGAATCACGTGATCGCACTCTCGGGGCGAGAAATGGCGGCGCCCTGCGGTGGCATGAACTGTTGATACCAAGGGATTTTTGCCGAAAAAAACGCAAAACTATCGCCCAAAAAAACCCCAAACAAAACAAAAACTACTAGCTTGGTAGATGATTCATTTGCCCGAGCAAAGCATTTACTACGAACGTTTGGGCGAAAGTTATGTATTGAGCTGCATGTATTGGTCATCATCCAAGGAAAAAATAGATAAGATTTTAGAATGTTTATAGCGAACCGTTTCCAAATAAATCCCCAAAATTCTGTGAAAAAAATGTCTCATACAAAGCGGATGGGAGAGGCGCCTCATGGAGGAGATCAGAGGGGAGCAGCGTCTTTTGCTGTGGACGTGGCTTTCGTAAAAACTATTCCCTCGAATTACAAGACATTTTCAGGAATGATTTGTTCCATTCAATATTGAGAGCGACTGAGTCGAAGGTCAAGGTCGAAGGTGTGTACATCTGTGTCAAACAGTGATCACATTAACCAATTCAAACGACCATGAACAAATAATGAAGGCGTGCTGTGGTGGATCAAACAACCTTGTAATCCATTGGTTTCCATGGTGACAAATGTGGCGCTCTCCCGAGTGTCCGTTCTATATTCTTGTGGAGTCTTGCTTTGGATTTCATGTGTAGATTATCTGCATTCCTACTCCCGCTTCCCAGCATTGGCTCATCCGCAGACTTTATTTCATCACATCTGTAACCAACCAGGATTCAATAGCGTGATCTTGTGTCGTCCCTCTTCTGCCTCTGTACCGCTGACTGATCACCGGTGTACCGAACCCCTGCTGCTGCTGCTGCTGCTGCTCTGTGTGTGTACTCATTAAACTTTCACTGTGATTTTTAGAGCTGACTGTTTGTTTGTTTGAACCATGTGTTAACATTTGTTCTCATGTCTGACAAAGTGAAAACAAAAATCAAAGCATTTCAACAGTGAAATGCTATTGTCACACTAGTTTTATTGATTTTCCAGTTATTTATTTAAAAAACTAAATTAATCCGATATGGACAGTAAACTCATCTGATATAAGAACTTATCAAGATGACACTGTGATACTCAGCTGAGCCTAAACCCTTTATCATCCCTGTATTCATATCTTTGGTGTAAATGTAGTGTTTTAATGTGGTTCTTTCTTTTCTTTCTTTGTAGATTTCTTTTAATTACATTTTGTCTGAATGGGGCTTTTTACCTTGCCTTACCAATCGACCTCGCACTGTTCTTGGAACAATGATATGATATAATATGTAAGGTATATTTTTCAGACCTTAGATTATAATAAAAAAAATGTGTTAGTGAATCGTTGAATATCAGATGCATAGAAGCATATGAACTGCAGTTTAATATGTTATGTGTGATTGCTAAGTTCGGGAGAATTGGAGAAAAGTTTTAAACAATCCCCATGATCTCTCACACAACAAACATGGGGTTAAAATAAAGGGGTGAAAAGTGAAGAGCATTTTGACCGACTATTAAAAGCAGTTAAACGTTTTTTTGTATTATAATTGGTTGTAATATTAATTGGGTATTGCTTTACATTTGAATCACTGTGACCTTTTTAATATTAAGAGTACATTTAAAAAACCATTCATTCATCCATCCATCCATTTTCAACGCTTCTCATCATTAGTAATAAATAGGGTACGGTGAGTTTTGTGGCATCTTTAGCATTTCCCTTTATTGCCCAACAGGCCAGCCGAATCTGAATGGGGAGAACATGCAAACTCCACACAGAGAGGCTCATACCTTCTCCTTGTGAGGCGAAAACACGAAACACAGCGAGGAAGGTGATCCGAATATGAAGAATGTGCTTCGACCTTAATGGTGGGCAGCCGCCGTTCATTTGATATTTGGAAACTACATGTATTACAAGCGTATTATCCAGTGTGCTTGATTCACAATCTTCGCAGTGGAAATAATTAAGCACCATGGTGGGTTAAGTACCCCACGCAGCACATTGCACCCTGACCTTCACCTAGAAATAACTCGCAATCTATAACAGGGATCAGCACCTGTGTGTGTGTGTGTGCGCGTGTGTGTGCGCGGCTGGAGGGTCGCAGATGTCGTTGCGTGTCTCTTTAAAACAGTGACTCCTGGAGGCTCACTGAGGATTTGTTGCGGAGAGCCGGAGTGCGCAGCTCGGCATGTGCGCCGCTTCATATCTGCTCCAACTGACGCTGCGAGCGGCCGGTCCAGAGCGGAGAGAGGGGTTTTATTTATGATCCTGAAGTTAAACCTCCTTCTTTTTTCTTTTTTCTTTTCTTTTTTTGTTATTAGTCGGATCATCTTGGAAGGTGCGCGCGTGTGTACGTGTAGGTGTGTGCGCGACCATGCGGGCTTGGAGAAGTGATGCTGCTGACTTTGGCTGTTAGGTTTCTCCTCCGGGGCGGTGCTGCTGC
Source organism: Blennius ocellaris (assembly GCF_963422515.1). Taxonomy (NCBI): domain Eukaryota; kingdom Metazoa; phylum Chordata; class Actinopteri; order Blenniiformes; family Blenniidae; genus Blennius; species Blennius ocellaris. Next base: position 27,326,711 of record NC_137651.1, on the reverse strand, counting down.
TGCTGCTGCCGCCGCTGCTGCTGCCGCTGCTGCTGCCTCCTCTCCTCTCACCATGGCTTTCTCAGACTCGCATCAAAGTTTTGTCGGGGCCATTTAAGTCGCATGAAATATCCCGTCTGAGATTTCTACCGCTGAGCTGATAAGAGAACGTTTGCGCGCGCCGCGACGAGGCTGCGCACTCCGGAGGGTTTTTACGCACCGGGAGAGTGGAGGAGATGAACTTTGGACATTTACTTCTTTTGGTTCTCCCATTCATCACCACCACTTCAGGTAAATTCCTCCTCTTATATATGTATATGTATGTATATATATATATATATTTATATAAAACAATGTGCTGTCTTCCTCCCGTCTGTCCGCGCGTGTTCCCTGCGCGTCTCCCACAGCCTCGCAGCCCATATGGCGCTTCTCCCTCACTGTGCGTTTCGCTCGTCTTATCGTCTCCAGATGGATGGGAATGTTGTGTTTTGCTGCGAACCTCCTGACAGCTGTGTGGGAATTGAACGCACCCCCGCGCCCCCCCCCCCCCCCCCCTCCAAAAAAATGATGTATTATTGGGGAAATGTGTTTAAATACAAGGCAGAAAGATTCACATTTTACCAGCCGTGAGCTGAGGTGGAGGAAAAAGTCAAACCACTCAACTCTCACTGTTTCACCTCCCAGTGTCATGGCCAGACCCCTGCCTCCACCATCCCCGATCAGCAACGCTTTCAGAAGCTCATCTTTGATTACCTTTCACAAAGGGGATTATGTATATTTCGACCATTGCTCTAATAACAGATTAAATTTGCTTAATCCAAAATTACAAATAAAAGCCAGGCTCAGGGAAACAATTCATGTGAGTGCAGATTGTTCTGTGCATATCTATGTTAAATGAAATTAAATCCTGTTTACAGCCCAATTGAAAAGAGTCAACTGAATTTATTTTTTTTCAGGGTCAACACAGAAACAGTTAAGAATGATCATTACAAAGGTCTAAAATAATGTGTTGAGGCAAGGATGTATAACTCATTGTAGAACATATAAAGCCCATGATCTCATCATAATGTACCTTTAACAAAAAACTCTTGGTTTTAGGACAAAGACGAACAGGACCATGTGAAAAAGTCTCGATTTGATCCCATATTCTTGTACCAGGAAAAAATAACAGAATTTTTGACACTCTGCCATTTTATTGATGCCTCCTGGTGCAAAATGCAGCCTCGTGGGAATAGCCTGCCCTACACTTGTGGCTCATATTTGCTCATTGATTTTTTTGCGGCACCTAAAAATGCAAGAAATGACTTAATGTTACACTTATTCTTGCTTTCTTGCCCTCTGGAGTACAACAAATGACTCAACTTCGTGCTTCATTTGGCAAATCTGTCACGGGATCTGAAACCCTCCCTCGCCTCAGTGATCATTTTCTGGCTAATTTTGGCAAAAGCCTGAATTTCTCAAGGTGCATGTCTTCTGCAGCCGTTTCACACCTGCATGTCCTCACACTTTGATGCTAATGCTACTTTTCTGCTAATGTCTTGCAACGCTGCATCGCTCGCTCAGGTCTGTGTGTTGCATTATGTCCGCTATACAGTAAACAAGGTACTTTGACTGATTGGTCAAAATGATTAGTTTTTCTGTCACCTCATACTGTGGATCTGATTAGACCGTCTGGCAGGCCAGCTTTGGGCCCTGGGCCTTATGTTTCACTCCTTGCTGCTCTTCTCCATGAGGTGTGGCTCTTTCTCAGACGCTCTGGTGATCGGTTTGTGGGAGTAACAGAACTTGGCTCAATGTCACAGGAAATAAGTGAGAATAGTAAGGATGTAGCAAGATTAAAGGAAGGACACACTCTTGGATTTTCATTCTGCTGGAGGTTTAATTCCTGCATCGCTTCCGACCGCGAGTTAGTTGACTGATTGCGTGCGTTGAATACCAGGGTCAATGGTCGGGTTGATGTTTCACAAAGACTACGAATAAAACACTGCAAATAGATTCGTAAAGAAGGAAAACAAATAATACTTGAATCGTTTTCCGGAAATATACAATAGTACTTTTGAAATACCAGCCCAGACCAGTGGAGGAAGGGGCTGCAGAGCTGAAGGATTGTGGAAGAAAAATCAACACAGAAACAGAAACGCAACAAGTAGGTTCCTTAAAAAAGAGGTCGCACATATAAATAGAAATACATTAAATACAAGGTGGAATTAAATACAACACACACACGCACGCACGCGCACACACACACACACACACACACACACCATTATTTACAATAAATCCATCCATCCATCTCCTGAACCCACCTCATCCGGAGTGGAGTCCACCGGGAGAGCCTGACCCAGCTGACATTGGATGGAAGGCAGGAGAGTACATACAGGACTGATTGAGCATGCAGTCCATCTCCCTAATATATTCATATTTTCACGCAGCAGACCAACAAAAGCTGCAAAAAAACAAAATACAGGAAATGGAGTGGTGAGTCAAAACTCTGCAGAATTTAAATGCATCCATCCTTGATAAGCCTTGGTTTAATGTGTCCTCCTGAGAAACACTGAGAAGAAACATGGCTTTTTTTTCATTATTATTGACATCCCTGCTGGTTTTCTTATAAAACTACATAACAGTGCGGTTGCCCTACACGTCCAGTTGCTCTTGTTGACCGCATTAGCATTACATTGCAAAAACTCCTCCGCCTCCCCTTGTATGTTTGTTTAGTTTTTCATCAATGTCTTATAAGACACGCTTGAGTCCTAACAAGGAAGATATATGTGCTTGTTTTTCCAATCTGCACCGTATATCATCATAACATTGGCAAAAAAAAAACTTAAATCGGTTGAAAATCTCATGTGGTGTAATATTTACCTTCTTTTATTTTTTGTTTTGTCTCCACCAACTCCTGGTCTCCTAAAAACTTATTTGCTGACATTATCTTGGTGCTAATTTGCGCAGGGGCAGGCTCCAAACAGCAGGACTTTAGAGGGCAGTGACAGTGAACCGAATCATTAAAGTTGTGGGTCGTAAAAACCAAAACAATGAGTGTAATAAAGCTATAAACTTCTGCAGAGGCGGACGCTGATTCTCTGCACTACGGCCACGACGTAAATGAAAGCGACTTGGTCGCCATTGCATTTTGGAAATTTTTTTTTCTTTTTTTTAATCAAATACGTCTTGACGTATGTTGCAGTGTCTTATCAGGCAAACAGTTCTAGTTGTAGGGATTTATCTGAAATGAGATCAGCTCATACCGAACTGGGGCAGTTTGTAAGCGAAGCTCCCGTTTCGCACTCTCCTCAATGGAAAACGAGAGTTTCTGAGCTCTTTGGTCCCTTTGACTCCTCTCTCCATTTGCAGCATTCTTTATCATCATAAAATTGGCACCGCCTCTCAACATTACAAGTACCTTTCAGCACCCACACCATCTGCCTACATCTATTAATCTGAAGTGGGCATTTCCTCTCACTCCCACCTCCATTAGCCTGCACAACACTCCTGTAAGGAGACGCGTACGTTCATAACACGGCGGCAGGCAAACAGGTTTCACCGCTTCAGTGTCGGATCAATCCGGCCTGCAGGACGACCTTGTGGTAAGAAGGCAAGAGACGGCATGACGGAAACATTTCAAATGAATCAAACCTTACTGCTGTTTCTACCTGGTCCACCGTCTTTGCGTAAGAGGAGAGGATGTAAGGAAATACTGAGAGTCCAAACTGAGACGACAGTGTTTGGAGTGAAGGCATTGTTTTTGCAACACTTTGAAAACGATGTCCGTTTACACGTCAAACGCATAAACATAAAAAAAAAACTATGTCGTTTTCCAGTTTGGCCATTAGTAGGTGCGGTTGTTTGTTTTTGTAATGACACGCACACGTGCAGAAAACGATACGCTGTAAACAATAACAACGGGAGCACACAGACATTCTAGTGGACGGGTGACCAAGCTGCATTGTTATTATCGTGACTGTCAAAATAAAAGTACCAAATCCCAGGAGAATATGGACCTGGTGTCATGACACCATGGAGGAAATATTTTTTCGGATTGGTTCTACTGAGCATGTGCAGAAGAGCTATTTACTACCACCACGGACCGTGTGTGCAGTTGCAGCGTTTCTCTCGACGGAGCCCATGTAAAGTTCCCCCACCCCCATTTCCAAAATGTTTTCAGAAACTTGCATTTTCCGTGCCTCCAAGCACTGTTGTTTTGTATACTGACGTGAAAAACGCAACAAAAGTTTTTTTTTCCACGTAAAAAACAGCAGAAGGTAAAGTAGTGGAGGAACCTGTGGTGCGTCAGCGAACGTTTGCTGTCCAAATAAAATTAGCATAGACGCTAATGAGGGTGAGTTTGTGATAATAAGCATGGAGGCTCTGAGAAATAGCAGGCTTTTATTGACATTATTAGGAGAGCAGATTTCAGATTGCTCCTTTTTGATGAAAGAAATTTACTTATTATTTGTAGAAATACTATTTCTTGTACCTTTTTGGAGATTAGTATCATTATTATCATTTTACTGCCCCGACTCTTCTGTATTCCAGTGGTTTTGGGTTTAAAAAGAAAAGAGAAGAGAGAGGTATTGTCGTTCCGGAGTGTTGTTTGTGTTGTTGCACCCAGCCAATGAGCTCGTCTGTGTCGGCCTTGAGAGACACGGCGGAGGTCGCGTTCATGTTTTCTCCAAACCTCTGTGTGATTGTGAGCAAAACAACAACAGGAACAGTCTGTCTGGCAAATTGCATGTAATCCGCCGCGGCCGCTCGGCCCGCTCGCACACGGACACACCACATCTCAATTAACAGACTCTTCATACATCTCATTGAAATTTCACTTATCTGGAGCTGCATTGTCAGCTGCCTCGGCGCCCACTGTGGAACTAATCGATGCTGAACAATCCTGAGCTGGTGATTTGTGTCCACTCTGTCCCCGCGGTCATTACTTTGTGACGGACGTTGGCTGGCGGCGGACTAAAGCTTCCCGCATCCCCCGCTTGATGAGGAAGACCACGGATGATGAAACGACTGCAGGAGCTGGTTGGTGGTGTTAATGTGCCGCTGCCTTGAGTCATGTTGCCGGATGCTGGTGATGTCCCACTTCTGGTACGCTGGCTGATGTCATCATTTAGAGATGAGACGGCACTCGAGGAGGACGACCGCCGAAACAAAAGGCCTGCACACTCCCAAACTAAACCCAGAAAAAAAAAAAAAAAAACAGGATCAAACCTGATTTCTTCGCTTTGAAATTTAGTTTGCTGTGTTATCGTGCTCCCGCAGAGATTTCTTGGCGGTGTCACAAGAGCTCCTCTAATGTTTTCCTCCTCTAATGGGGAGGGGGGGGGGGGGGGGGGGCTTTTTAAGTATGTAAATGAATTGAAATTGAAAAAGACACGAGTAAATGTCAGCCTTCGGCTCCAGTCTCACTCTAACGTGAAGGTTTTGGTGTGTGTGCTTCCTGCAGGTAGGAAAGGAGATAGGAGGGACTGTTAGGAGACAGGAGGGAGGATGAGGAGATAGGAGAGACTATTAAGAGATATGAAAGACTATTAGGAGATAGGAGAGACTATTAGGAGATTGGAGGAACTGTTAGGAGGTAGGACGGACTATTATGAGATAGGAGGGACTGTTAGCAGGTAGGAGGGTCTGTGAGGAGATAAGATGCACTATTAGGAGAGAGGATGCACTATTAGGAGATAGGAGGGACTGTTAGCAGGTAGGAGGATCTGTTAGGAGATAAGATGCACTATTGGGAGAGAGGATGCACTATTAGGAGATAGGAGGGACTGTTTGGAGATAGGAGGGACTATGAGGGGATAGGAGGGAGGATGAGGAGATAGGAGGGACTATTAAGAGATAGGAGGGACTATTAGGAAATAGGAGGGACTGTTAGGAGATAGGCGGGACTATTAGGAGATAGGAGGGACTGTTAGGAGATAGGAGGGACTATTAAGAGATAGAAGGGACTGTTAGGAGATAGGAGGGACTGTTAGGAGATAGGATGGACTATTAGGAGATAGGAGAGACTATTAGGAGATAGGAGGGACTATGAGGAGATTGGAGGAACTGTTAGCAGGTAGGAGGGACTGCTAGGAGATAGTAGGGACTGTTAGGAGATAGGAGGGACTATGAGGGGATAGGCGGGAGGATAAGGAGATAGGAGGGACTATTAAGAGATAGAAGGGACTGTTAGGAGATAGGAGGGACTGTTAGGAGATAGGATGGACTATTAGGAGATAGGAGAGACTATTAGGAGATAGGAGGGACTATGAGGAGATTGGAGGAACTGTTAGCAGGTAGGAGGGACTGCTAGGAGATAGTAGGGACTGTTAGGAGATAGGAGAGACTGTTAGGAGACAGGAGGGACTGTTAGGAGATAGTAGGGACTGTTAGTAGATAGGAGGGACTGTTAGGAGATATGAGAGACTGTTAGGAGACAGGAGGGACTGTTAGGAGATAGTAGGGACTGTTAGGAGATAGGAGGGACTGTTAGGAGATAGGAGAGACTATTCTGCACCCTCTGTTCATGTTTCACTCGACACACGTTTGTGACGTTTTATTCTCACGCGATCACGTCGACTTGCGCACGCCGTGGGCTGCGATCCAGCTTGTTCTCGTCGTGTATTCTGCAGACTGCGAACTTCATGTCGTCTCCAAAAAAGTTCATGAGATCCGTGTGGTACAGTGTTGCTCGCCGTGAACTTATAAGATTGTTAGACTCTCACAGTTTGTAGCCGCCGTCAGCTGTAAAGCCGTGAGCTCATGTGTTCAGGTTCATGTTCAGGTTGCAGGATAGAAGACGAGCAGATCTGAAGCAGAGCAGGACGTCGACTCTGCAGCTCTGTTGTTTTCACACATTAGCGTGACTGGCACCCCCCCCCCCCCCCCCCCCCCCCCCCCGGGGGGAGAACGCAGGGTTAATATTTGTAAATACTAATTAATATGCCCTCGCTCCTCCTCTCTTATGTAACGCTGCAGCCCGGAGCCAAGAAATGACAGACATCGCCTGAATCAACAGAGTTTTCAAGACGTGATCTTGATCTCCCCCTCAGCTTTTCACCCGCTCGCTCTGTTTGTGGGATGAGGCAGAAGCGAGGGAGACGCCGTGAGCAAACATGTGGGCGTGTGTCAGAGTTTGCAATTAGGACCGATGCAGTAACTTGTCTGTCAGAGCTGCGCGTGGCACTAATGGGCTTTCATTTAACTGTGTGATGTTTGCTTTTCTCGGGATTTGGTTTGATTTATTTTTTTCTCATTTCCTTTGTGAACAAATGAGGGAGATTTTCACACATCAGATGCGGTCGTTACAATTACTCCGATCTAATCATCGCGAGACACACAATCGGCTCCTAATGAGTTAATTCTGTGTCTGCTCGAAGAATCGGCTCTACGCCTTCTGATTCGGCCCAGAAACAAGGAAAGATTTCTGTATGTGAAACATCACTTGCAGTCACTTTCTTCATGACGATTCCTCATGTGAAGTTCGATTAAATATGGGTTTCTTTGGTCACGCTTGTATCATCTAATGTGACCCAGCACAAGCTATGAACGTTGCTGGAGATGATCATACAGCTTTTAATTGGACTTTTGGTTTTTCTTTGCTGTAGTTGTCTGTGCATAATTCTAAGATTCGTTTCCAACGTTTGGCTACAACGAAAAATACGAGACCCAGAATTATTTCACCAGCTGGCAATGACGTGATTGTGTGAAAACAGTTCCACAAAAAAAAAACGAAAGCGACAAAAGACATTTTGTATTGTGTTTCTGTCCTGTTGTACAGTTTGTCACTCATTCTGGCTTTATTCTGCTCCTTGGTTTAATTTCAAATGACACTGCACTTTATTTAATGAGTTTAATGAAGCTTTTCTGCAAATTTTAACTCATTAGTCATTTGTCCGATCTACAATTCAGGCTGTAAAATTGTAGTTTTCTTTTTTGTGTGTGTGTGTATCTGCAACAGGCTTCTGTTTTGGATGAAAAGGTAATTTAAAAACTGTGTGCACAACCACATTCAGCATATTTAGTTAAACACACAAACATCAAGGCCAATACTGCTTGGAGTAATTTCTCTCCGGAGGTGGTTCAGACCAATGACAGAGATAAAGAAGGGAATGATTAGGAAATACACACGTGTTTAATGAACTTAATAACGCTTTTCTGCTAGTTTCAGCTCATTATTCACTTGTTTGGTCTATGATTGTGATTGCAGTGACATTTTGTGTTTGTGTTAGGCTGCGATTTTTCATGGAAAGCTCTAAAAATGCACCTTGTGGACAGTATGCCCTGGAACATTCAGCATCTAAACGCCAAGTGCTTCTCCAAAGAGGTGATTAACACCGTAAACAGAGGTGAAGGAGAGTGTGGTTGAAAATGCAAATTGTTTTGCAATCCTAATATTTTACTGCAAGTTTTAGCAAAGTATTAACTTGTCTGAACCACAGTTTCTATTTGATGATAAACGCACTGACGTGTTTAATTTACTCCTTTCGTCAACAGTCAACAAATGATCGGTGCGGTTGAATTCAGTTCATTGCGTGTCCCCTCCTGAAAAGTGCGCCTCGCTTTGACATATTCATTTGTACTGCTCGCGGCCCCCAGAGTGTACCGGAGAGTGATAACCTTGCGCGAGGTCGCCGCGGTCCCATTCTCAAAGCTGCCTCCATATTGGACGACAGCTCAAGGCTGGCTGCCGTTCACCATTATGGCTTATCCGGGCTCAATTTGGCTTCCTGTGCGCGTGGAAGATATCGCATTGATCCGTCAGCACAGGAATGAAGTGTGTTTTGGACGACGTGGGGGTCGACGGTGATTAAGTTTTGTTTGTATCATTCAGAGCAAGGCTCTTGAATCAATACTCGTGTTGAATTGAACCTTTTACCCCCCATCTCGTCTCATGAAAACCTGTTTAACACTGGACTGCAGTCACTGTGGCGCCCTTTTTTTTTTTTTGCACACATTTCCTGCTGTATTTGTTCGTTGCAATATATATATATATATATATATATTTTTTTTTTTTTTTTTTTTTTTTGTGTGTGTGTGTGTTTTTATTTGCTGCTGAGAAGCCACTTGAAGCACTCTGGCAGAACTCCAGGTCCAGACTTTCATGAATATGAGTGTGGAGCACATTGAAAATACGCTCCGATATCTGTCAAAGCTGTACAACAGATTATATCAGGCACGTCCACATGTTACAGCCCCGGGTCACATTTATATATGACCTCAGATGTTATTTTGTGAAAATGTGAAATTATTATCATTATTTTTTTAACTCGTGTTGGCAGCATGACTCTTTAGCATATGTACAAGTTGTGTAATATGTGGACCATTTATATCGTTTATGAACTCAATGTGATCAAAATAGCACATTAGCAAAAATTCAACATCAATACAACATTAAGAAACTATTTTATTTATTCGTGGTCAGGGTCAGTTTTTATTTAGAAACACAGCCTGATTGACCAAATATTCAGAATAGACCATGCTAAACTGCACATTCAAATAGATAAACATGAGCAAATTACGAGTGTTTACATGAGGGTTTGTGTGCTTTAAGATCAAAATCACATGGGAATGACCTGCTGAAAAAAAACTTGGAGTGACTGAAACGCCCACCGTCACAAAACGTAGAGTTGAGTAGGTTGTTATTTTGCCTGACGGGCAAGATCCTCAGGCCCTCAGGCATCGTTTTTGTTTTAAGAAAAGTTTAATTTATACATGCTAACTGTAGTTTTCGTGGTGGGCCACTAGTGGGTGCCGATGCTTGCTTTTGTAATGAAACCACACACATGTGCACAGAGAACAATGATGAACATCAACCATGGAAGAAGGCAGACATTCCAGTGGACAGACGGATAAAGTTGGAGTCCCAGGACAATGTGGACTGGGACTCATGACACTCTGGAGGAAAACGTTGTTCTTATTGGCCATCGACTGAGCATGTGCAGAACAACTACTTACTACAGCAGTGGCACGCAGTAGCAGTGTTTTCAAAAAGTTGTGTTTTCAGTGGCTCCGAGGACCGTTGTCATGTAAACGGAAACCCAAAACTCAAGGGCAGTTTTCAGTGTTTGTGTAATTTGCTCTGAATCTCCACAGCGTGGGCCGCCGCCGTTGCCTTTCCTACTCGTCTGTCCCTTGTAAATTTGAAAGTCATTTCACAGCAGAATGCCACAGATTCCATTTTACACAAATGTAGTCACACCATATGCACTTGGATTTTCCCGCAGATGCACCGTGGGCTCTAATGGGCTGCGTTTATAATCTCACTAAACAAAACACAAAAAAAAAACCTTCACAGAGGTCCCCATTATCGCCCCTGACATTTATTTTTCCGTGACACAAACGGGTCTGACAGAGTTTCTGTTTGCTGAGAGGTGCTTTCAACTGCCGCACCACAATCTTCCTGTCATGAGGCAAACATTACAGTGAAAATATTCCTTCGCGCACAGAAATTGTGTTGCTGTCGTGCTCAAAGTGGCCGAGACTTTTCACTGATTGCACACTTGTCACAGGCTCAGGTTGCTGCTTGTCACCCCCCCTTTTTCGACAAGACTTATTTTGTCCATAATACATCAGCATGGAGGCGCATTGACTCTTCTGCAGATCGCTGGAGCTGTGGCGAGAGTCCATTGACCCTAATTAATAATTCCAGTGGCGGGTCTATGAGTGAACAAAAGCCTTTACTACTGCCCTTCCATCACTCAGCTGGAATGCGTCTGCATATTCGGGGGTGTTAAAGTGGATTTCGATATTTTACCCAGGCATTTTTTTTTTGTCTTATTCAAACATGGATTTGTCAAATAAAGCGAACACCCGCTCATAGAAAAGAAAATCTTCATGGCAACGTTCGTGCTTCTCAGTTGAGTCACACGGAGTACAAGGACGGCTGAATGTTACGCAAACAGAGAGCCTTGTTTATAGCTGCTGTACGAACAATAATACAATTATAATGGCCGCCTCTTAATGATTAATGACTTAGTTAATGGCCGATTAATAGCTTTATTGGGTGGTTAAGATGGTGTGGGTGCCACTGAGACGAGTCTGTGTCGCTGTAAGTAAATGCAGTGTTATTTGTCTGCTCTGTGGCAGCTGTGGGTCAGCTGGTTGAGCGGGTCGTCTCGTCCTGTCCTTCAATCAAGATGCCGAATCCCCGAAGTCAAGGATCTTTCATGGCATTGGTGTGTGTGTGTGTGTGTGTGTGTGTGTAGCCAAAACAGTGAAATGCTCTATATTAGAGAATTCAGTTTTCCTTTACAGATAAGATCTTGAATTATTATTATTTTTCCTTGAAGTGTTTTAGGAACCAGATTTATTCATTTCAGGCAAAAAACAACAACAACAGTTCACATTTAACATAAAATGTGAACTTGAACAGGAACCCCAGTTTTGCCTGAAAGGGAGTGGGAGGAAGAAAACTTCACAACAGATCAGAAAAACTTCATAGAGAAAACAGTTTCCTCTCCTTATGTCCATCCAGCCACACTGTAAAAACATACATATTTTTCCACATTCAGTCCCGTGACGTCCCAAAGGAGACTCATTGCATTTAACCTGCGCTGATGTTGTTTTGTGTCGTTAACAATGGAGGTGTAATGTGATCGGAGTCGCTCTTTGTGAGAACTCTGCAGAGGGTTATCGCCCAGAGAGCTCAGAGTTTACTACTGTCATGCACAGGCTAATGGTTTCACCCCCCCCCAAAAAAAAAAAAAAGCAAAAAAAACATCCTGCCCACCTGCAGAGCACTGAACGAGGTTCTCCCCTGTAAAGGTGGAGGAACCCAAAGACTGAGCTAAAAGGAGGTTTGCTAACTGACCTGAACTGACATACAAGCGAAAACATAATCTGAATAAATATGAACTAATAATCCACATTCAGATGTCAGTGTTTATTACACCAACATGTGAGTAATCCCAAATATGGTGACGATTTCAGTAAATTTCTCCATAAACTTAATGTCAAACACTTTGGTTAAGTTTTGGCCCTGAAATTACTCTCATAGGGAGTGGAAAAGACATTTTTGATGTAAATAAGACTCTTCTGGCCTCAACTTCCATCCCGATTTATCTCTTGACCCAAAGTTTTCTTTCTTCAAGGCCTCCATCGTCATCACTGACCTGAATGATCTTCTGGTCCCTGTTGGTTCACTTCATTTATGCTACCTTTACTGTGTTGTTAGTTATTTCTCCAAACACAACATGTGGCTTCACACATTCTAAATGTTTTGATTGTGACCTCTGGTTATAAAAAGGTTTTTCATTAGATGAATTTTTAAAATTTTAAAATTTCTTTTTTAATGAATTTCTTAACATCCTATATTGTTTAGTTTGTGTATCATAAACATGAAATCTTGAAATATGAAGAAAAAAAATAGATTGTTCCCACTTGATGTGTTCCTCAGTTTACGTAATAAAATCTATCTGTATTTTCAAGTACATAAACTCCCAGACAGGCAACACTAAAACTCAACTTTCTCTCTCCCAGCATTTATTTGGGTGATAAAATCCAGTTATCACTGAAGAGGAAGGAAGCTCTGAGTGATGTAACTGTATTACACGGGCTGGGATTTGAAATCCTTTTGCGTGCTTAAAAAACGTGGTTCAGCACCGGGACACGACTGGACTGCAGAGATACTCTTTATCCAAATACTTGTGTGGACAAAACGCGGTCGAATATGTCAACGCGTGCTCTCTTGCACTGTCACGCAAACTGCACAGATGTGAAGAACTATAATCTAAAGAGCCACGCGTTCTGGTGTCTTTAAGGATTATTTTGCAAGCGAAAGCATGTAGTCATTTACACTTTCTCTCTTGTCAGTGTGTTTGAGCGTCGGGAGCGAACGGAGGGAGGAGCTGCAGTGTGTTTTAATGGCCCGGTTCGTGTTTTCATCCACGCCCTGCATTAGTGAATTCAGCTGTCCTGGTTTGTGACCCAGGGGTGTTAGCCGAGAGCCGGCAGATCGCTCTTTAGATGTTTACTCCAGGTTTATGCCGTGATGGCAACTCCTGGCCCCGGCGCGGATCAAATCAATTCACGAAAAAGACATAAATCTGCTTATGGCTGAAAAACTGAAGGGTTTATCTGGATGCCCCTGATTTAAGTGTAATGTCGTAGCAGCATGTGTGCCATCAGGTTACTCCTGACTGCTCCTCCGCAGTAATGATGGGTAGGATTTTCATGCAGTCTAGATTATGTGCTGGAAATAATGCCCCAGACAGAGCAGCATGATAATCAGTGGCACAGTGACCATTTCATTTTCTTTCCATTTTTTTTTTTTTTTTTTTAAGCGAAAGACCATCTGTTCCTCAGAACCAAACTAAAAGCAGCAGCATTTTGAATTATTCATTTCTCCAACTGTACCCACATTGTTGGAGACATTTGGTCGTGCTCTAAAAGCTTACCTCGGTGGTCCTGAAGCCGTGTGCCTTTCCCTTGCAGTCAAACGAACATTGTAATGGATCCCCAGAGAGACGGATTAGGAGTTATCTATATCTCTCCGCCTCGCTCATTTTTTTTGTGTGTCCCGTCCCCCCTCCTTCAACTTGGGTCTTTCTCCCCCACGTAAATGCAAAGCATCTTTGCAGGTCTTATTCTCAGCTTGAGCGCCAACTATCATCGCCACTTGTCCAAACAATCCTGAGTGACACAGAGATTTACCATTATCACATCACACGGGTGATTGCCCCCCCCCCCGGAGCAGGTGGTGGCTTCAGTAAAATACTGTGCACTCTCCGCATGCTGTCTGCAAAATGGAGGACGAGCAAATGGAAGTGAAATTTCTTTTTATTTTTTTGGGGGGGAATGTAGCTGAAAAAGACAGGTTGTCGTTGCCGCTATGAGAAAATGTGGCGTCTTATTTGGGATTGAGTGTCAACCTTCAAAAGTAAGATTACCAATGATTTGATGCTTCGCTTCACACGCATGTATCTGGCATCTGTGACGAGAGAGAGACGTTTCTTTTTTTCGCCCGTCCTGTCCTCTCCCCCCAAAAAAAAGATTATATGTTGTGGTGAAGGGTGGCCGGAGAGGTTGATAACATCTGTCTTCACCTCCGCCTCTCTCAGGGTCGCGGGCGCGGTTTGAAGACAGCTCACCTCGGATTGTGGAGGACCCCTCAGATCTGATCGTCTCCAAGGGGGAGCCCGCCACCCTCAACTGCAAGGCGGAGGGCCGCCCCGCTCCCGGCATCGAGTGGTACAAAGATGGCGAGCGGGTGGAGACCGACAAGGACGACCCCCGCTCCCACCGCATGCTGCTGCCCAGCGGCTCCCTCTTCTTCCTGCGCATCGTCCACGGGCGGCGCAGCAAGCCGGACGAGGGCGTCTACACCTGTGTGGCCCGCAACTACCTGGGGGAGGCCATCAGCCGCAACGCTTCCCTGGAAGTTGCCAGTAAGACTTTGAGTTATTGCTCAGCATTGTCCTTGGAAATGTGTGCGTGTGTGTGTGTGTTTTTTTTCCCATTAGATCTCGATGTGTGTAAACAAATGGCGTGTCCCAGATCTTTTTGCTGTCGTCTGGCAGCTTTTTTTTTTTTTTGGGAGGTCCGTTGGAGAGCTGGCTGTGCTTAAAAATAATGACATCAAACAACCGGACTGTGGGAAGCAACCCCTGAAAGATGGTGGTGTAGGTGGAGAGTAATGTCCTGTGGATTCTCTGCTAATTTTAGGCTTCGGCCTTGACAGTGATGCAGTTTATCTCTGGCTGCGTGTGCGTGTGCGTGTGTGTGTGCGTGTGCGTGTGCGTGTGCGTGTGCGTGTGTCAACTCAGTATATTTAAATTCATTGTAGGCGTGTGAGACTTAGCTGTCTAATTGAGCAAACTATAGATATGTAAATAAACCACATGAATATGGTTACAGCTCCCTGACATGCTCCGTGAGCTTTCTTTTTCTTTTTTTTTGTACTTTGACGTCTCTTCTCATTTCATGCCGCACAATCCCGTCTATAGAAAGTGGAGCAGCTGGCACGCAGTCGCTGCTTCACATCAAGTAAACATATATTTTTTTTAAGTATCATTATAAAACTACTTTTTTTTTTTCCGTCTTAGATATAACCAGTCCAGTTGTGTTTTATCTTTTTTTTTTTTTCCTTTTCTTTTTTTTAACAACCTTGAGTTTTCCTGTACACGAGAGAGAATTTTTGCATGAATGGTATACTCATCATAAACATTGCTGCTCTACTCTGTATAAGAAATGAGAGCTTCCCGTTACTTCCCTAAAAGAAAAAAGAAAAAACAGTTTTGTTTGTCACAATAGATCTGTTTGGCTGTGTTGCTCACTACAGGGATTTTACAAGAAGCTCCTTTCTTGACAGCCGACTTTCGGTCAAACTCAGAAAGTCAGACTGACTTCAGGAGGATTCTTGTCGAACTGAAAAGCAGTGGGAGGCTCGTTCTTCATGCCCTCAGTTGCCTCTTTCGAGCGCCAGTCTCCCAATAATAACAGCCGGGTTGACAAGTGCTGGCACATCATGAGTCTGTTTTTCCTCCGGAGGTGATCAGTGCCCCTCCCTCACTCATTCATCGTCTCTCAGGCTCTCACTCCCACCGGTCCCCATTAAACACCTTAGTTTTCTTTATTCAACACACATATTCACACATCCAACACCATCAAGATGTTCACACCTAATTTAGCTATTCATTAAATAAAAAAAACAAAAAAAACAAAACGTGTTTGACTCTAACACTGGTGCTTGTCTCCTCTTGCAGTCGCTATGGCTTCTGTAGTTTTCTTTTCGCAAGAAGATTCCTGTTTGATTTCATCTCTGTTTGGGTTTCAGGTGTTATTGGGGTGTTTTGGCTGAGTTGATAAAGCGGGTCGTATTCCAATCCCAGGATTGGTGGTTCGATCTACCGACTCGTCAGAACATCAAATTGCTGCCAATTGAGCCTTCGGTGTCAAAGGGCGACTGAGACTGCACAGTGATTGCACGTTGTGAAAATGTGCTATTAAAGAGCAGTGATTTTTATTTATTTATTTATTTATTTTTTAATAATTGCTTCCTGGAGTTTGTGTGCTTGCCTGGCTCTGTGTTTGCTCTGTGAAGGTCTGGCTGCTGCTTCAGGTTGTGTCACATGGGATCGGCTGCACCTCCCCTCACACCGGAAGTTAAATAAAGTGGTAACTTTCCTGGCTCTTTGTCTGGGCTATCGAGATGTGCAGGAACGAGAAGTTGCAAACAGAGAACATAGTTATTTTTTTGTGTTTTTTCTCTCTCTCCCATAAATCAATAATTGTGAATAAATGTAAACAGTAAATTGCGCTGTAACTCAATAACTGCTTTTTAGTGTTGGTTTCGGCTAAACTGCCACAGGAGCCACAAAAACGGCAAACATGCACTTCCGAAAGTCTTTTTGAGAAGATTAAGTAGAAAATTGGCCTGAGCGAGAAGCTCATGAGCAATTTAAATTTAAGAACTAAAGCTGCAGAGCATCAGTTGATTTAAACACTTACTCACTATTTCTAGCAGTTTGTCTATTTTTTTTTCTTGACGTAAAGTTTCGTCAGAGACGTTCTACAATGTGATTTCCAGTTGTCGGAGGTCTTTAACTGTCTTCTTCCACCAGAACAAAAACTTCTGCTGTGAGAAACTGCAGTCAATGATATCCGCATAGTCTATTTTCACGGTAGAAAGCATTGACTGCTTCATGAAAATTAAGAAACAAACAGTCACACTGGAATCGGCGTGTGAAGGACGGATGTTGACGTCGGCCGAAAGTCATCTTCGCTCTGCATTAGCAGCATTATCGGCGTGTGTGTAGCCTTGTTTTATTCATCCATCCAGCCTCTATAATGCCTAATCCAACTTAGTGTTGAGGGGGGATGAAGCCAATCTCATAAACTGGATCAAAGGCAGGGTGCACCATGGGCATGCCACCACTCCTTCAAAGAGCAAAGAGATCAGAGGTCTGCAACCTGCGGCTCTCCAGCCGTATGTGGCTCTTTAGCTCCTCTGCAATGACTCCCTGTATAGGTTTATACGAGTAATGTTTAAAGTAAATATCTATCTTATTCTCATTTTATTTGCACGTGGTGTTATTTTTCAAAAGGACAGATTCTATGGCTAAAAACGGCAACAGCAAAAAAGGCGAAAACAGATAAACTGGCTTAAATGTCAAAAAATGATCAAATACTTCAAAAGTACACGAAAAAGGGAAGAACAGACAACGTTTCTAAAAGAGTGCAAATGGCTAAAACAGTAAAAATACATAAAATGGCTGGGGGGGGAAAACCGAGTTCAAATATGAAAAGAAGCAAAAGGACAAAGAATCAAAGCAGTTAAAATAGATCAAGCTGCAAAAAGAGCTATACAGAGTGAATCACTTGAACGATGAAAAAATACAAGTAAAATCAACCACAATGACTGAAATGAGTAGAAATGGCTTTAAAAAAAAAAAGAAGAAAAATGACTATAGAAATATGTCCATTGTTCTATGTTAAACATTGTGGCTCATAACAAATTTGATTTGATAGAAAGACGGCTAAAGTGGCTCTTTTAGTCAAAGAGGTTAAACACACACACACTTGGGCTGTTGGAGGAAACACTGGAGAACATATGAGTGCTAACTTTTACATCACAGCGCAGCGTTTTATCTCTCCGTCCAGCCATCTTTACAAACCAGTTGGTCCAGCTGAAGGTCTCAGGATTGCTGGAGCCCGTCAGAGCTTAGAGAGTGAAGATACACCGATTGTCTCACTCCTCCTTCTTGGTCCAGGACATATTGTCTCCTGTCCTTCAGAAGTGTGCCGGCGTGGCTCGGCCCCGTGGCTGAAACGTGCCGCGTCTTGGCACAAGTGAACGTATTAGTCAGTGGCTGATGAGGCGAACGGACCATTACAGATTAGCAAGGTCGAATGGTCCTCGTTAAAAAAAAAACGCAATTTGAGCACGACCTTATCTTCCACCATGTTGAGCTTTCTTTTCAGTGTGTGTGTGTGTGTGTGTGTGTGTGTGTGTACGCTCATGGTTGGCCGACCTCATATCCAGCTCATGTCCAAAAATAGGGACTAGTGGCATCAGATATATTTTATATTCAGAACCATAAGCAGCTACAACTAATGCTGATATCCATGCTGGGGGGGGGGTGTATATATATATATATATATTTTATGTGTATATGTTTGCTCTGCCTCTTTCGAAATGGTTGATAATGACTTTTATCTGAGTGTGCGGCTGCAGATTACTGTACCGTCATGTTAGCGGAGCGATGATTCACCTGCAGGCGCCGAGTGACTAACGGTATTAATACGTGCCTGTTTTGTTCTAATCTCGTCGCCTGCAGCTTGCCAGGGCATATGCTAAGACAGCATGGTGGTGGTCTTCAACCCCCCCCCCCCCCCCCCCACCCCCCACACACACACACACACACACACACACACCAGCCATCCACCCCCCACCTACTCACCCACTCTGTTCTGTGTGAGGGTTGTGCTGACTGAGGGGTAAATACTGACCCAATTAGCTCTGGCAGGGAGGGAAGGGGGGGGGGGGGGGGGGGGGGGGGGGTTAATGAGGGGCCAGTTTTTAAGCTGGTGGTCTTGCAGAAGTGTGTGTGTGTGTGTGTGTGTGTGGTAGGAGTCTGAGGAACAACAGGTGGGTGGAGGAAGAGATTTAAACTCCCACCGAGCAGTAATTAATACCGATGCGTCTGTTGGACAGTTGTGTTGCTCATTGCGGGGACGGCAGTGGAGCCACTAACCTGCTTTTTAGCCACATTAATTACTCGTTTACTGCCAGTGAACGAGGCGCAATGTGTTGGACGGCGTGACTAAGGCTTTTCATCGTCAGCAGCGTGCCACTCGCGGTGCTTCAGCCAGAATCATTAAATACACTACCCCCCCCCCCCCCCCCCCCTCTCTTCCACTGAGCTGCGCAGCCCTGCGTATGAGAAGTCTGTGGACCACAGCAGACTTCTGTGATGCAGCGAACTCTTCTTACGTGACGTCTCGTCCGCGCTCAGATTTGTCGTGAACTTCTCATCAGCACAGCGGCACGATAATAATCAGCCCGCTGACCTTTTTAACAGTATTAAATCATGAGACGTGTAACGCTGTCGCCCTCTTGTGCAGTGTTACTACAAGCTTGGTTCTTAAAGAGTCAAATCAATTTTAAGCTTCTTCCATATATGGTATCACATGGTTGGAGGTTGTGTTTATTCCCTTATTTCCTGCGAGCTTTTAAGTGTGCGCCACAGTCAGATTAATGGTCTGCGTGTTGTCAAGCAACCGTGGGGTGTGAGGGCCACTTCAAGAAAAAAAACAGTGAAAGAGAGAGACTTTCCTTCATGATCAAGTTGCCGAAGTAACGCACGCATTCACAACTGATGCAGAATTTTATTTTGAAACCTCAAAACCTCGCGGTGTCTGCATTGGCCAGCCTGTGGCGCCTCCGTTGACCAGACTTTGTGTTCTTTCTCTGTTGACTGTTCAGTTTGCCCTGGTTTGAATGTCCGTGTCGTAGAAACACCGTGACGTCTTGTCGGTTGTGTGCGGCGTCGGCAGAAAACGTGCCACGGACCACCCAATGTGCAAAGAAACCCAGAAATAAATAAATTTTAAAAAAAAGAAGTGCTTGGCTGGCCGGTGTGGCAGGTGAAAGTGTTTGGGTGGGACTGAGATCTACATCCATGCTGGACACACTTTGTGTCCACAGGTCGTCCTACATACACACACTTCTTTTAAACTATTTTTCGCCAAATATATGATGTTTGAACACTACATCCTTTATCTTAACTGGATTAATGTGATCATACTCTGAATGCAACATGTGTTGTTAAATATGGACTTACAGCCGAGATGCTTTTTTTTTCCGGGGGGGGGGGGGGGTTCATCCTCTGCAAGCTTCATTTCTTTTCTTTTTTTTAACTTTCTTTTTATTTATTTTTTAATAACAAACATGAACATGAGAAATCACGTTACAGAACCTTCCTCGACAGCAAGACAGCATATACATGACAATGTAAGAAGAATAACAATAATACTATGACAACAGAACCGATATGAGACAAATACGTCAAAAGCTGGGCAATTAAGACATTACCGTATCGTGTAGGTGACCATTCAGTTCGACAGGTATTTTTCTATAGGTAACCATTTTCTCATGAAGATCTCAGACGCAAGCTTCATTTCTGATGGAACTGTGAACTGTGCAATTTCTTTGTGCGGTTACCTTTTATATATGCAGCTTCATCTCCACATCAACCTTCTGTTTCTTTGTGTTCAATTCAATCTATTTCAGTGTGACGGGCTTCCAAATCTGAAGTAGTGAGAAAAGTGGAGGGGCTGTATAACGCGTAAGTGGAAGCCGTGCTAATAACTGCGACAGGAACCGATGGGAAAGAAAGAAAAAAAAAAAGGGCTTAATTGTGGCCCTTCATAAAGTGAGAGGACAGCCATTATCAGTTAATTTGCATCGTATGGCTACCACTATGTGCTGCGGTTACTTGTAATTAATAGAAATGCATCAGAAAATGATGCGATGATCAAATTGAGGCACCAAGGCAATAATTGTCAGACTATTGCTTTTTGCATTATCAGATGTCACACAGCATGCAGTAACACATGTTCCACAATAACATCATAATGTCCATTTGAATTAGCAGTCGCTCACATACGGCATGTTCTCACTGTTTTTCCAACCTTGCACGGGTCCTAATTTCTACTAGTTTTAAACTTATTTAGTTTGTTTGTTTGTTTGTTGCCTGCTGAAGGATGCCACAGTTCCACTGGATGTGTTAAACCGCTGCCCATCTGCCACGATCCCGACCGTAAGCATGTGGAATGTTGCAGCACCGTGTAGCTTCTAATGAACGCGTACGATTGCTGAAGCGCTGCAGTGCTTTAATGAGTGCTGACTTCACGTCTGAGTCATGAGCTTTTTGGCAAGACGTACTGTAATTCCTCAACATGATCCAGAAACTCAGATTAGACGTCTTTGTTCAGTGCAGACTGTCCCCATTTGCTGCATATTTGCAGTTTAAGAAATGTTTTTCTTATGCTTAGACGTGTTCCTGCGCCCCGAGGTCCAGAAGTCATGTTTTTTAGTTTTTTTTTCCTTCGCCCTTTTTTTGTGGTGAGGAACCTGCGTTGCTCAGGAATGCCAGCAGCAGTCATTATTCTGTCCTTTTCTCTTTTGTTTTTACTGTGGGCTACCAGTAACCGGCTGACTCGACTGACTTTTATTTTTTTTAAACTGAATAATGAGATGGTGGGAGTAGACAGAACTCTTTTCCTCTATTCCTCCAAACTGAGGGTTTTCTGCTTTCAAAAGAGAACAAAAAAAGGAGGGGAAAAAAACAATAGTACCCCTCTGTTTCGAAACCGTGAACGTGTGTGTCTGTGTTTCCCGGCGAGGAGACGATCACATGGCCCGGCAGGATTAGAATAAAGTAGGACAAATCAAAAATAAAACTTGCTTAACAGGCTTCAGAGCCAGATGTTCCTCTTGCTCCTGATGAGGGATTAAAAAGGAATCGACGTTCCGGCTTGTTTCTCGGCTTCTTCTGCTTCGTGGTCTCTCTTCACAGGCTGCAGGTACAGGTTGACCCTGATGGATGGATGGATGGGGGGGGGGGGGCTACCTCTCAGTATTTGGGTTTGGTGGAAGATACATTTCCGCATGTATTTGCAGCGCCGCTATAGGAGCTGCCAAGGCTCCGTCAATTCTGCAAAGTGTTTCTTCCGTGTCTGCTCGTAATTGAAACATCATTGCAGTGGTGGGAAGTGGAGGAATTTATGACAGGGACTTTTTCATAAAGGGCTATTTGGCCTGGAGTGCCTTCTCACCAGCCCCCCCCCCCCCCCATCAACACAATCAGACAATGGCTGGATTAAAGCGATCTCTCTTCTCTGTAGGCAAAAGCTCCATTAGCTATGACAGGGCAGGATCACGGCAATGGGATTAAACCACCTCCCTGACGGCTCTACTGCACTCTAGACTAAGAGGGCAGTCCGAGCCAAGGCAGCGACTCACCTCGTCCCCTGAGAAATGTGCCCCGCCGCCGGCCTTTAACCTTACTGTTTGCCCTCTTACCTGTCAACCGTGAACAAAACGCAGAGCTCGGCGTGCGCCGGCACTCCTGTCCACCCGGTGCCGTCTGTTCCCCTCACCCGCCGTCCCCCCCCGTCCCCCGTCTGTCCCGCTCGGGGGGGGGGGGGGGGGGTCGGAACCGTATTCAAACTGTACGTGTGCCGTTGATCGCACCCTTTTTGCACGCAAAGGCAGAGTGTAAAGTGCAATGCCGTGCCTCTCCCACATGATTAATCTCTTCCTCTCTCAATGTTCATTTTTCCAAACCTGCTAACAGATGGCCTCTCTTGCCGTGGTTAGCTTCCTCCGCTGAACACTATATCGCACAGATAAATATCACTTAAAAAAACCAAGTGATGAATATTCTCTAGGGTTTTTAATCTCATAATCTGTATATCCCTGGAATATTAAAGTCTTAGAAATGAATGGGTGCTCTTGCAATGGTGCCCTAAATAATAATATTAATAATAAGAATAATAAGAATAATGAAATGATCTAAAGTCATCTCTGCCCACTGTAGCGCTTTTGAGAAAATGAGGATTTGCGTCTCCAGAGAAAGAGTGAAATCTTAGCTGCCCTGCAGCGGCCGCGCTGCCTGTGCCGGTCCGGAGTTGCTCTCGGAGATTGCTTGGCAGCAGTAGTCGTGTTCCGTCTGAGGAGTTAAGTTGGGGACGTCGGCCCCTCGGGACGGAGAGAACTGGCCTCTGTTTCTGAAGGAGATGGTTCTTGATTCCGTGGTTGGATCGTCGTCACGTGCAAACATCCGTGGGAAAAGGCCGTTTGGCACGGCAGGCTTTTAAGTCAGAGGAGGGGAAGGATCACATTAACTCGGAACACGGCTTCAAAGAAAATTTCCGAGCTCGCGCCGCGGCGTGTTTGCGGGTAGCGATGTCAGGAATGTATTCTGCTCTGTGGCGTGTCTTTCAACCCCTCAAAATGTCCCACTTTTCTGAGAGTCTGCGCCCGGGGACTCCGGGATTCAAATGCTAAAGGTGTGTGTGTGTGGGATTAGCTCCCTGCCCATAACTTTTTCACTCCAGTCACCATGGCAGTGAAAGAAAGATCTCTGGGCGACCGGCTCACCAGGCCTCACAGACCGAAGGTCTAAAAATAATGCAGCGCTTTCAATTAGCCCTTCAGCTTCGCACAGCATTTTGAAGCGAGCAGCCAAGTGGACAGGGTCCCGGCGATCCGGCTGATTTGGTGAACGGACCTCTGGGAGGACTGTGAGCGCCGTTATCGGTTCCAGACCAACCGTGTCTTTGCCATTACTCCTTAGCGGCGGCATTTTGTGTGGATTTTCTCCGGGATGATCTCCTCTCCTCTCCGTGGGAAATGTGGATGACACACGCAATATCGCCGTCTGCTCCGTAGACACACAGTCACCTTCTCCGGGATGTATTACACTGACTGTGAATAATCATTGAAATATCACCGCGGCTGTAATGAGAAATTTAATAATGTCGCAGGGGTTAGGAGCGTTCGTCTCAAATGTCCCGCTCGGTAAAGAGGGCAAACTTCTCCTTAATTTCAAAAAGGTTCAGTTCAATCAGGGATTGAGTTACAGATGGAAACCACATCGAGACAGACATTCACTCTGCCGTGCCACCGGGTTTCGGAGTATGTATCTTGAGTTCGTCCAATTACACCAACGCCTTTTCAAACGGGAGTGAGAGATGAGATTATCTGTCTTCAGAAGTGATATGAAGGATCTGAACAGTGAGGCTGTATTAAAGGCCGGGGCTGAACCCGGTAGGCTAATCAGTGGATAAATGACGTGCCACAGATTTACTTGTTTACTCAGAGTAATTGGGCGAGAAAGTAAGAGGTGCAAGTCGATTTAGGGCGGATTACACACGTGTCACTGAAGACTGAGTCAGATTACAACACTTTGTGTGTTTAGTGTGACAGAGTAGCATCACAGAAGCAGCTATACTCGGTGTTTCTATAATATCACACTTGATTTTCTTTTATCAATCAGAAGACTCTTGAAATACACTGACTATTGACTCATTTAATATAGCTTCTCTTTTCATTCATGACTTAAAATGAACTGTTCAGAAATCAATCCAACCTGCCAAAATCACCCCGATGCAGCCGGCTGCCATCTATTGGTCCTGTCCAGTTCTTAACATTTGTAATCTGCAGCAAAACTACCCAATGACCATGTGATGATGCACAATTGAGCTGCATTTAAGTCAACTGTTGATCCATTTGCTCAATATTTTTATCGATTGCATGTCAACACTTTTGTTTTGGAAATAAATCCAAACATTGAAAGTCTTTTGGTAGAGTGTGATGCGTTTAGTAATGTGTTAAAACTCTTCTTGCCATCTCGTCTGCCGCATAAAAAAAATTGTTGTTTTTTTAACTTGTTGCAGCTTATTTTCACCCGAGGCAGCCTGCAGGTTGCTTCCTTTGAGTTTGAAGCTGATACACATTTGAGAAAAATTAATTGCGCAGGTGATCAAGACACAAGTTTGTGTGGGGGAAAAAAACAAACACCTTCAGCATCTGATGTCAACAAGGAACAAACTGGTTAATTATGTGTTGCCAAATATGTCAATAGGAGGATGAGTCATGAATAGTGGCTGTTCTCATCAAAGTGAGTCACATTAAATCATCCTGATCTCTGATCTGACGGCCCATCTGTCCACCGCGGGCTCGAAATCTTTCATCCCTTCCGTTCCCAGACTTTGGGGGGGGGGGGACTCTCACAGGACATCCGACATGTCGACTTACCTTCGAGACCCGTCTTAAAGCCCACCTGTTCAGACGGACTTATGCCACCTAATCTCCCCCTCCCCTCTGTCACTGGCACTTCGCTCTGCTTTCACGTTGTCAACTCTCTCCATTGTGTGTTTTCTCGTCAGTGTTTGTCTGATGCCGGGACGTTTTTCCTGTATCATGTGGGATGACCTTGACAGTTTTGAAAAGAGGCTGTTATTACAATTGTTGTTGTGTATTTCTCGAGTATTCATCATCATTCATTTTTTTTTTCCTCCCTCACTACCTATGGAGATAACTGTTGCAGTGTTGAATGTCTCCACAATGTGAGATGGAGACACATTCACATTTGCCGTCAACAGGATCTAAACTTGTTTGCACAAAGGCGTTTGTGTTCCAAATACATCTTTGAAAGGATAATTCATGATTCTGACATACAGTATACAATTTCTCATAATAAGCAGGTCTGCCTGTATAGGACCATGCATCCAGCGAACCCACAGAGACCGAGGCATGGGAATTCTAGAGCCACCAATTGATCTAAAACACGTGTCTTTGCACTGTGGGAGGAAACCGGAGAAAACATGTGACCTCTGCACACAAAAAAAAAACCTCCTTGAATCGGGGGCTAGTCGTACAGCGCTAACTGCTCCTCCACTGTGCGCCAGGTACAAATACAGAGCCATTAAAGTCAGATATGTTGGCTTGTTTCTCATGTAATCTTCCACAAGAAAATGCACTATTAACCTTTAATGTGATAACTCTCAGGACGCCGTGTCCATTGTGGGGGAAAGTGCTTTACCAGCGCGTGTCTGTGCGCCGCTCACCGCCGTACACGTGCTCTCAGAAAGGTTTTTGGAACGACTAGAAAAGGATGCGCTGCCACCCTCTGAACACTGGACCTCGCTGACGGAGAGGGGTGAACGTGGGGCTAATGTTTAGTTCCCTGCCACAGATTGCGGATTGGTAGACGAACAGAGGATCTTTCATCTTTGTATCTGTGAAAGATGCTTAAATATTCATGAAAGCGTAAAGGGAAACTGTACTGATTGATTGTGTCGAATTAATAATATTTGAGTCACGGGGGGGGGGGGGGGGGGGGAGGAACATTTTGGGTTTTTTTTGTTAGTTTTTTTTACCGGATGTGGTTCAATATAATGATTTTTTTTTTTTCTCCCCGTTGTTTGAGGCGTCGGTTCACAGTTCACGCCGAGGCTTTCATCTGTCACTCACAGCCAAAGATTAGAAGATAGCAAAGGTCGGCGTGTCAAATTTCTCACGGCGTTGGCACCCGCCGGGTGGCCGGAGCTCAGTTCAGGGTCGGAACCACACAGGCCAGCTTTTTTTTTGCTGCTCCAGCACTGATTCTGCTGGACTCGGAGCTCCGCTGCACATTTGGTGAGATCGCAGATTTGAGCCAGAGACGGCGCTTTCATTAATGCAGAGGCCATCTTTTTTTTTTTTTTTTCCCCCCTCCCTCACACATCGTCTAAATTATGAATGCGCTGTTATTTGTTTACTCCGTGTTGGACTGAGAGATGTGCATTATTCATCTGCTCCGACAGGAGAGACAGTGGCGGCAGGACGCAGGCTGGGGAAAACATTAAAACCAAGTACGCTGGAATAAAGGCATTTCTGGGGATTTGAAGCAGCCGTGCACTCGCGAGCCTCTCTTTCAATGAGCTAATTTTCAGCCCACCCTCAGCAAAAAAAAGATGGTTCATGGAAAGAGCAGCGTGAATCATTTCCAGGACAAATTGCGCTCCCCTCTGTGGCTTCACAGTGCGTCTGCGCTTCCGCTCGCTGATCTGTGGGTCTGATTTCCAGACTCTGTTTTAAGCACATCAGACAGTCCCGGGCCTCCGAACCTAATTGGATTTCTTTGTGTTTTCTCCTCAGTCCTGAGAGACGATTTCCGTCAGGCCCCGAGCGACGTGGTGGTGGCTGCCGGTGAGCCCGCCGTGCTGGAGTGCGTGCCCCCGCGTGGCCACCCCGAGCCCGCCGTGTCCTGGAAACGCAACAACGCGCGCGTCAGCACCAAGGATGAACGCATCTCGGTGAGTACGCCGCCGGAACGCCGCCGGACGGATCAACTCGTCGGTGCTGCAGTGTTTTAATTGTTTTGCTCTGCGATCGTAGGCGGAACAACACCGGCCTGCCGCTGATTAAAAACACACGTAGACATTGAAAATCTAACTGACAAGTTGGAGTCATTTTGGAAAAAAAGTCACACAAGCACGCAATTGAAGTGGAGCCTGTCAGTTCAAAATGGCTGACTCTTCCTGGCCATATTTGTACTTGCTCACGTTTGATTTGCCAGGTATGTGCATGAGTGAACTTGTATGTCAGTTTTAGGGGTTTGGGGAAGGTGGATCAGTTTTACTTCTGGTTTTGGTTAGTGCCTGGTCGACTATGACTATAAAGCATATAAAATATCTGTCATATCTGTCTGAATGTCTGTGGCGTTTGTTATCTTTGTTAGTTTTTTGTGTGTTTTTATTTTATTCTGTTTTTCTCAAATCGCTCATATGGAGTACTTTTCTTTCTTTGTATTGCCTGTTTAGTTATTTTATTGGGTTTTGCGTGTGTCAGTGGTGAAGAATAGGAGGAGGACTTGACAAGCCAAGGCTTCTCCCTGGCCCTTTTCGAACAAGTCGAATGTGTATTATATTGAAATAACCTTTTTCAAATAATACTTTTTATTCCTTCTTTTCCATTTGGCTTGTCTAAATGTTATTGTTCCTTCGTTCGAAATAAATAAATAGAATTTCTCGGAACTTGTCCTGAGCAAACAAATGAGCTCCGACAAGAGTTAGAAAACACATATAGTAAATACACGTCGACTGTTCTTTTGCTCTCACTGCAGATCCATTACATGTTTGGTTTCTCTTTATTGTTTTTTGTTGAAACCTGAGAAGTAAACTTCCAATTATGAGCTAAACCTCCACCAGGTTTTTTCGAAGTGTTGTGGAAATTTCCAGTTACCCATTGGAATATGCAGTATGGTAAACAAACAAATGCACAAAGCAACTACATCTTGTGTAATTTCAGGTTATTTCATTTTTAAGAGCAAACATTCAGCGGCCATTTCTCTTAAATTTTTTGTTTTTTTTAGCCACAAATGACTGAACTCAGACTCCTTGCACATCGTCATGATATCACATTCAATAGATTCCTGTATTTTATGCGTTTGAAAACATGCAGTCCACTCCAGGACTTGCCGGGGGATTTTAGTGACAATACCTGTTGTTTTTTTCTTTTATACGTTTCTCGTTGACAATAAAAGTGGAAGCTTCAAAGCCAACAATGAACCAAGGCCAGTAATGAATAATGTCATTATTGTTATTCTTCTGCGCCTCCGGCCCACATGCACCTTGCTGATGTAAATACTTACCGGTGCATTAAATGTGTATGAACACACAGCTGTAAATAGTCCACAGTGAAGCACAATACACTCACTAAAGGCTACAACGCATCACTCAGCTGTAATGGAACATAAAACGTGTTTATCGCTGGTTTATCTGCAAGTATTTCACACTGGATTCTAATGAAATATTCAAAGTATGTACAAGTTTTTTTAATTTCTTTTAATTCTCGTGGTTTTGCCCAACAAAGGCATAATAGTGTTTATAAATGTACCATAGAATCTCTGTGTTTTGTACTTGTTTTCTTGGGATCCATAAATGTTGCGAGATTCAACAGAACTGCGCGGCACAAAGTGGGAGAGGAACCGATTCAGACTGACAATAGTTTCAGTGGGTCTGAATGCAGACTTGTCAGGATGCTACGAACCGAGAAATATCTGAGAGTTTGCTGTCACTTCACCGGTTTTGTTCTCAAGTGTATAAAAAACAACATCTGGACAGTCTGTGATTGTTGAAGTCAATCAATCAAACTTTATTTTTGCATTTTTATGCAGATCAGCTTGAAGTCGTTGGCAGACGGGAACAAGAAAACAAAACAACCAGACAGAAAAATATCAAGAAATTAAATGAAATAGAACTGTGTTTTTGTGATTACGGGATGTCAGAGCCTGACATATTACGCAATCGTGGTTTTGCATATGTTGACCTCTCCTAAATGCTAAAGGTTTAACCTCAAAGGGTTCATCCTGATCATTAAAGTTGTTTCTGTCTGCAGTCGGAGATAAAAAACTGTTCTTTTCTCCATTTTCAAGTTATAAGCATTCACTGCAATCTTTACATATTATAAGATTATGTGCAAAGTATCCCATCTACATGCACGGTAAACCACTTCCTCCAATAAATATCCCACAATAGCTGTTACGGTGCTTCGGACGTGGAGGGTTAATGATTATCTTTCTGCAGAGCCTATTCCAAATGTGCTGTTTTGCATGAAAGCCTGAGACAGCAGTGGGATCTGTCAATTTGTGTGTCTTTATTCAGGACATTTTTTTGGGATTAATCGTGCTGTTTTTCAGATGCGCGGGGGCAAACTGATGATCTCTCACACCAGGAAGAGCGACGCTGGCATGTACGTTTGCGTGGGCACTAATATGGTCGGAGAGAGGGACAGCGATCCCGCGGAGCTGGTGGTGTACGGTGAGCACAACGCGCTGCATGCAGGCGCCAGGCGCCTCGGGAGGAGCGTGAAACCGTACGTGGTGGTCAAAGCCGTTTTTTTTCCCCTCTTCCGCTCTGCAGAGCGCCCCGTGTTGGTCCGCAGGCCGGTGAACCAGGTGGTGATGGAGGAAGAGACGGTGGACTTCCTGTGTGAAGTCCACGGGGATCCCGCCCCGACTGTGCGATGGCGGCGGGAGGAAGGCGAGCTGCCCCGCGGGAGGTGAGCGTGACAGACGTGAGGCGGGACCAATGGAGAGGCAGAGCGCTGACGCACACTCACCGAGGCCCGGCTGGGAGCTTTCTCAGCTCGTGACCCAGAAAACATATGCAGAGCAACTGCTCATTAATTCATGCCTTTTTTATTAGTCTGCTAATATAAATACATTAATGGAAACGACCAAAGAGGATTCATTAGCGGGCTGAGTCGTCCTGGGTTATTTAAACTCATTGTAAGGTACTTTTAGTTAAGCTTATTAAATAATTACATTTAAATTATACTTTTTTTTTTCCATTTCACAAATTTATACTAAATAAATTAGTTTCTTTCACAGGCAATATTTTTATTAACATAATACGTATATTATGTTATTGGATTTTGTGTTAAATGAATCACAAGTTGTTAAACGTAGTTTAATGCAAACATTCAAATTGACACATTTTAGTTGCTTCAAGTGAAAAATATGTAGTTTTCATGTCGGGCCACTAGTGGACCCTTGTTGTTGTTTGTTTTGCAATGACACACACACACAAACAAAATGCTATAAACATTTAACAATGGGAGAACATTGGCTTTCTAGTGGACAGATGGCGACATTGGATTGTTATTACGGTGACTGTCAAAATAAAATGACCAAGCCCCAAGAGAAAATGGACTGGGAGTCTTGACACTCTGGAGGTGATTATTTTTGTTATTGTCCATCTCAATTATGGTGTCCATGGTGTCCATGGTGACCCTGCACAGTAGCCGCTTTTCAGAAAAGTTGCGATTTTCATGGGTTTCAACCGTGTCTAAGCCATTTTCAAAAAGTTCCCGGCACCGATGTCGTATAAACCGACGCCCAAAACACAACAAATGTTTTAAGTTTCCACGTGAAAATCTTATGTCACAAGCAACAATCATTTTAATTGACATGTTATGGAAATCTAAAATACCAAAATCTCATAAATCTGAATGAATAATTGGTGTTTTCGGCTCATTTGTACCAACAGGAAGCAGAAGGCACCGTCTCGCGTCGGCAACGATGACGATTGAAGCAATATAGAGAGGCAGACCATGTAGTAATTAAAAAGGTTGTGGGTTTGAAGCCGAGTCCAAAAACATACATTTGAAGTTGACTTGTTTTCCTTCAGTATGAATGTGAGTGTCTTTGTGTTTGTCCTGTGGTGGACCGGTGACCTCTGCTCCTCCTCTGCTTTCACTCGACACTCCGCTGGGATCTGCAGCTCCCTGCAAGCCTTTGTTAACATCGGGCAGAAGACGGATGGACTTTATTCTAGTTGTTTACTAAATTCATGCACATGCATTGTGGTGCGTTTCCTCAAGGACTTCGAAGTGCGAGGCTTGGCTGTGAACGGACAACAGAGGAAGTCCGACAGGCGAGGTTTTTTTTTTTTTTTTTAGAAATACTTGAAGCGAAACACAATACAGCAACAACAATATCTCCTGTAAGTTCAGCCAGACTAATAAAATAAACACACATTCATCCATCCAACGATCATTAATTCCTGCAAACTTGTAGCTCTTTTTTCAATTTTTATTCATGTAGAGAGGGAAGTCCTGGGACCTTGGGAGCGTCAGTCTTTGTTCCTCCAACACGTCAGATTGTCATGAGTTGTAATTATCAGGAAGACGCTGAAAAACATGTAAAGGCCGCGGCCTTCAAGGACCCGAACTGCCAACCTCTGATGTTGGCTAAAACAGCAGGGTGAGGTATTCCAAGGGAACAGACCAGACTGAAGCAGTGAAGGAATCCAGATCAAAACCAATCCTGGGGTCCAAGACTCCCTTTGGTGGCGTCAGAGATCACCGGGGGTCCGGCTCTGAGGTCGTTACATAACCACGAGTTTGCACCACAGTTCTAAAAGTGCAGGTCTTAACGAACCAGTTCAGGTTGACCTTTTCTGCTCGTTTTATATTTCAGTGTTTATCAAGAGGCCATTAAGCATTTATTTTAAATCTACACCGAATACTGCAGTTCTTTTTTCTTTCTTGTTACGCATATTGAGTGAACGTTGTGTATTATCTCCAGTGTTGCAAAGTGTTAGTTTTTTTTCTATCAGGAAATCAAACTATGGTCACCTCAGGGCAGCTGCAATCGGCTCAAAGGAAACGGAACAGAGAGAAGACTTGAAACAGGAGGAGAGTTAGTACACATTGCAGACTAGACACAAATAAACCAGAATAATGAATCTACAACATAGACGAGGCCAGAAGAATATCTCAAGGATGTTAAAACGAGGGATGAATGCATTAACATGGATTAATCTGTCATGTTGCTTACTCTGAGTTCTTCCTCCTACACTAAAGGTGTTCAGTAAACATGCTAAGTGCAGATATATTCCCTTCTTTCTTGAGCCTGATTGCAAAATGAAACACAATTCATATAGATTAAAAATGTGCTGTATTCAATCTTTATTAATCAAACTTGATCTTCAGCAACATTGTGATTAATCTGATTAAAAATTGTAATCATTTAACACCAGTTAAAACACAAGAATAAAGATCCGCTGACCAGACAAGACAAGAGCTGCTGAAAACAGAGAAATTGTTCCTTAGCAGATTGTTGTTTTACACCAGCCGTCCAATGTAAACCAAGTTCACTGAGTAGACGACTGTCCACACCTTGCAGGTTCAGTTCAGGGGAACTAAACCTGGCTGCGGTTGCTCTGGTTTGCTTGAACACTCTGTCATCCAAACCTGGGCGCACACCAAACAAACTGACGGAGAGCACCTCAAACATCAGGTCCTGGTCCACTTCCAGAGTCGCTTCGCTGTGTTTTTGTGAAGTACGAATGCATCACGGGGAAAAAAAACCCAAAACAAAACATCCAAACAAAGCACACATACGATGTACCAGCCTTCAAAACCATGAAGGATGCTTTTATGATCCCTCAGCGGCTTCAACTAAATCCACAATAAACCCACAAACGTTGTTTAGCCCGACACAAAGAATTGCTGGTGAAATTAGGAAGGTTTTGCGGCGTATTATGTGTTTTAAAAGTATCTAACACCCTCTTTATCGGCAGCTTTTGCTTGATGTCAGTGTTTATGTGTGACAGTGAAACACATCGTGACAGATATTTAATAAACATTGTTGAATGTTTCTGTAGAGACATGGTGTCGTTCTAAGGCTGCGGTGCAGATGGAGTCGGGGCCCCTGCAGTAAATATGCAGCTACAAACACGATAGTTTAACTCCGTTTGAAGGATCACACTGAATGTATTGTTTGATTATACGTGCAAAATAAAACATTTTTAAAAAGTGTAAATTGGGACAATTAACAGTTACTGTAAGGTGTATTTTTCTAATTTCCGGAAGAGCAGAGCTGCTAAAAAAAACAAAGCTGGCAGAAGACTTTCGTTTCATGTTTCTTTAATAAATGTTCCTTGTTTCTCGCTATGAAGAAGGTGAAGCAACAACAAAAAACACACGTCTGCTTTAGTTTACACACCAACGTTTTCAAGTGGAAGGGCAAAACTTTTAATGTCTTTTTGGGTGTCCCTTTACAAGATAGTGAAGGTCAGAGCCACTGACAACGCCACTCATTTGAGTAGGTCTCCAAAGGTAGAGCTTTTTGAAAACGGTCAGACTCCGTCTCTATATATACAGCAGAGATGCTGCTACTGCGCACCATAAGAAGTAGTTTTTACGATGAAGTTTATAAACAATGTTTATATCTAGAGTGTCATGACTCTCAGTCCATTTTCTCCTGGAACCTGGTGCATTTATAGCAGACAGTCACTGTCATCATTACAAAAACAAACAGCAGCACCCACTAGTGGCCCGAGATGAAAACTACAGCGTTCAGCGTTTTTACAGTTTTCATGTAAACTGACATTG
Source organism: Blennius ocellaris (assembly GCF_963422515.1). NCBI lineage: Eukaryota > Metazoa > Chordata > Actinopteri > Blenniiformes > Blenniidae > Blennius > Blennius ocellaris. The sequence goes on along the minus strand of NC_137651.1, from coordinate 27,293,353 downwards.
TTTTCAAAATGTTGCTTTGGGAACATGAAACTTTTCTTAAGCGAAAACGCAGAAATGATGCGTTTTGACTTGAATAGTTGCGTAGGCCGGGCTTCAAGCCGACAAGGAGGTTCGCTTGAAGTATAATGACTTCCGGTGCGAGCTTAAAGGCGTAAATACATGTGGGAAACCAACAAGAAACAAGCATCTTGTAAATTAAATGCACTTAAGTACAAATGCAATGACTTTTAGCTAAAAAGCAAAACTTGGGTTTAATGAGGGTATGATGAGGTGAGCTCAATGGTTTGACCTCAACTCTTGTTTGATGCTGTTTTCAAATCCCATAAAATGTCTAAAAATAGCACGTTTTAAAGCTGCAGATGACGTGTATATTTTTTACTTCTTAACAGATCTGGATAAGAGGGGGTGAACACATAGTTTTCCTCAAAAGCCACAAAAGCTGGATCTCAAACCGTCGCCCCACTGGCCTTCAACCGCACATAAAGCATTTATAAACCTTTAATTACTTAAAAGAATTGCCATAAAATTTATGCCCAGCCGTGACAGATAAAATGTGATTTAATCAGTGCATGTATATCTCCTGCATCTGCTTCTTCTCAAAACTTATTGCACCTCTTCTGCTGCGAGCGTGAAACAGATGGTAAATTAGATTTTATGCGGCAATGAAAATGTCTTCAAAAGTCTTAAATTAAAAACTTGGCGATTGCTGCGGAAATCTTGTCTGGGGATGTTTATCTTTTTAGTGAGATTTAAGGTTTGTTGTGGGGGCCAATGCGCCTCCATGTGAAGCATTGATTGGAGACCTTATCATTTAATGTAGGTATTGAAGAGTCTGACCGGCTGCCGTGGCAACAGAGTCAGTGTGGTGTGGCGGTTTGTTCGTCTACATGGTGAACAGATACAAAATTGAAAACGTCAAGTGATCGTTTGTCTTTCGTGTTCTACTCTTATCTTGTACTTCAAAATTGTCTCTTCTTTGTGTTGCTTATGATCCTCAAAATAAAGTGAATTAGCACCATTTTTCCTCCGCTGAAGTGTCTGGAGTCTGTTTGCGCTTGGCGATTTTAAGTGATCTTTCTTCTGCACCGTAAAGATATAAAATGCTTTTGTTTAAAAAAAATAAAGCAAAAGTAGTCATAAGCGCTTCAAATGGATTGTGTTTGAATAATTTTTCCTGGGACTGGATACAACATTAAAGATAAGACACATTGTTCCACTTCTTTCCAGATAATGTCACCGGATTGAAAAAAAAAAAAAATCCTTGCAACAGGTTGATTGACAAGAATAGAACTGACATTATCTTGTCCTGCCTTTTTTGCGCTCCACAGATTAATATGGTGATTTTTTTTTTCTTCCCCCTTTCCGCTATGTCCCTGTGTGAGCTCTTTCATTATCTCCTATTTTATCTTCCCAGGTTCGAAATCCGCAACGGCAACAGTCTGCGTTTGTTCCACGTGAAGGAGCAGGACGAGGGGACGTACACCTGCACGTCTGAGAACAGCGTGGGCAAGACGGAGGCCTCGGCCATGTTGCAGGTCCACGGTAAGAAAAACCGCGTCATGCATATTGCATATGAGCGCACGCAGACGTACTTAGGCATGCATTAAAAAAAGAAGAAGAAGAAGAAGAAGAAGCAGCGGCTCTCAATCTGAACCCATGTTGTAAAAGGTGGAGCAAAAATCACATGGCAACAGCGTCGCACACAAAGCCTGTTCTCACGTCACGGCCAAAAGCGACGTGTTTTTTATATCGGTGCGTTTCGCTGGCGTCCCGTCCGGCGCCGCCGCCAGCAGCTTATGCTAAACCGTATGGATTACGCCATTTGACAGATGTTTGGTAGATGTGTGCTTTAACTCACTGCCAGAGAGCAGTCTCAGTATTAATAAGACATGACTCCCTCGCTCTTCCTGTCTCTTTATCTCCCTTCCGCTCTCTCTCGCTCTCTCTCTCGTGCCCTTCTTTTCCCTCCACGCCGGCTGTGTCTTGGTTTAAATAGTCTCAGACGACTTCATCCACTAATGCTTTTATCAGTGTAAATGAAATCCGAGCTGAGCAGTTCTCTCGTCACTCCTTTTTATTCTTTATCAGGAGTTCTTTTTCTTTCTTTTCTTTTTTCTCTCCATGTGATGCTTTTTTTTTGTTTGTTTTGTAGCCCAGCGTTTCACCCGTCTCATTAATTTTCCATCTCTCTCCATCATGTTTCAAACCCTATCATCATTCCAGTCGGACCGCGCCCTAAGTTCACTTCCCATCTAATTCATCTCCAGTTTATTCAGGGAAAAAAAAACCCAAAAGAGCCCGTGTCAGTTTGTTATTGGTATCCTTAATGGTTTTTAAAAAGCAACAATCAAATGCCTAATGGTGTAAATAAATTCCTCCATTAGGTGCTGACATGTTGACAACATGCCTGTTGCTGCAGTCAGCCATTCTGTAAGCCGCAGACGCACAGACTTAATGTATTCCAGATTAAAGACTGAGTCTGGAACACACATCTGCCGTGTTGAGGCGAGTGAGTCGGGATAATGTGACACCGTGTAAATCCTGCACTCGTTTGCAGCTACAGTGGAGCAAACTGCAGCTGAAAAGCTTTTAATTACAAACGGAAGTCTTGTTCGACTTCATGTCGCTTGAACGTTCAACCCCAAATTGTGATCGCATTAATCTGCTCTTCTTGCATTTCATTACAGCCATCAGTCGGGCTTGCATGGGCTTTTACCTTCTGAATATATAGTACATAGTGTTATTTTTATAGAAAGATCATGGGTTTTTTTTTTTAATGACTGAATGGTGTGGAGATACTCGGTCTTCGCTACAGGTGAAAGACCAACGTGGTTTGGATCCTTCGTTTCCCATGAAGCTTCTCAAAGAGTCAGCAACAACATTATATTTTCTTTCATTTTCATAGGCTCTGCTCGGTGATATGACTGCAAAACCATCAGGGCATATTTAAGGTCATGTGGGAAAAGGAACTTTTATCTCCATACAATCTCACCAGGTGTTTTTAATGTGAAGTTTACGAAATATGTTCCCGATAAAAATAATGAAAAAGTGGTTTTTCACTGCTCGTAGCGGCTCACTGACTCATGGGTGGATTTGCTGTACTGGATCTTCAGATGTAGATGTAGTCTTTGCCGTGCAAGTTGCTGCAGAGTAGCAGTAGTTACGCTTGTTTGTTGACTTTCTGATTGTAAAACCATGGATGTTGAGCATGGTTTTCCTCATGTCTCTTAACCACGGCGAGCTCCCTGACCTCCTGACCTGCAGCAGGAGGTGAGTTCAGCAGAACACATGATGAAGAGACCACCTCCTGCCCACACAGACCTGAAGACTGAGCGGCTGTGAAAGAAGCATCCTGGACCTGAGCTGTTAGGATCACGGGGGTTCGTTTATACTGAGAAACTATGAGAAAGTCTTTGATGGACCAACAGAAGGTGGTAACGGCGACAGAAACACCGTGAATACATCATTAACCTCCCCTCAGAGACATTTATATCAACGACACTCGGGAAGGAGATACTGACTGGTAAAAACCTAAACGTATAGATCCAATAGAACCAAACTCTACTTAAACATCTCAACAAATAAGTTGTTTAAACCCTTCAATCCCTTATCGTGTCCATATCAGTCATTTCAAAATGTTTAAAACCGTGTAAACAACTCCATGTGCCATTTTAATAGACTGTTTTTTTAACTGAGTGACACTTTTTTGTGATTGTATGATGATCATGTGACTTATATGCTATTATATACCATCTGAAACCACTAGATGTCACTGTATGACAACAGAATCCAGCTTCAGTATCACTAAAAAGCCCCATTATTACCGTATGTGTCGTAATGTTGACCACAAATAAAGCTACACCGCGGGATTTGAGTAAATATCCAGCAGACAAAGCAGCAGAAACAGTTTGGAGGTCCTGAGACCCTTAAGAAACTTTTTTAATAGATCTGACTTATAGTCCAGGCATTACGGTAGTAAACATTATTGGACAGTATTAAACTGAGAGAAAATAAATCACAATCTTTGCTTTAAAAATCCACAAATTTGAATTCTTTCCTCTCTGTATTCCAATAGAAGATTAGCTACACACTTTCGATTACGTACATACTCCTTTTATTGTTATTTCTTTAAAAAATGTCATATATATATGACTAACTGGCAGCATTAGCATTGAGCACACATATCACTTATTATATATATATATATATTTTTCATATTTTTGAAGTATATGCATCCTGTTTTGACTGGAAGGAAGCAACACTTTACTGAAGAAATAGTGCAGAATATTCCCTGATGACTATTTAATTCTGCATTTCTGACCGATATCACCTCATAAAATGTTGGTAGTAAAGTTTCTAAATATGGTTACTCTCCTCATTTATTCTCATAAATGTTTAATTTTCTCCATTTTTGGCCACAAACTTCTAAACACGTTCTTATTCTTTCTCAAACAATTGCAATAATGAGAGATAAGTCAGTGTTCTCAAGCTGAACTCATTAATGACACAGCAGTGTTATAACACTTGAATAAAGGAAAATGATCCATATTGTACAGGCGAAAACACACGTTTTTCTAAATGTGGTATTCTAATATAGGTCTCATCCGATGTTTCTCCCCGGAGCAGCAGATAAGAAATGAATTAGATACACGGCTGTGGAGAATGATTATCTTTCTTTCTGCAGGCACCATTTTTATCTGGAATTCACTAATTGGGAAAGAAAGCCTGTTCTCCAAGAAAAAAATATTCTCTCTCTCTCTCTCTCTCTCTCTCTCTCTCTCTCTCTCTCTCTCTCTCTCGCTCTCTCGCTCTCTCTCTCTCTCTCTCTCTCTCTCTCTCTCTCTCTCTCCTCTCTCTCTTCTCTCTCCTCTCTCTCTCTCTCTCTCTCTCTCTCTCTCTCTCTCTCTCTCTCTCAGACAGCAGCTGCTCGTCAGCCTCAAACAGACAGTGAAGATACATCTCAATAGTTCTTATGCAAATAAAAAAAAAAAAAAAAAAAGGTGATTCAAAATTACCCGTGAGAATTACCACAGACTCTCCTGATGAGAGTCGGAGCTGTAAACAAAACAAAAAAACAACAACTTGAAAACATATTAGGAAGGTCTCAGGAGTTAATGACGTCAGATTCTGTTTGGAAACGTTGCGAGGAAAAGGAACATCCACCAAGACGTCGTCACAGCATTTTGATCAAAGCGTGTCGTGTGTTCGGCGACACGCGCCCCGTGTGAATAATGAGACGCAGATGACTCAGATCTTCAGCTCTCGTGGGGGATCCAGGGAAATGTGAGCTCTGTGTGTGTGTGTGTGTGTGTGTGTGTGCTGAGATTTATAGGGAGGGTGAGTCCAGGCTGGAGACGCTTTGGAGGGAAAGTGAGAGCCGGTGATTGAGGCGGGGAGGAGGAAGGTAGTAGTCAGTGTGAATCTACAGAGGATATGCTGATGATGATGATGTTGATGTTGGATAACGCAATGATTTGACCCGAGCTGGAAATTGGCAGCTCTGCCTTTCTCAAAATAACTGTGTAAATGTCATCATGGATGGTGCTTGGCTTGTGCTGCAATGTTTTTCTTTTCCCTTCTGTGTGAGGACCTGGAGGTGATTCCTCTCATTAAAGAAGGCAGCGCTGTCAAAGTGCAGCGATAGATCAAAAAGCTCAGAAGGTTAAAGGCACAAGTCTTAAATCTCACTTGTTAGGAGCTAATGAGATCTTTATTGATGGAGATCCGGGTTACCAGCAGGGGCGCGAAGCCGCTAAACATATTTTACACCACATTTTAACACAGTATTCTTCATTTTATGACTTTTTACACCTCTGCGGCTGCATCAGACGGCGGTTTTTGACTACAGCGTGCACGTTCTGGCGGTTTTATACGAGCTGTTAAATACACCCCCCCTCTGAGATTAATTTAGTTTTTTTCTTCCCTGCCTGTCAAATTAATATTTTCTGGACTCTGCATGTTTATGCCTTAACCCGTTAGCAGGAATCACTTCACTTTGACTTCCAAACTCAGTTTGGTTGAAAAAACTTCAGCATTCGTGGTCTGAACCATCCCGTTACCACCGATGTTTGTTATGAGGAAACTATATAGCTTATATTTAGAGTTTATTGTAAAAATAAATACTGAGCAAACATAAAATTGTGGGTTTTTTTTTATTTAACCGACTTTCCGACAGGAAAATGGCTAAAAGACTATACAAAACTGAGATTATCAACATATTATATACCCAGACACAATTATATAATAATAGTAAAATTAGTCTGTAAACAAAACACAAAGGGAATGGTTTTGCACATTTATAGATCAGTGGAAGTTTTATAAGAGCAAACTTACTACAACAGATGTGCAGGATACTCAGGATCGTTGATTGTTCAGAAAAATTAAACTCTATATAGTTTGCACCCAAACTGTATTTTCTTTGCCTCACAATCATGTCACATAATTAACAAAAACTTACATTTGTGTTGGCAATAGTAGTATTTCTAGAATATTTAGTATAAACTTGCATTGCTTGAGTTCTTCACTGCATTTAAATCCATTATAACATTATTGAAACAAAAATTGGTATAAATAGGCAATAAAAACAAAAATTATTCTCTTACTAGTTAATTGCTTACGATTTGAAATATCTGATAAGTCCTCCTGTAGAGCCGGGGTGTCATACATACGACCAAAACCAGACTCCAGTCCATCAAACAAATTGTAAACATTTCAAAAACGTTGATTTAGTTTTTTTTACCAAATTTCTTTCAAAATACTGAGAGCCGAGCTGAGATGTCAGTGATGCTGCCATGAAATAGAGCAAACTAGTACCGGCCTCAAAGCCACGCTGTCATGGTGAGTTTATAGAAATACCCATAATGCAACAGTTTTTTTTCTTACATTTCACTGTATTTTGCACCAGAAGGCGTCATTGAAATTGTCGTAACGTTGCGATTATCGTCATTTCCTGTCATATATTGTTCGATTTTGTGAGAATGTAGACATTTTCATCACACTTACTCTGCTCCACAACAAAGAAAAACTTAAAAATTTAAATGTAAAGTTTATTACGGCACTATTTTACATATCCGGCCCACTGGAAATGAGATTGGGCTGCATGTGGCTCCTGAACAAAATGTATTTTGACGTCTCTAGTAGTGAATCAGATACTGTTGCACTCAACTGTTTGTTTTCAATTGAATAACAGTTTCATAATATACTTATGGATTGTTGTGATTTCTGCTGAAAATTGTAGCGAGGCAAACCCACGCTGTTAAAAGTCTTTACACTTAAACTCCATTGCGTCGCTCCAACTTTCACGTTTCATTTCACTGCCTTGTCGTAACCTTTGACTCAACGCCAGAAGTTTCTCGGGTTTGAGACTCAATGAAATCGATGTCATCCACACGCAATACCAAGCACAACTCTCCTTGTGCTTGTTGGAATGCAAATCTCTCCAGATGGTTCATGTGTCTCCAAAATGTAAACGTCGGGTGGGGGGGGGGGGGATCAAGCTGGGAAAAGACCGATCCCCAAATAACCCGGTAAAATGTTTCTTTTCAGATAATTTTCTGTTTATTGCCGCTTCCCAAACAATGAAATGGGATTACCGCCTGTGAGCATATTGTGAATCAGCAAGTGTGTTTTCTCCCTCTGGAGAACAGAAAAGAGAGTGCAGTTTTGCTGTCTGTGCAGTCTTCAAGCCAGGCGGGGGGGCAGGGTGGGGGGGGGGGTTGTTTTACTGTGGTGCTGGTGTCTCAAGGTGGTTTTACACTGAATTGTTTTATCCCTTCGCATTGTCAGATTTGATTGGGGATGTTGGGAATGCCGCGGCAGGGTTCCAGAGGTCAAGTGAAGTGGAGTAAAATGAACTATTCTTCTTCTTCCCGCCGTTAATTAAACAAGGAATCAAGGTCCTGGGGTTTTTTTTTGGCCGCGTGGTCACATGCTCCTCGTCTCTCTTTCCCCTCCCTCCTCCAGTGCCGCCGCAGATCGCCGCCAAGCCACGAGACCAGATTGCCACCCAGGGGAGGAGCGTCACCTTCCAGTGCGGCACCACAGGAAACCCTCCGCCTGCCATTTTCTGGCAGAAAGAGGGCAGCCAGGTAAGAGGACATCCAGAGAAAAATCCTCGTCTGCAAATCACGGGATGAGCGATTATGAATATGTTTGCTCCTCGATAAACTTCAGGTTTCTGGTTTTTGGGTTTTTTTGACGTGTTGTCGGGAGATTTTTCTTAACTTTGCTAATACTGTATTGTTTATCCAATCGGTAAGCGGACTTTCACACCTTCTTTGTTTTAAATGCGAGAATGACTCACTGCAACATGAGCAGGTTTTGTCTGATTTAATCGTCCTTCTTTTTTTCTTTCTTTTTTTTTTTTTACTGACACCTTTTTTTTTCTTTCTTTTTTTTTTTTTTGGGATGCCCACACTCTCCCAAACACATTTTTTTGTTTTTGTTTTTTTGTAACAGGCGAAACAGGCAGAAGAAGAGTTTCCAGCACATTTGCATTTGGCTCAGAGATATATGAGTAGAAACAAAAGTGTTGGGAGATATTGCTGCATTGCATTGGCGAGGAGCGCTTGTTCTCCCGTCCACGACTGCGGCGCTCCGGCGGGGGGGGGGGGTGTTGAGTAAAGTGGAAGAGAAAGAAAGGGGGCTCGTGCAGGAAGCACACCAGGTGTGGGAGCTGCTTCTCCGGGGCAAACCCTCCCTCCACACCCTCCCTGCAACTATACATACTGCCTTGCTCGACAGCAGCTGCGATGGCCGGCTGGCAGGAGCGGCTTGAAGATGGTTGGAGAGCAAATAGGAAGTTCAGCTACAGATTTTTTGTTTATTTATTTATTTATTTTGTGAATAAGCCTCAGTCTACGGGGCGGTTGAAGCGTGGCTTGGCTGTTTGTAGAGGGTTTTTTTTTTTTTGCTGTATTTGAAGGATTATCTGTAGCCTTATAACCTTGGTCCCTCTACTGGAGTCTAAGCCTCTTAGAGGAATGAAATGGATGGATGAATGGATTGATGCATCCACCCCACCCCCCCCCCCCCTCCCCCCTTGTCCACATCCATCTCAGTTACAGGAAAAACAGGATGGGATTGCAAAAACGTCTGTCAGTGGGCATCAACCCCAAAAACAACCAATCGAGTTCAGGTTCCTCATGGCTTTTGTTTACTAGCAGATATTTTCTATGTAAACACAAGAAAATTCTATTCTATTCTATTCTATTCTATAGCTGCTCACTTCAGTTCGTCTCATGTAGACCTGCGATACAGAAGAACCTGTGATAGTCAATAACTATGATTTTTCTTGGCCCGAACTGACAACAGCTGTCAGTCTGCCATGTTTTCTTTGTCTTTATTTTCATTTGTTTGGGTTTTTTTAAATTGTTTACAGACTTTGTGATCTGGGCAAGCATCTATTGACAGGCGGAGTATGAATGCACAGTACATGGAAACATTTTTTTATTGCAATGCATTACAGTACAATGACTTTTGAATTGACAGACTGTAAAATATGGCTAAGATGCTGGATGCCTCGATGCATACGTGTTAAAAAAAACAAAACAAACGTAAATATCAAAGTAAAATTACAGGCTCTCTCGACTGTTAGGTGTGGAGTTAGAGATAATTTAGTCCTTTGTTTAGTGAAACAACAAACAAACAACATGGAGCAACTGCTTCCATCATATTTTTAATAAACTGATATTTTAGCAATAATCAATCTATGGTGGGGGCGTTATGGTGGGGCAGGATCCAGCTTACACCGACAGAGGGTAAAAGGCAGTAACCCCCCCCCCCCCCCCCCCCCTACCAGGTCACCAGTCCTTTTCCGCCCCATTGAGCACACAGAGTCACGCCTCCAGGTGATTTAGACGAAACAAAACATGTCTTCAAACTTGTGGGTGGAAACTGGAGCATAAATATAAAAAACTCACGCTTGCAGAAGGTTGTGCAAACTCAAAATCTGGAATCGAACAATGTCTTGTGCCAGTGGGCTGAACGTTCACACCGCTACGCCAATCAAGAAATACACTTTTATCAATAACTCAGCTTAGTGAGAGGTGAGTGGAAGTCGGTGTCAGTGGGTAAAACGACGCGGCCATTCAATGGAATGTGACTAAAAAAGAAATCAAAACGATCTGTCTTCGTTTGTGTCTAGATGTTATTGTTCCCCGGCCAGCCGCCGTCACAGTCGGGCCGCTACTCCGTGTCCATGGGCGGCGAGCTGACCATCGCTGACGTCCACCCCGAGGACTCGGGCTTTTACATCTGCCAGGCCATCTCCGTGGCCGGGAGCGTGTTGACGAAGGCGCTGCTGGAGGTGGAGGGGGGTGAGGCTCGGGAGAGGTTTATTCTTTATTCTGTACCGTCGGCTAATGAGCAGAAAACACATTAATTACTTAGTAGGTGCACAACAATAAGGCTCAGAGAGAAAACACAGTTATTAAGCGGCCCCATGCTGGATGAGCAATGAACCCCAGGCTTAAGGTTCTTCCGCAGGCAGCTTGTAAGCACCAGATTTAAGCTTTTTTTTTTTTTTTTTTTTTTTTTTTCTCTGTATGCAGTTTATTGTTTTCTGCCTACGAAGCATCCAAAGTATTTTCACCTTTTGCACCCAAACGGCTGGGAACTTTTTAATCGTGTTTTCTGCAGGCCTTTTGTTTGACTTCCACATGTATTTTCCACCAATTTCTGCTAATTGGTAAAAAAAACCAAAACAGTCAACCGCCTCAATGGAATCTCCCGCCTCCCTTCTCGGCCCCCCAAAACTTTCCAGGGCCCTCGGGTCGCATCCCCCCGATCATCCGCCAGGGACCGGCCAATCAGACGGTGTCTCGCGGTGCGACGGCTCAGCTGCACTGCCGCGTCGTCGGAGGAACCAACGTGGGGATTTCGTGGGACAAGGACGGCGAGAGGCTGGAGGAGAAACAACCTCGAGTGACCTTGATGGAGAACGGCACGCTGCGAATCACTGATGTGAAGGTGTGTGTGCCTGTGTGTGTGTGTGTGTGTGTTTCGGAGGTATTTAATGGAAAAGGCTAATGAAAAGGATGGAGTTTGAAAGGCAAGTCGCTCCTCAAATGGAATGAAAAATAGCCTGATTGAAAATACCAAAAAAAAGTGTTAAACACTGTAAACATCCCCCGTCTGATCTCTGCCACCTCCGCCGCGGCAACTCTTTTTTTTTTTCTTTCTTTCTTTCTTTCTTCTTTTTCTTATTTACATCAAGAAACTCCATTTGCGCGTGTGTCAAATTAAGGTGAGACGAAGTTTCAAAGAGCAATCTCTCCAAGGCGGCGCATATCTCTCCAGCGCAATTATGTGTCCATGCGGTGTGTAATTGTAATGTTAATGAAGGTTCTTGTTTGTTAATGCTAATGTGTTCCACTTTTGACGGAGGGGCGGTCAGAAGCCCCTTTTGTGCTGCAACCCCACCTGGAGGTCAGCGGGGGGACGGAGCACAAGCGGCATAATTTTTTCTTCCGTTAATTGACTGGCGATAGACGATTAATCATCAAACCTGGCTTCTAATTAAATCTCTTGGCCGGGCTGTGCTTATTCACCTCCTCTCTCTCATCCTGTTCCTCAGCAAACTTGGAGCATTAGGGCTCGGTCCAGTGCGCCGCTGAGGCGGGGGGGGGCGGGGGGGCGGGGGGGCGGGGGGGGGGGGGGGGGGGGATCTGCCATGCCAATGTGTTCAATGGAACAGAAGAGATGCATTAGTGTGGCATCGAGGGGTTGACAAAGAAAAAAAATAAAAAGAGAGAGAGGGGATATGGAGATGACTAGTGAGGGAACTAAAAATATTTATCCTGCCGATGCCTCCGCCCGCCATCAATATTTCAGCGGCAGTCGGAGTCATCTGAAGAAGTTCACCTGCCCACACGCTGCGCTGTCTGTCAGCCAGAGGTCAGCGCTGCGGCGGATGATCTCATATGGTCTGATGACGGGCGCCGAGCCAGAGCAGCGCCAGAGTGTCGGTGAGGCATGCAGGCGTATGCACACTCCATAACGCAAACGGGAGGCGGAGGTGGAGCGTCAAGGTCTTTGAGCCGCTGAGGATGAAGGTGCAACTTCAGAGGAGGGGGCGGAAAAAAAAAACAACCCACTGGAGTCGATTATTCTGTCGTCGCAGGTGATTAAAGGTCTGTGTACTTTGCACGGCAGCGTGGAATCACGTTTGTTTGCGACACGGAAGGAGTTGAAGCAATTTTTTTTTTAAATTTCTAGCAATCATCACTAGTTGCTGGTCTGAACTCCTCTTTCCTGCACAGCCAGTGTCCTCACATCACTTCGGCTTCTGCTGTTGTGGGGGAGGAGATTTAAATATTAATCCAAATTTGTTGAGCAAAAAAAAAAAGAAAAAAGGACAAGGATGTGCAAAAAGGGTACAGGCTGCCCCGCCTCTTATTTACCTTGAGCATATGGAAAGATGAAGCTTCTATTGTTTACAGTGCAGCTCAGAAAACTCTTGAAATGTTACACAGAGTTGGACCACAAGAAAGTCACCAAGTAAATACATTTTGAGAGTTTGAAAACCAGTCGCGATGTTAAAATACTGGTTTTTACAGAAGTACATCAATATTTCCAGTGATGGGTTTGGGCTCATTGTAGAAAATGTACTGTATTTCCCACTATGAACTCCTCTCTGTATTTAGGCTCAACTATAAAGAGAACACATTACCTTTTTTTCTGAAAAGGTAATGAATAAGACGTGATCCTTTTATTTTTTTTGCTTGCCTTGACAATACCTCCCAGTCTTTGCAGTTTCCCCGAGCTCCCTGGAGTCTTTTAATGCCTCTCAGCCTAATTTTACGATCTTTAATGTCACTGTTTTGGCTGTTGATGTTTCCATGGGGGGGTAAAAAAAAAAAAAAAAAAAGCTCCAAAGAAATGCTTTGCTCCAGAAAGGCAGAATGAGTAATTTGGGAACTATTTGCTAGCAAGATTTGATGTCAGCTTTATTGTGTAAAGTGTTGTGTTGTTTACAGTTTGTTGTTTCTCTGCAAAACGTCTGTCTTTGCAGGTCTGAGTGGTAAATGTTGGTAGCTTCGTGAGGTTTTCAAGAAAATTGGCCTACAAAATAAGCTGCAGTGATAAAAAAAAAAAGGGGTCACCCAAATATTAAATAGAAACTATAAATTTGAAAAGAAAATTACTTGAAACTGACCAAAGGATCTGTCCATGCAAGTACATTGTACTTGATGAGGAATCCTGAAACTAGATTGAAGATTATATTGTAAAATCAAGGACTAAAAATAAGTAAATAACTTTTAAAAGAAGCGAAATGATCTATCATGTCTCGAAATGAGATTTAAAATATTGGCAAGTAATTTGCAGTAATTTGCAGTTCTATAGCTGTCATGATTAATGTGGCGACTTTAAACAGACTCAATCAGCTCAACCAGTTCAACTAATACAATTTTACAAAATCTTTGATTAAAGATCAACTATCTGAGCTTTAAAATCTCGAGATTCTCTTATTTATTCACAAAGTTGGACGTCACTTTTAAATGACCACCTTTTTTCTGGTGATCGTGGAGTGTTAGGCAGGTTTCTCCTGAGGGGGCGCCAGAGAGCTTCATTCGGAAGCTTTCACTTTTGGAGAAGAAACAATGATAAAAACAATTAAGCGGAGAATAAAACTGATAATTATTTCATCAAGACCTACATATGTGGTGCTGGGGTAATGGGAAGTGTAATCTTGATTAATTTAACGGATTCAATTACACAATTGGATTCAATTACAAATCATGAATGTAAGGGTTTTGACAGTTGTATTTAAACTGTATATATAATATATATTTTTCACACAAAAAAAGATTTTCCCCATTACGTATTCATCAATAATACATTTTGAAAAGCTTGATTGACTGAGGCATCAACGACATAGCTTGTAAAATGTTTTATTTGTTATTTGCTATATTTGGTGCAGAAGCAGGATTGAAAATGTATGCCAATTGAACTTTTTTCAGGAATAGAATTGAGTTGTTTAAATAGCTGCTGCTGTTGAGCAAAAGGACACGCTGACGTAAGTAAAGTAAGTGTTCAGGTAACAGAGTGGCTTGAATGTTGTGAGACACAGATAATAATTCATATTTAAAATATGATGTTGACTGAAACAAATGTTTACACAATTACAAGAGACATCTTTGGGGGGGGGGGGGGGGGGGGGGGGCATTTTAAATGTATTTTAACTGTTTCATTGGAGATGCAGTTTGGTCGTCAAGGGGGTGGGACAGGGCCAGAATTATATGTTAGGACGTACTGCAGACATATTTGGTATTTAACATTTTTTTTTAATCTGTTTCTCTCTCTTTTTTTTTTTTTTATTTGACGTCAGGACAAGTACAATTTACCCCAGAACTATATGTTTCAATATTTTGTACCTGGGTTATATGACATTTCATGGCTCCAATTCTGGAATGACCGTTATTTTTATAGCCTGTGGGTTACAAAATAAAAAAAACATTGTGAAAGGGGGGGAGGCTAGGTAATGTGATGGAGGCTTGTCCTCCCACACTTTGAAAGTCACCCCCGCAGCGTTCAAGGTAAATGTTCCTTCAAACACTGTCAGAAGGATTAAGGGGCGAATAGGTACAAACAGGATTTTGCCATAAACCCTTTCCGTCTCTTCAGTCGTTCAGTCATCCCGGCGCATCCCAGACATCGCTCAAAAAGTGAAACCGCTCGAAGCGTTTTCTCTTTGTGGCGTCTTCCTCAGAATCGTTGGCTGCTTGTCTCAACAGGACTCCGACTCCGGGATGTACACGTGCGAGGTCTCCAGCATCACAGGGGAGTCGAGCTGGAGTGGGATGCTGACTGTCAGAGGTGCTTAGACAAAAAGTGGCCGCCGCGCTCTTGTCGTGCTGTTACACTTCACACTCTGTCACTCACACCACACCTCCACACTCAAGGAGATCCTCGCTCTTCTAAAGAGCAGGAGCCTTTAAAAGGACAAGAATCCTCTCCGGTTTGACGAGGATCAGCCCACTTGATGTGTCTCTCTCTCTCTCTCTCTCTCTCTCTCTCTCTCTCTCTCTCTCTCTCTCCCCGACAGAAGACGGAGCCTCGTCGGTGTCCAGGATTTCTGAGTTCATCCAGCTCCCGGGGCCTCCGCAGAAACCCGTCGTGACGGAGGTGACCAAGAACACGGTCACCCTCACCTGGCAGTCCAACCCACACGAAGGCGGAGCCGCCGTCACCTCCTACATCATCGAGGCCTTCAGGTATGTGTTTGATTCAACCTCGTTGTTGTGTGTTGAACCACTGACTCATCTTATAGTGGAGCTCATCGTCATGTCGCATCGCAATTGGAATTTTGCCATTATTAAAAAAAAAAGAAGAAAAAAAACCAGTCCAAACATGCAGAGCAGCCTGCAGTTTGAAGGTTTCTGTCACCGTTTAGATTTTGGATTCAGTGTTTGTCTATTTAGGTCAAGCAGTAAAGGGTTTGTGGAACACATCTGGATGCACACTGGTGACATGCAAACTCCACACACAACCGCCCCCCCAAGCCTGAAATCATACCAGGGATGTTCCCGCTGTGAGGCGAGAGAGCTAACCACTTCTCCACCGTGTCGCTCAGTTTTCACAAAACGCACACATGGAGGCCACAGTACGGCTCAACACCAGGCTTCAGGGCCTGTAGTACACATGCCAGGCCTTTAGGGGCGCTGTGACTCACCAAACACACCAAAAACCCAGAAGAAGACAAAGCACATAGAACTTTAGAAGTAGATCCTGCTCAACAATTTCTATATAATTCTAGTTCTATAGATCCTTGGCCCTGCTCTTCCTGCTGTTTGCATCATGTAGCTTCTGCAACTCGACCGGAGCTTGTCGTCCCTGATTGTTGTGGCTATTTGATGACATCACAGACCGCGGTGGGGGGGGGGGGGGGCGATTACATCATCGTTTGTTCACAGATGATCGTTTTTGCCGACTTTGCCGTCCTCACCCCGGGGGGGTTGGACAGCATGAGCCGGGGTTTTAAAATGTTCCCACTCTGGGACAAGTGTTCAAGAAAACCCGTTTTCACGCTTCTAAAACCGCCTCATGTGGACGACAGGCCAGAAACGGCACGTTTAGGTGAACCGTTTTCAAGGTGTGGACGGCCCCAGAGTTACTGCGGACACACATAAATATGCAACACTAATCTCCTATTAAAATATGTCTTTGTAAGACCTAATAACAGACAATAGCTTGAGTCCAGTAGAAATACTAAAGCCTCTACGTCTCCTATTCCAACAACCTGCAACTGAATTCCAATCCAACGCCAGGGCAGAATTTACAGTGAAATAAAAATGTCAAGTCAAAAAACAAAACAATGGACTCTAATGGCGAACCCCTGCTGCACGGGTGCTTTGGTTTCTCAGAGAAATGGAAATAAATGGTAAGTAGCTGGTTCAGTTCACAGAAGGGGGAAAAAAAAATTCTCTCGACATGAAAATGCTGCTGCCGCCTTTGTTCTGATTGTTGTTTGCTTGTGGTGAGAATGTTTACTTATGATGATGGATGAAGGTGCTGCTGTCTGCCATGTGTGATGAGGCATGACTGCCTGTACGTGAAACTATGAAACGAAATAAATATGGATGAAGAGGAAGAAGCTAAGTGCATATTCGTGTAATAAATTGTTTTATACTTGATCAAATTCCACTCGTATTAGACGGAGCACAACTGGTAGAAGTTACAAATGGCCACAAGTCAAAGTTTTCACTTCTTTAAAGATTAACTTTTTTTTTTTGCTCTTATTTGTTCCCTTTGTCCGTGTGTTTATATCATAATTACAATTATTAAAATGCCCGAATTACAGACAAAATGTAGCATACAACCACGCCATTGAGCTGATTAATGGAAACAACACATAGACGTGGGTTCGGGTTTTTCCCAGAATGAAAGAAACATTTGATCTGACAAAGACTCGCTTTGAGAAGAAAGACAGTCAGTGAATGTGTTTTGTAGTTTTAATATGTTTTTTCAAGTGCAGTTAGGACTTATTCCAAAATATGCGTCCGTCTCACAGATATTGAATTTTCCCAGACGAAACTCCGGAATGGTACTTTTATTGCACATTTTTATTGCTTGAAATGTCTCAACATGCTTTACATGAGTCTCATTCAGCGATCGGCTCCCGTAATAACTCGCCGTACGCCGTCTGTGCGAGAGGGGATGGACAAAAACCAAAAAAACTGAAAGTACAGGTTTGTCCTTTTAAGTTTATTAAAGTAAAAACATGTATCTGAAATGTACTTAAATCCAGGGCCAGAAGTAAAAATACATTTTATATTTCGCCATCGATAAAACTGAAACATCAGGCTCACCGGACATGACAAGAGAACTCGACCAACATTCCACAACCTGATCGACTGTGATGTGAAGGAGACGTGTTGGACCACGTGAGACACTGATTGACCCTCCCAAGACCGTAAAACTGCACATTTGAGATTTTTTTCCTTTCTTTTAATTGCGACCAGCCGAAGACACACCTGTGCAATTGGTCCTGCAGTCTGAGGAGAACTGCTCACTAATACAGATTTAGGCAAATGAGAGAAATGGGCCTTTTGTGTTCATAGAAAATCTCTTAGATCTTTAAATTCAGCTCATGAAACGTGTGTTTGTAGTTTTTGTCGAGCGTGAATGCATCGTGCATGAGAGCAAATTTTTTATTTTGCCGTTCATGAAGTCTCTCAATAGAAATGTGGATATCAATTTGTGATATGTACTGTTGCCAAATCCACTCATGTATGAACGTGCACACAGAATATCCCTTTAATATTAGTCCCCAATACGTCTTAACATCGCAGCTTTTCCTAGATTTGTTACTCGTCGCAAAGAAAAAAAAAAAAAAATGTGTTCTCCTGCATTTTTATTGTGATATTGCGTCTCTCTCCCCCCCACCCGGGGGGTGAAAAGTTCAGCAGACACTTTCCAGTCCTGATAAAGGTCTCACCATCTGACTGACTATTCCCAGATAATGAAGTCTTCTTCATTTAGAGTCATTAAGAGTTTGGAAACGACTCGTCTCTCGCCCCGAGGGAGGGAGCGACGGCTCCGTTAAGTGACGCCGGGGAGAGAAAGACCGTGACACTCGGTGTTTCGCCGTGTTGCTCCACGGGAGAAGAGCCTCTGACGGCCAACCAGAGGCAGGCGGCGAGTGAAAAGAGGAGACAATTACTGCGGTGGTCAGCTTGGCTGCTCTGTCCTGTCCTGAGGCGACGGAAGGAGGGGATGAGCTGGAGAATTCACTCATTAGAGGCAGGAG
The DNA here is from genome assembly GCF_963422515.1 of Blennius ocellaris. Classification (NCBI taxonomy): domain Eukaryota; kingdom Metazoa; phylum Chordata; class Actinopteri; order Blenniiformes; family Blenniidae; genus Blennius; species Blennius ocellaris. The sequence goes on along the minus strand of NC_137651.1, from coordinate 27,275,103 downwards.
AGAGCATGCAGGGCAAGTGTACACACACACACACACACACACACACACATATATACAGAGGCACATTTGTGCAGACTATAGCTCATCGTGGCAGACTTACACTGAAGATCCTCTCACGACTGCACGCTCCACCACCGTCAAATTACTCACAAATCCATTCCCGCGGTGTTTGTTTGTACGGCCGAATCCCGTACAGAACATTTCAAGACTCGCGGAGGCGCTTTTGTTTGTCAATGTTAATAAAACCTTGACGGGAGTATTTATATAAAAGTAGCCACTTTAAAAATCCATTTCCAGATGCTGCTTCTGACTCTACTTAAAAGGCAAAACTGTTTTTTTTTTTTTTTTAGGGTTTTTGTTTTTTTGTTTGTTTATTTCTCCCCCACATTTGGTGAGAAAGTGGCATTGAGGACAAGGTGGGGGGAAAAAAGAAATCTGTGACCTGCTTGGTGTGATTACCTCGCCATTTCCTTCTCTGAGGAGTTGAGAAAAATGTTCAACTGCACTCGCGCTGTTTGATGGCGGCCGTACCGTACCGTTAGGAAGCCGTCCGCACTAAAGGAGGGAATGGAACCTCAGACCCGTTATGTTTTCATGAAATGAGACGAGTCTCAAGCACCTGAGAGCAAACAGATGGATTATTTCACTTTTGGTTTTTTTATTTCACTCATTGAAGATTTCTGGGGAAGAAGAAAAAAAATTTGTGAATATCGTGTTGCAAAGAGGTGAATGAAGGAATCAAGCAAGTAATTTGTATTTAAATGTGTTTCAAATGTAGTACGGCAAACGTTAAAGGGAGAAAATATTTTCTTACATAATCAACTAACACTCAGACACATGTACTGTACATGTGTCAAATTAACACGTGCAAATATCCAGAGTGTACCACAAATAACACACAACGTGATAATGATCATTATATAGAATTTTACAATACACTTCTAAACAGTTGGGTAACAAGGTAGAACAATATAAAAAGTCTTAATTGATTAAAGGTAAAGTGACATATTGCCAATACATTACATCAATATTTGTGTAATTCATTCTCATACTCACAGTAATGTGCTTCTTGATTACCTGTTCTAGAGGCTTTATATCTGTCTTTGGTTCCATCCATCCATTCATCCATCCATCCATCCATCTCTAAAGAAGTAGAATATACTGAAGGTTGATTAAAATGTTAAAAGGGAAAAAAATTGAGAACAAAGAAAGAACAACGGGGGAAAAGAGAAAGAAAGAATGTTGACTACGATGTGGAGTTAAACCATTAAAGTTTAGGAGTAAATAAGGAATAAAAGCAGGGATGAAAGTAAAAGGCAGCTAAAATAAAACTCTATGAGAGGTTAAAATAGATATACAAAGATTAAAGCTTTGAACTATAAGATCATAAATTAAGCCACTTTAGCATCAGAGTCTCGGATCTCAGTTGAGTTTGTTTACTGAGAAAAATCCGACGTACCGTATTTCACCTTGAGATTCTGAGCTTCTGCTGGATAGTTTTTATGTGTGTGTGTGTGTGTGTGTGTGTGTGTGTGTGTGTGTGTGTGTGTGTGTGTGTGTGTGTGTGTGTGTGTGTGTGTGTGTGTGTGTGTGTGTGTGTGTGTGTGTGTGTGTGTGTGTGTGTGTGTGCGCGTGTGTTATTCGTGGAGAGAAGAAGGATCCCAGCTTCTCCTTGTTTTCACCCTTCATGCCCGGCGAACTCTCCGCTGGTTGTTGCTTCACATCCACAGACAGATGTGACAGTAGGTAATTATCTTCTCATCTGACTCCTGCAAGCCGGCGAGAGAGTGTCCATTTTCAACCATGTTGCTTCAGTCAGCAGAACACTAATAGCCTCTAAGTGTAATTAAAGGTCTTTTGTCGGGGCAAAACAATACAGATTATTCAGGTTCTTGCTCTTCGGTGGCTTTTTATTTGTTTTATGTCCTTTCAGCAGTCGTAGAATTCAATATATTGGGTTTATAGAGTTTTGGGCATCATTTTCCTTCTGAGCAGTGTGTCATTTATTCTTAAAAAAAATAAAAAAATAAAAAATCACAGCCCTGCTCATTTATTGTGGAAATAATGTCGAGCTGCAGCTCTCACTGATTTGCACCCTTGCTGTGAGATCTCACACATTGTTTGTCTGATTCCCGTGGCATTTGGTTAAAATGGTTTCTTCATCATCATTAATGAGGGTGAGAACTGTTATTGTAGTCGGTGTATTGTTTTACGTCAACTCACAAGATGAAGAAGTGTGGCAAACGCAAAGCTGAGAAGCGGCATTTTATTGAAATAAATGCAGATTTAGTTTAGAATATCGAAATTTAATACGGCTAAAGAGTTTGATCATTTAGCAACAATAACTTTGTCGTTTGATGCTTGAAGAAGAAAGCAATAAGGAGATTTTTTTTTTTCTCTCTCTGGTTAACTATTAATTGGTGGTTGTAACAGCCGTATGAATCCAGGTCAGCCTGGAGGTCGTGTTGTCGGGAATATCGGCGTTTCTTCACCTGCTCTTGAGCCTCCTGCTGTCGCCTCGTCGCTAAAACGAGAAGGTTTGCTGGTTTAAAGTGTTTCCTATTGAGCAAAGTTTCTGCTGTCTTCATTTACTTTGCGTTTCAGTGCGATTTGCTTTGTAACTTATGGAAACGTCTGTATCTGGTGGTTTTTATTGTTTAAAGCTGGGATGTTAAACTACGTGTAGTTGATTGTGTTCAATATAAATGGATCATATCTGATTGTTTTGAATTGGCTTCTTGGTTAAATTTGTGTTTTCACAGATTAGAACAGTTTTACTTGTTATTTGGGGAGTTCTAAATGATAAATAGAGCCGATTTGGAGGTTTTTGCTCATTTGTACTTAGTTTTTATTAGTTTACTGTTAATTTTAGGTTGTTTTGGAAGTAAGTTCACATGCAAGGTTCCAAATCGAGAATATTTTTCAATCGAGCGAGACGATGCACAAGAAAACTGTTTTACTGTTCTGACAGTTTTTCATCAGTAGTAAAGCCTCTTCAGAGCACCAGCCCGGCCGTAAAGAAACAAACCACACACACACACACACACACACACACACACACACACACACACACACACACACACGCACATCGGTTTTCAGCGTTGTGATAAACTAAAATCATTGTGGGAAGATGTACATAATGTCTTGATTGTCACTTTATCAAAAGACACTGCGACCACACTGAATTATTCAGCAAATACTGTTCATGATACTTTGAATTTTTTTCTATCACTATTAGTTCTTTCCTAATGGCTTGGTTTCTTTATTATTATATTTGGTTGGTTATTTCTTGTTTTGTTAATGTTCAGAATGAAATTTGTTTCCAAAAAAAAAAGAAAACCATTTTCAATAACAGAATATGCACAAAACGGCTCCTGCACTTTGAGTGCTGTGTAAAAGTCAACATATTAAAAGGGCTGAAGACAAACCGTTACGACAGATTATTGTCAGTGACACACTCTGCAAATCACCCCCGGAGTCAAAACATTGAAATCCCCGCTGAAAAGCGTCTTTTTAAGATCTCTGCTTAGTGTTTCATTGTTTGTTTATCTCTATGGCGTCTTTAAGCTTGGTTAGAAATGCTCTAATATCAAAATGTATTAGGATAGAGAGAACGTAGAGCTTTTGCCTCACAGCAGGAAGGTTGTGGGTTCAAATTCCGGCCAGGGTCTTTCTGGGTGGACTTTGCCATGTTCTCCCCGGGTGTGCGCTGGTTTCCTCCGGGTGCTGTGGGTGAATGTGAGTGTGTGTGTGTGTGAGTGTGAGTGTAGTTGTGTGTGTGTGTGGCGACCAGTCCTGCCTTGTGCCCCTGAGCAGGATGAAGATATATAGAAGATGGGTGGATGATAGCAGTGAAAGCAGGAAATGAATTAGACACTGAACGTGAACGTTTATCGGGCAGAACATCAGACATCTGTTCGACATCCAGCGGAGTCTCAGCAGGACGCTGCAGTTTATCTGTCTGAATAAAGGACATTTTAAATATAATCGTACTTGGTTCAAACTGGTTTTGTGATCAGTAACTCTTAAATTACAACAAACTCTCAAACTCTATTGAACTAAATTATTAAATTAAATTATTTTTAGTTTTATTCATATTTTTCTTTCGTTTTTTGGTAGCTCTAATAAAAAGCATGCCGTCGTTCAAACCCAGAGTCACTGTCAATCCCCTCATCTGCGCCTATAATTGTGTCAAAGTGCCCTTGGGCAAGACATCGGACCCCGATGGTGTGGGAGCACCGTGCATGACTGAGCATGTGAAGCGCTCTGAGGCTGTTACATAAGTGAAGTCCACTGTGTGTTTTTTTATTTTTTTTTATGCTTTAATGCAGGAGGTCTTCAGTCTTTTGGAATGCGAGTGCTGCTTCTTATGTACTTCCTGAATGTTTCTGCGGACCGCTCTCTGCTAATGCGAGCTGGACAATGTAAATATAAGAGAACAAAAGAACAATTTCCCAGGGAGATGTGATGTGTAGCAGAAGCCTTCAAAGCGCATATGTTCTTTACTTTTTTTTGGCTCCGATCGGCACAAAATCCCTTCGCATATGTTCAAACGCTCGCCTCGTTATGTTTGCATTGCGAACCAATCCCGCATTTCCATACTGACATATTTTGGTTGTGTTGTTTCTTCACACAAAATCCTTGTTTGGCCGCCCTGCAGCCAGTCGGTGGGCAGCACCTGGCAGACGGTGGCGGACCACGTGAGGCAGGAGAGGCACACGGTGGTCGGCCTCTTCCCCAACACGGTTTATCTCTTCATCGTGCGAGCGGTGAACTCGTACGGCCTCAGCGACCCCAGTCCCATCTCCGAGCCCGTCAGGACACAGGGTGAGTCACACGACTGTTCAAAATTTTTTTTTTTTTTTCTTTTTTACAAGAGAGAACTTATAAAATAAATTAAATCGTGGATGTGGGGGCGAGGCAAAGATAATGGGCGACATGGTTCAGAAGAAAAGTTGATTTTGCATGTGCAGCCTCAAAACTAATTGCTTTTTCAGCTCTTCTGCCATGAGCGAATTAAATGCTGAATTGATGCTATTTGAGTGCATATTTTTTTTCCACCCCCGCTTTGCTGTTTCAGACGGGAGTCCCACCGAACAGGGCGTGGACCACCGACAGGTGCAGCGGGAGCTGGGCGAGGTTTCCATCTACCTGCAGAAGCCGCTGGTCCTTTCTCCGACCGGCGCCAAGATTTCTTGGACCGTGAGTTTCGCCGCCTGGCACGTGAGAGGCCTCGCGACTTGGCCTTTAGTGCGCGGGAGGTCACGCTAACCTCTGCTCGTTCAAAACGCTTCAAAACGCTCCCCCCAATGTCGTTACGCGACGTTACGGCCGAACGCGAAGCCCTCGTCTCCCGTTTTGTGCCGCCACTCGTCTCTGCTTTCTCCAGGTCGCCCGTCAGTCGCGCTACATTCAGGGCTACCGGGTGTTCTACCGGACCATCGGCAGCTCCTGGTCGGTGCAGGACGTGGAGGCCACGTCGGACCACAGCGCCATGCTGGTGGACCTGCACAGCAACACGGAGTACGAGGTCAAGATACGGCCTTATTTCAACGAGCTGCAGGGACACGACAGCCTCATGGTGCTGCTGCAAACTCCAGACGAAGGTGAAGGAGTGCTTCATGTGGAGTGGTGGTCTGGTGGAGGGGGTCCGGGGATCACATCAATCTGAGGTTTTGTGCATGACGACGATCCAACGCCGTGTGAAACGTGAGCCCAAATGTAAGATGTAAACACGGAATTTGAGAAGAAGATTTGGTAAAACTGGTGAAATGACCTCTCCATGCAGCAAGTCGATTTTACTTGATAAGAAATCTTGAAATACATTTTTTTTTTTTTTTTACTCGATTTAAGATTATACTGTAAATTCATAGATGAGAAAGAAGTAAGCCAAATGATATATCGTGCCTAAAAATAAAAGTATTTGCGGTGAACACAAAGTAATAAATCCCAGTTTGTCTAACAGGATTAAAAACAAAGAAGTAATGACCCCAAAAAATTTAATTACCTACATAAAATATTAAAAATAAATATGTGAATTAATTATTTACAAGTACATGAAAAATCTAAGTTGAAAACTTACATAAAATATTAAGAGCTTAAAATAAGATTAATTGAAAGCTTAGTTAAATATTAACCAAAGTGTAGTGTGAGCTCATTCATGAACTTCACTCCTCACCCTTCTTCTCAACTGTCGTGACACTGAGCATCAACACACACGTCCTCAGCATTAACAGTCCAGTGTGAAAGCTGCTGTTCACCCCATCAGATGAAAACTTCATCCATTCGCGTCTTTTGACATTTGTGACGACGATGCTGATAAAGAAGGACATTCAGAGTTCACCGGCGCCACAAAGCACAAGGATTTATTCTCGTTATTTATTTTGTTGTTTCTAAACAAGACATGAGCAGAAGTGGCTAAAGGAGCACAAGATAATCGCAGCCGAGAGCTTTTCATCATTTTTGAGGGAGGGTTTCGAGCAAAGATGCACTTTTTAATATTGAGCTCTGCTGACGGGCAGATATTCTTATTCTCATTAGCGACGGGGGAAGCTGATCTTTGTGCTGTACGAAGCCGACTCGAGAGTGAAGTAAGCATTTCCCAAAGCAACAAGCGACTCCCAAATGCAGCGAGGCCCGGAACGACACGTGCGTGTTTTCACGTCGTGTCCCTCTGGAGACGCCGCACACCAACACGTTTTTAAGAGACGTCGTGGTTTCCTGTGATCCGTGTGCAAAGTAATGCTTGGTGATCTGCAGAAACTCGCGTGGGAGACGGTGGATTCACATCGCTTCCAGCTCCGCCAGCGAACAGGCACAAACAACACAAACAGAAGGAGAGTCAGCAGCTTCAACGCCAACAGTCTTCAATTCACGCGTCTCCGTTTGGAGGCACTTTTAATGAATCGGGGATTCATAAAGTCGAGTAAAATAGTAAATTCCGGTTGAATCCTGGATTTCCTGATCAAATTAGAACATATAATTGTTTGCGGATGTGGAGATTAGTGCTGCCAAAAGGTGGACGTTGTCTGGGAAGAGTCCCTAAATTTCGACGGGAAGTTAAGCTGGGAAATTTTGTGAAATGTTATTTTCTAATTGATTATGTTTCGTCGCTGCACCGGGAAGCATCGTAGAAACGATTGAATCAACACTCTGAATATTTCCATGTGATATTTGTAGTTAAACATTAGAAATACATGAAATGTGTTTGAAATATCACCAGTTTCTGTAATATCATCAAATCTTTCTTCACTTTGTGTCGTCGACAGGCTGAAATGTGTGGCTTTCTATAGTCCTTCTATAATCCCAGAAATCATCTGTTCAAGCAATTGAGGAATATCTGATGTTTAACTGTACTTGCCTGAAATATGGATTTTTTTTTATTGAGGATTTTAGTAATATATATATATATATTTTCCCAGATTATATTTTATTTCCCTTTTATGAGCCAAACTTCAATTTTGTAAATTGCCATTAATTCGTTTATTCCCCTGGAAAGTTTCCACCCTTGAATGGAATGCACAGTGCCTGTAGGGGGCGTGGTCTCGATTAGCCCTGCAGTAAGCTGCGTGCTCGATTGTGCGTGTGATTGAGGAAAGGCAGACATTCAATAGTAAAATATTTCAACAAAAAATATACGTATCTTCCCCCACTAAAATTTTAGTTCCCGAGGGGTTTTTTCCCCCATTAATTCTCATTTATTCCCACGGAAAGCTTCCAACTGAAAATGTTGAATATTGTGCCACCCTGGTTGCAATTCATTAGGAGTAAAACTATAATTGGACTATCTCGATTCGCTTATGTCACGACTCTAGTGCGTCAGTTACACTTTCAAGAGACTTCTAAAAAAATGTGTATTACTGAGTTACTTAAGTTGTTCTTGTGTTTAAAAGAGATTTAAAACAAGCCGTTGCCCTGAAAATCTTCGCTGCCCCTCGATTGCAGCTATTTCAAGTTGTTTTTTTGTTTTCTTTATAGTGTATTCATTCCAGGAAAGTTCTTAGGAAGCCGAAACAACGACGCTGTAAATACCAATACCTATTAATAGTGACGCCGACCTCGCGTCTCTTCCTCCATGTGTGTCTTCCAGTGGTGAGCGCCGCTCCTCAGGCCGTGTCGGTGGTGCAGCTCACCAACAGCTCCAGCATCAGCGTCTCCTGGGAGCCGCCGCCTCACAACACCCAGACCGGGATCATCCGAGAGTACAAGGTGACGCCGCCTCCCTCTCTCTCTCTCTCTCTCTCTCTCTCTCTCTCTCTTCTTTCTACCTTGAAGGCCGCAAAGTGGAACGGACTGTTCACTTTCGAGGTGGCGTCATGTGTTCACACGCGGGCGTGAGTCAGCGATGTCCAGGTTTATTGTGTAGATGCTTATGGGATAAAAAAAAGAAAGAAAAACAAAACACTGATTTTGATTAACAATTAGTCACCGGATCTTTATGTGCTGCCAGCTGAAGTGACCAGTTTGGTCAGTTCAGCTGAACGCTGCCTGTCCCCGTCATCTGTTTGTGCTGTGAAAAACAAGAAGAAGAAAAAAAGTTCTGATTATCTGTCTCTTAGCATGAACATGATTACTAATCGTCAGGCTGCGAGTCCAGTCGAAGAAGAAGAAGAAGAAGAAGAAGAAGGAAAGAAAAACAAAACAAGAAGCCTCTCGCTGTTTGCATTGTTTGATTTATTCTCTGCTTTTTGCAGCCGCGTGCGGAAAGTCACGAGTGAACCACACAAGTCTGTGCCTGAAAAAACAAAAAGAAAATCCCAATTCTTTCTAATGTGACGGCTCGTCAGCCGACGGCAAAGATCACACTTAATCCCCTTTAATGTTTGGCTTCTGAGAACTGAGCGCAGCGTTTTGGACGAGCCTTCAAAGGCAGTTTGTGACACGTTGACATCATGGCGCCGTTTGCCTCCAAACACAGAAGCCTTAATAGAAGGTTAATTAATAAAAAGGCTTGATGCATTAGGATGCAGTTTACAGGCAGAGGTGCAGAGTTGATGTCTGCACGCTCACTCCATGAGTCTTGATGATCTGCGACAGATTAGATTACAGGTAAACACTTTAAATCAGCCTGCCGGAGCACGCTCGCTCTGGAAACCAGCGAATTCTGATTTTAATTGACTAGATCAGCGAGAGAAAATATTGCATTCTTCTCTTTTTCGTTTGTTTGTTTGTTTGTCAGTTCATATATTTGAATAGCTCTGCTGCTGCAGCCTTGAGTGGATTGATGGTTATTAAACCCACAGTCTTCAATAATACATTCAGACTGAACAGTTCGCTCAGCGTTTTGTCGAAAAGCAAATCACTTCATAATTATTCTCATTTATTGATCCGGTTGGTGATAAAATACACATCTCAGCTCTGAAAATGTGTGTATATGAGGCATAAAAGCTTTGTTGCTCCTTTTTCATTACCTGTTGTGAACCAGCGTTTCTAGATATGAGGTATTAGACAGAAAATTGCTTTAAACAGGATATAAAATGTACAGTACTCCATTTTCTTCACGCCTCAATCGAAGGCACACTTGACTAAAACGGATATATTCTCATAATCTGTGGCGTCTCACGACGACGATGCGCCATACATTTTTTGGGGTACTTTTCTTGCTGTTGGGCGTCACAGCGTGTAAAAAAAAAAAAAAATGTCTCACGTATCCCTGGAGCCCAGTTTGGTTTTGTCACGTCACTAGAATATTACATGATCACTACACTATCTGTGGCGGAGTTGACTGTCTAGAGGAAATCCATATTTAGACTAAAAGTACCGAGATGGTGTGAAAAGTGAAGGAGGGGCCAGCGTCCCGGTTTGATGGCCTGTAAACGTGGAGCGGATTAACTGACTTTGTTTTGTAAACAGGTTCACCGTGACAACACTGGACAGGAGACGGGCGCTAATAGCAAAGACATGAAAAATGCTCTGGATTAAGACCAGATCTAGATTAAACATTAAGATTGTCACACAGCTGCAGAGCTTTTTTTTTTCTTTTTTAAATAGTGGCCAAAATACGACATTGTGAGTAGACAGTCTATTGATTCACGTCTGCAGACTGAAGCCCAGGTGTCAAACAAAATGTCCATCCAGTGGTTGAATCACTAAAGTGTCCTTCTGTTCCCGTGGTGGAAATGCCTGTCGTCTCCTTCAGAAAGCCAATGACCTGGTATTTATGCTGTTGATTTATTCTGTTAATTTTTTATTAAATTTTTTATAATTGTCCTCCTCAACTTGCATCTATGCAATTTTCAATTCAATCCAACTTTATTTATATAGCGCCAAATACAACGTTGTCATTTCAAGGCAATTTTTACAGAGAAAACCTGAGAAAGCACATGTGACTGAAACGGAAAAACTCCTGTTTTAATTGGGCACCAAAATATGCCATTTAGAGTTTATTTGTTTTTTTTACATTTATTTCGAACATACAAATATATAAAAAAAAAGAAAGAAGGAAAAGAGAAACGCTTACATTTAAATTGGTAAAAACAAGAAAACAACACATCCCACTTGATCCCCATTTGTATGTCAAAAAGGAGTTGGAAGAAGTAAAAAAAAACTATTAACTCCGACACCTCAAAAGTCCCTCATAATTTAACACCACAATTGTACATGGGATTGTGATTAACTGTGGTGCTTTTAATGCACTATTCTCTATTAAACAAGCAGACCATCATGAAGATAAACTGCTGTACTTGTCCAGTGTCAATGCCTGATTTCTTTTTTTTTTTAAATCGACTTATATTTGATGATTGTTTTATCTCAGTCCTTAATCTGTTCCACCTCTTTACTCCACGGAAGCTTTTTAGAGTCGTACGCACTTTAGGCGTCTTGAAATGTCGCTCTCTTCTCAACTCGTACTCACTCATACTGTCTCACTGAACATTTTCTGGATGTTACCTGGTAATAATTTATTCTTTGTCTTGTTTATTCAGAGAAATATTCTCATCAGGACAAACTTATCTAGTGCTATTCTTACAATGAAAGTGCTTAAACAAGTTAAAAACAGTGAAACTCAGCCTCCTGCCATGTCAGTGATAAGTAAATAAATAAAAAAAACAGGTAAAAAGGGGGGCATTATTAAAGAGGAAGTTCTCCAGCCTGCTTTTAAGAACACGACCGTCCACAAACGTGGGCACGTCCGAACACAAAGAGCTGTAAGCCGTCGTTCCCCCGCTGAATCGCCACCGTGCACGATTGTTATAGATTCTGTAATTGAGTTCGCCGATATGGAAGGAAGCAGCTTCTCCCTCAGTGAAAATATTTTTATTGACAGCTGGCCTCAATGAGTCAAATATGATAACGCCCGGAGGGAAGACTTGTGTATGAATCAACTCCTGCAGCTTAATATTAGCCTCTGTTGTTCCGCGAGTATCGGGAATGTGCATTAAGAGTTTCCCCTGTTGGGTCTGTTTATCTGCCTCACAACTCCTAAATGATAGACTGCATATGATACGTGCAATAAATGTCATGTAAGAGTAATAGTCAAATGTGGTGCATTTAAACACGCTTGGCTTCGGTCTTGTGGTTGGCAGTGTCGAAGGTTTCCATTCCATTCCATGTGAAATTCATCTTTTCCTTCCAGCAGTGGATCTAAATTCACCTTTTTATTGCTGCACATCGAGTTTGTTGCCTTTTGTCTGCCTCACTCTCATTTTCTATAACTCTTCCTTTTTTGGTTTTATCTATGTGCAGCTGTTAAACAAAAAAACTCAGATAAACCGGAGCAAAATGACATTACATGAAAAGTACATATGAACTGTAACCGTAAGCTGAGGGAACTATTTTGTTAAAACAATTTAATGTTACGATTCTACCTTACGCCTGAACCGACACAACAAAATCACTAAACGTTAAGTGAAAAATCAAGAAAATGAGTTCAACACAGTTATAATAACACTCGCATGTTTAAAAAAAAAAAAAAAAAAAAAATGGCTTCTCTATTCAAGGCTTGTATCTTCTTGCAATATTCATGCAACAGTCAAGACGAGTTAGAGACAAGATTGAGACATTTTAAGTCTCCATATGTTGTCAATCGTATATTCTTGATCTTTTACTGACTTATTAGAGTTCTTAATGTAAGTAAAATAACTTATGTAGACAGCATCAGGTTTATTGGAACCAGTCGATGCTTTTTGAATAGGATCACCGGTCAGAGGGGATGTGGTTTAAAAAAGATGTTTTCAAGAAGCTTAAATTATTGAAGTCAGGGACGAGAAACTGGGCCACAAAAATGTGACACTCGCCAGCCACTACAGTGCAGTGCAGTGACACAGATTTCACAATAAAGCAGGCTCCTAATGCAGATGAATTCAATGATGGCGTTGGAAATGAAAGGTTCTTTCCAAAGCGACGTGGCGAATCGATGGGAGTTTGGCTCGTGGCCCATACCTGACCCAAAATAAAACGAACCTTGACGAGGGAGTAAAGTGTAAAGAGGTTTGAAGCAGGCGCCGACAAACGGAAGGAAAACGAGGACCGGCCGTGTAAAAATGGAGAGATTTTTGAGATTCTTCGCCGCTCCAATTGCAGCCAAGTGAATTAAAAAAAAAAAACTGAAGGTTTCAAAGGGTTAAATCCTTTTTCACTGCGATTACGCTCTTCTTCTTCTTCTTTCATCTCTGCTGCATCTTTGTTGTCACTCTCTTCTCTACAGTGCCAGAATCTGAAAGGTTTTTTTTGTTTATTTATTTATTTCCGGCTGTGTGCGTGTGCGTGTGCGTGTGTGTGTGCGTGTGCGTGGCTCAGGTCTGGTGTCTGGGCAGCAACGTGGAGCAGGAGAGCCAGGTGAACCGGACGGTGGACGGAGCGGTGCTGTCCATCCTGCTGACCGGCCTGCTGGCCGGCGTCCGTTACACCGTGGTGGTGGCCGCCGTCACCGGCCTGGGCGTGGGCGCCCCCAGCCCGCCCGTCAGCCTCCTCCTCAGTGAGTCGCTCCAACTGTCAGGGATTAGCGCAGGTGAAATCTGCACGCAGGAGTGTCAACGTGAGAGTGTGAAAACGTGAAACGTGCGAGGAGCTTAAAAAAAAAACTGTATTCTGTAGATCTATAATCGTCTTTTTTTTTTCTTTTTTTTTTTGGTGTTAAATAAACTTTTGTTGGCTGATGATGATGAGGACTATTTCCAGCCTCCTTCGCTCCGTGTTTTATCATCTCACTAGTAAAGCGTCCTGTCAGTTACAAAGCCAAGTAATCCAGACAGGTTGTAGCCTGGAGGCGAGCTGTTCCTCCTTGTGTTTTCTGAGATATTCTCCCTCTCGCTCTTACATCCACTGCATTTAAAAAGGAAAAAGAAAGAAGAAAAAAAAGGGACTCACTCGGCATTTCTGGGAAACATACCAACTGGATGAGGGGCTTTGAATGGAAAGTAGCTTAGCTTAGCATAAAATCTGGAAACCGAGGAAAAAAAACAAACAAACTGTGTTTGTCCTAAAGCTGAGAAATTTGTTGAGGCGTTAGATCTTGAGCTCTGCGTCTGGTTTGTTTGATGAGAAGGGTGAGTATGTTCATTTTCTTTCTGCGGTAAAACTATACTTCTGATTAAACTGTGAGACAAAAGCAGAAGTGTACATTCCCATGGCTGTACGCCAGAACTGTCTGTGTTTTTCACGCACAAGCATTTGAATTACTGACCAACACAATTTTCCTCTTTCGTAACGGAGCTTTCATGAAATTCAGATCGTCTCAATACAGCTTCAGCCACAATCCTCAAAAAACAAGTTCATAATTACATAGCAAAAATCAAAAAAGATTAATTATTTTAGGAAAGTAGGGTTCATCCACTAATTAAATTTCACCGATGATCTCGAGCGAAGCTGAACATTATTTACTTTGTGAAAGTAGAGTTTCAGGCTGAGCTGTCGCACGACATCACATCTAATGATGCAAACCGATCAAATCAATTGATCCATTGATCAACCTCAGAAACCCTGGAGATTTTGGTGAGCAAAGGTCAGTACTTTCGAAAACTTGAGTCACGATGTTTATCACGATAGTTATCTTCACGATGAACGTGATTAACATTTTAACCAAAGCATCACGTTTCCATGACGACATAGGAAGCACCAACCACATTTTCCTCTTCTGCACCATCACTTCACAGTTAATAAATACAGCACTCAGTTTTTTTGCTTATTTTTTTTCTAAATTAAATTTTAATGCAGCACTTTTGCACGGAGTGATGGAAGCCCGTTTCTACGAGGTGCCGCTGAAACACAAGGACTCTTACGAGTACATGGAATCACAGGACAAAGTGTTAACGAGGCATCAATCATGGGTCGCCTCCATTGTGGATTATATGTGATATATTTGGACGTAAGTCTCTTCGGGCTGGTCTCAGAGCAGCTGTTTGGGTCCACATCCAATATCAGAGTACGTTCCGGCACTGTACCTATAATAACAGTGCAATATGTAATAATTTAATACATTTTCAACTCATTATGTAATAACCTGACACATTTTGATATAACAGTTGTTACAAAATGTGGGTTTGTAGAGTGGCATCATGTCATAATGGTGCCTTATGTAATAATGCAATATATTTTTCTGTTTTTATGCTTTGCATCATCTATAGTAATTACATAACATGATGCAGATTGCATATATTTATATCTTGCAAAATTTCTGTGTAGCCAAAACGTTTGTGTCGGTAATAATTAATGAGTGTCGCTTTTGTTTCTAGCTCGTGAACAAATTCTCCATTATAATGACTACAGTTACTTTTGATTTAGGCTTTTGAACAATAATACATCCTACTAGTTTTTTGTTGTTTTTTCTTTTTTAATAAATCCTAATTAAGCTGGAAAGCTTAATGTTATTCTGTTGGTATAACGGCTTTTCTCATTAAGGCATCAATATTTATGATTTATTACATAATGCACCAAATTATTACATAAACAGGAGAGTTGTTGTAATAACTGTTGCAATATGTAACAAGTTATTACAAAATGCCACAAGGTTAATACAAAATGACAGTGAATCATTACAAAATGAGTTGAAACTTTATTACATTATAACATATTGCACTGTTATTACATAAAGTAGTGCTACACAGCTGCATTTTGTAGGTAATAACTGTTAATAACTGTTGCAATATGTAACAAGTTATTGCAAAATGTGCCAAAGTTAATTACATGATGCTTTCAAGAATTGCATTACAAAATGCGTCACATCATAAAATGCGGCGTTATTACATGGAGTTGAAAATGTATTACATTATTACATATTGGGCTGTTAATACATAATCTCCGTATCGATTTCACACCTCTAAAAGTGAGTGTCTTGAATGAAAAGTGAAGATTGTTGTCGTCATGGCTACACCGTGATCAGGAAAATCCAATACTTGTCGCTGTTTGTTTCTTGCCTCGTATAAAAAAAAATCCTCATCCTCACTCGGGAATCTGGACAAACAACAACGTCCGCTGGGACGTCATTGACTTGAGGGCATCTTTCCACTGGTTACATAACCTAAATGATACAAGACGACGCAGAGCAACTGAGAAATGTTTTTCGGAGCACAGAGACTGACTTGCTGTTCGATGTCATCCGACTGTGGACACGACCTCACGTTCTCCTCCTTGCAGCGCCCCCTGTGGACCAGACCGTGACGCCGGTGAGGAACGGCGGCGACCTCGGCATCGCCGAGCAGATCGCCGGCGTGGTCCGGCAGCCGGCCTTCATCGCCGGGCTGGGCGTGGCGGCGTGGCTGGTGCTGATGGGCTTCAGCGGGTGGCTGTACTGCCGCCACCGCCGGAGGAAGCAGCTGGGACACTACACCACGTCCTTCGCCTACACGCCGGCAGGTGACGGCAGAACTCGGGGCCGGTCGGCTGCAGCGGGGGAATAAAATACCGACGGGTCGCAAACAGCTTGAAATCAGGCGACGTGTTCTGTCACTTTTTATTTGTTTCTGAGGGGAAAGAAAGAGTCCCGTTAGAGAGAAAACCATCAGATTTTTTTCCCTTGCAACCGGCGACAAAGTTGGTAATAGAAGCTCTCGGGCTATCTGCAGCGGTGATGAATGTTTTCAATTTTAGTTTGCAGTTTTGTGACGGCTGCGCTTTAATCGCACACTCGGTTAATTAAAACGTATTTATCCCCACAGGGTGGTTCTCACGGCAAGAATAAATAAAAGACACACGGAAGAATATATATGAAGTAACCACGACGTCGAGATTATTTTTAATATGCCTTTTGGCACAAACGCACATAAACACATCCGTTGTTTTGTGACTCTGAGCGATCTGCCCTGCGCTGCTGAAAACATTCACTTTTTTTTTTTTGCTGTAAATACTTCAAACTGACTGTTTTATTGTTATAAATTTTACTGGTAAATGCATTATCACCTTGTTAATTCAGCCAGAGACGACTCCCTGCCTGGATGGCGAAGACAATATTTGCCATGTACTGCAGGCAGACAGTGTAAAGATCTGTTGTGAGCGGCTCATCTTCATAAAATATCGATTCAGACCTGCTTCCTTAAACCCCGTGTGGGGATGAACTGTTTATTGGGTAATGGAGCATAATAATTCAGTCCCGAACATCTTTATCTTCCAGCAAATCTTTAGAAATAGGTCTTGAAGCAAAAAAGGCTTTATCTATTCTGCTGTGAAACGAGATTTACAAGTTGGCTCCTCTTTATACTTCTTGCAGTCGGCTTTGCTCACAGTGAAGGATCAGGAATCATCAATGGAGGGTAAACTCTGCATTACGCTTTCATCCAGACGATGCGCTGCTTCGTAATCGTGACGGGAAGCCTCACGGTCCTCAATGTCTCCGCAGGCCCGGGCTGCTGGGATCCAACATGGGAAACTACCCGTGGCTGGCAGACTCGTGGCCGACGCCGAACCTCAGCCACAACAGCAAGGACTCCGTCAACTGCTGCTCGGGGAAACTGGACTCGGAGCGGTACTACAACGGTGAGTCCTCACATCCCGGCGAGATAAAAACCCGGCGCGGTAGCGTAACGCCGCCGTCCTGTCCCCCCTCTCAGCCGTCGGCGTCACGAACTTCCCGAGCCAGCCGGAGAAGCGCAGCACGGCGTCCAACGACAGTCCCATCTACAGCACCATCAACACCACCGCCGAGGACGACCTGCTGGCGTACTACGACACCTACTCCAGCGCCTCCTTCAACCAGGGGCCCGACCCCTACAGCAGCAACCCCGTGCTGGCAAACGGCGGGCTGGCGGGTCTGGAGCGGGACCTGGACCAGTGGACCATCAAGTCCGGCCAGTCGGGATCCGAGTACGCAAAGCTGCAGTACGCCAAGAGGAGCGGCGGTGAGGCTTCGCTCGTTCCGGCAGCCGTTGGCGGCGCATCGCATTTACACAAAAGAGCAGTTTAAAGACCCGGACATGAATTATTCCTGCCGTCTCCCCGGCTGCGGCTCTCGCTACTCAGTGAAGCATCGCATTTAATGTTTCATGTAAATGTGATGGAAGAGCTAAAAGACCTCTCGACGTGACATTTTCCAATAACGTGAATTGATATCTTTGTCCGTATCGATTGCTTCAAACCAGGAAGCGCCACGGCGGCCGTTCCCGGAAGTGATGATCGATTGACCCCATCAACCTTTTTATAAGCTCCCGTTGTAATTATTTCATTTTGTCTCTCAAGACTGGCTCTCCAAATAGTTTTTTTTTTTCTTTTCTTTTTCCTCTTATGACTCCAGTGCACTTCAGTCGTGATGCTGTTTCATTTCATAAGACTAAATAGAAACATCATTACATCTAATGATGTTAGACAGTTTGAGGGTGTAATTAATTTCACTGTGTAATGACAATTTTACAGCACTAAAGTTTGCAGTCATTTGAAGGTACATGTGTTATTAAGGAGAGCTAATTTTGCTGTGGGTAATTTTAATTAATTATTCGTCGTTCAGCGATTTAGAAGAGTAGTTTTACTGTTGACCAAAATGTTTTACGGCATCGTGACAGTTTTTATGGCTGCCTATCAAAGTTGAAACCAGTTTGGGGACAGTGCGAGTTGCTGCAAGTGTTGTTGATTTGTCTTTCCTGTAGTTCAGGGGCCTCATTTGCGACGTGATCGTCTCTTCGAGTAAAGAAACTTGTGAAGGGACAATGAGGCTGATGTCAAATTACAAGCCCACGCCAAGCGAGCGAGTTGCGATGATCCATACAAACAATCTTGTGTTTGATAATTCACCTTTTATTTTGAAGGATGAATAGTTATCATGCAGTCATCTAGCTTTCCTCCTTTTTAGGGGAAAGCCCGATAAAGAGAAATATTTAGATGTTGGGATGACTGAATTTTCTGTGGGTGTAATGGAGATCGTAAATCAATACATATATCAAATAGAAGCAACACTGGCATTTAGTTTGGCTGCCTATATACTGTAGACATAAAGCATATTCTTATATAAACATGTTTCTTCAGTGTTGAAAACTCACTTTCCCATTTACTACCTTCTCCTCTGGACTTTATGCAATAGTGTTGATAAATACTTTGCAAAACCTTTTTCAAAAGATTTGAAGAAGAAGAAGAAAAAAAATAGCTGTAAGAGTATAGAAGCCTGCCGAGTCCGACTCTAAAGGCTTAATCAGTGCCATACACAGCAATTCTGAGGAAGCGTCAGGTGCTCTTGAAGTTACAAAGAAACAGCCCAACTAAAGGAAACATCCTTCAAGCGTTCACAGACGAAGCGAGGAGAATGAAGAGTTTCATAATCTTGTATTAACTCGGGAATAGTTAGTCACCGTTTCCTATCCGCCTGGATGGAGACGATTGCTGAACTTTTACCATCCAAATGGTGGAAGTTGAGAGGACAAAAAGCAAAAGGCTTCAATTGTTTGGGGGGGGGGGGGGGGGGTGCTTTTTAAAGTTATATAAACTAGCAGGCGAACAACAGACAAAGGAGCTGGCAGAGTCGCATTTCAGTTCCCAAGGGGTGGCGGCGTCATGTCGGCAGATCTCAACTGGAACCGTGACGCTTTTATAACATTGGATTTCAGACAAACTGGTGAAGCAGAGATCCACCGGATCCTCGTCCAAGTCGGCCCCGCTCACCTGGGTGGACGTCCTGTCGCTGCCGCTTCCCAACAACAAAGACAGAGGTCCCGCCAAGACGGACAAAGAGGCGCAGCACAGGTGAGAGCGAGGCGCTTCAGGCGCTTCCCGTTTGTCACACTCTGTTGTTGTTTTTGCTGCTTCACGTTCGTGCACTCAGGTTGTTTATTACTGGCGGCGAGGCTTCTGACATCACCTACATGACAAAGGGAGTTAAGGCAGATGGATCCTAAAGCTGCCCTGTAACTCTGCCAAGGCGGCGAAACCAAACTTGAGTGAAGTTTGGGGTGGGGGGGGGGGGGGGGGGGGGTCTGGGGAGTTTTCAAATTAACAGTTGTGTCTGCAGGCAGTGAGCAGATTGGTCTCCGGGGCTGCGGAGGGAAGCGTCGACTCTAACTAGTTCTGACACATCAGATTGTGGACATAACGGGGTGGGAACGTGGGGGGGGGGGGGCGGGGGGGGCTGTTCTGACTACGCCGTGTCTTTTGTAATGACATTAGCCACCATCTGACAGGCTGGATTAGTACTTTCCCTTTTCAGTGACATGTCCGTCGTTAAATTCGGCCTGACGGCGCTTCAAGTGACGGCCGAGGAACACGGAGGTGGTTCTCGTCCTCTCGGGCTTTTTAACAGACGCATTCGCTTTGTGCATTGTCTTCTGCTGGTTAATATTGTGGCCAGTGTGTCTCTTTAAACACAAATATCTGTACTTTCTGCTCCGTACAGTAAAAAAAAAAAAAAAAAGAGGAAAACGAATCAGTCTGGTGTATCCATGGTGACTTTTATTCATTGTTATTCTTTTTATGTTTGATTATCACACTCGTGGCTCATATCGACTGTTTTCTCTGTTGTCGTCACTTTTCTTCTCTTTATGCTCCAACAAGATCAGATCTGAGGATTATTTTTGTCTTTAGTGCTAATTAACAGTTTGCCACTGTGGAATTGTTGGCGTTTTAACTCGTTGACATTTACTGTATGTTTTTCACACGCATCATAACGGCGTGTCAACCGTTTACCAGGACCTCATATGGATCTCAACTATTCTTTATTAATGCAATATACTTCATTATACTTTGTGCCCAAGAGATGTTCCATAGCAGCCTATTAATTATCTAATTGTGAAGAAGAATACGTGTTTCATGTGCAGAAATTAGATGCATTTTGCATGTTGTTTGATTGTACATGTAGATGAAAGATAATGCATATTAAAAAAGGGGCTACACCAATAGTATCAGTCGTAAATTGCACATTAATCTATGACCTAGATAAATGTTTTTCTTGATGTGGGTTTGATCTCAAACGTGGTCAACAAGTATGAACACTGCAAATACAAAACAATTTAATGCCGTATGATGCTTAGAATTAAAACAAGCATATTTAAAAAAAAAAAAAAGATTTAAAAAGATCTGATGTGTTGTTTGCAGAAAAGGAGAAGTCCTCCTGTATGATTCAGGCTTGTGACGGCCTGGCAGTGTGTGCAGGGCTGCTTGGTGCTGAGTGTTGGCTGCAGAGGGTCACGTTTGGCAGCTCCTTCGCCCCAACAGATGGCTCAGAATCACAATATACTGTCGGACTGAGTCGACACGCAACTGATCAACACGCCACACTGAACGTGTTTCTATTCTAAACCTCGGTCTGTATCGACCTTTACATCTGTACACAGACGTCTGTTATTTTCTGTCGTTCAATAGCGCCTCCTTTGATTGCCACATAATGAGTACGGGGGAAGAAGAAGAAAAAGGTCCTGCACTTGAAGCTATGGCCGCCGCACAGCCTTGATCCGAACGTAATTAACGAAAGTCTCAAAGTAAAGATCTCAAACCAGACGACTAAACTGTGTGGGAGTGTGCCGAGAGGACCTGGCGCTCCGAAGACGTGACCCCGGCGTCCCCGCGGATCAGCTATACATCTATTTGCATCAAGTGATAAAAATACAGTATGAGCACATCATTTTTGAGAACATTTTCTCCCCCAAGCGTTAAACTTTTGCGCGGTGTAGAAAAAAGCACCAAAAAAAAAAAAACAGATTACATGATTCCATTGTCCTGCAAGTAACTGCTTCTACACATCTTCAATATTCAGCATATGAGCTCACCAGACATCCAGCAGATAAATTATTGATGCGTCCAGCACTTTAGCTTCAACGCTGATGATGTGAAGCCCAGAAATACAACCAATCGGGTTCTTTTAAGATCTTTTCGCTCAGCAGCCCTTCTCACTCCTGCGTGGATCTTTATATCTTTATTATGCAAAATACTTGACAGTGTTTTTTGTTCATTTTTTTTGTAGCTCTGGGGAGGATGAGGATGACGACTGGTGTCCTCCACTGCCGGCCAGGACCTACCTGATGGACGTGTCCAGGGAGGAGCTCTCCAGTCTGCCCGTCAGGCCAGACGAGCTTTCCTACTCGGCCACGCTGACGGCGTCGCCCCAGCGGGACGCGGCCCGGCCCGGCGACGGTCCGCGGTTGCAGCACTTTGACCTCCTGACCCGCCAGCACCTCGGCTCCCAGGTGTCCCAGTCCAATCCCGACCTCTTCATCAACGCCAAGGCTGGAGGCGGCGGCGGCGGCGGCGGCGGCGAGACGTACCACGCCAGCCAGTGGGCCGGCGACTTCAAGGGGGGGAGCCCGGGGAAAGGTGGGTGTGAAGTCACCCCGGTGCAACACATTCCTCCTCCAAACGGGCTGCGAGCAGCCACCACGCGCCGCCATGTATAATTCAGCTCGTGAGGCGACTCGACAGAAAGTGTTTGTGCCTGAAAATCGAGTTGCAATTGCTCAGAGAGGAAGCTGGTGCGTTGCCGCAAGTCGACCGGAGGATGACATCAGTGTGCTCTCTTGTCAGGACAATCTCCCGCTGCAGAGTTGAGCCCCGTGGCCTCGGCACACAGATCCAGGAGTAAGAAGAAAACGCCCAAGGACGGACAAAACCGAAGAGAGCCGCACAACGACTCGGGTATGACGCATACGTCCACCTCCTCTTTTAAACGTGCAACACGGAAATACGTGAATCTGTAGCGTGAAGAACTGGTCTTGGTTTAACCCATTGTAGGTATCATTACCCACGTCGTTATCAGCTTAAACTTTCACACTGTCCAAGAACATTATTCTTTAGGAAAACCACACTTTTGTTCACAAACTAGCCATTGTAAAAAGAACCACTTATTTTTAAGTGTTATTCTTGGCGCCAAAAAAATTTCTTAATTGAGCAAACCGGGTGAAACTTCTAGTTTTACGCTATATTTGTTTGTGGGGTTTTTTGGTAAGAGAAAACTAAGTTTTGATACTCCATCTCTGATATTAGTTTGACCATTTTCTGACATTCTAAAGATGGGGGGGGGGGGGGGGGGGAACTGTAGTCATCTTCAATACGCGTTTGAGAAGAACAATACAATTTCCAGGGTTTTTAATTAAAACGCAAACCAAACAGAATAAGTGGAGGGTAAAGCTATTATTATTATTATTATTATTATTATTATTATTATTATTATTTAGTTTTATTTTATTCATATATATTTTTAATTAAAATCAACTTTTTTTTGATGGAATTTATTGAGACAAAAGAACCTTATTGCCAGGATGGCAAGAAGGATAGTTTCAGACTATACACTTAATTTTTCTAAGGTCCCGTATATGTTTGAATGCGTTTTGCAGGTAATTGACCCAGAAAAACACTGATTCTCATGGACAAACAAGAATATTCAAACAAGTGTTTTTCCATGTATTAGACTGTGTTTGTTTGCAATCTACTGGAAAAGTAATCACTCCTTGTTTGTTTGCTTGCAAATGCAAGCAAACAAACAATCAGTGTTAGATCTGATGTTATAGAGTACGACATGTTGTAGGAGAAAGTTATGAAACAAATCACAGCATTGTGACAAATTAATCTGAAAAAAAACAAAAATATAATATGAGAGATGATCTGCCACAAAATCAAAGAGATTTATGAAAGATTAATATAATTAATCAGGGATAGAACACCGAAAATATCTTGGAATAAAGTCTGTAAATAAAAGCCTTGAGGAGGCGGCTGAAGAATCAGCAGCATGTTAAGGTGTTAAAAACAAACACAATCATTAACAAAACAAACATTATTTTGAGGTTCTAAATGACATTGCAGCCTGTAAATGTACGTATGAGCGTAAAGTATTGCAAAATCGGAAACACACAAAGCGTTTACTCTAGTTAACTTTTCTAAAATTGTTTAAATCTCCCTGGCGTTATTTTCACTGTTGATCGCTGCGACACAAAGAATAGTAGAAAAAAAAAACCCTAAACAATGGTTCCTGCAAAGCTGTGATATTTTCACTGTCACTGAAGTACGAAAGGAAAAGTCTGATATTTTCAGAAATTGTCTCGTTGGTTTTCCTCGCCGAGGGATTTATGGGGTTTTCTGCATTTGACCTTTTGTGGGACAGGACCAGTAACATCCAGGAGTTTCCACCGGTTGCCTGGCAACTGGTCACGGCACACGCAGCCCTCTGACAGACGGAGACTTGTTTTGTTTTTTTTTTAAACATGGTCCGGATTAAACAAACACCATTTAATACATTTGTGAGTGAACTTTCGAGGCGCTGTGAGGGTTTAGTTTTTTTGCTCAGGTCCAGCGTTCCCTGCTGTTTGCAGGCGAAGCCGCGTCTCCATATTCAACACAGACTGTGACGTCGTCTCATGTCACTCTCCACAGCTGCACATCGCAAAATGTCAAACTATTCCTTTTGAAATGAGGTTTCTCTCTTGTGTGTATTTTGTGTTTTGTTTTGTGTTTTTTTAATTTCCCCCCCCCCCAAAAAAAAACAAAAAAAAAAACTTGATATGCAGACCTCCCCCCTGCGCCCGCCCCCCCTCCCACAGACGACTCCCTGCAGCTCCTGGCCGACGTTTTGAGCCGCGGCCGAGGCGACGGCGAGAGGAAGGAGAGCAGCATGTCGCCCCCTCTCCAGAGGAGGGGAGAGCAATTCTCCCCGCCGAGCAGAGGGTCGACAAAATGGTTGTCGCAAGGTGGGTGCGGCACGTTCAAGCTCCTGTCGTTCACCCGTTGTTGTTGGTTTTTTACTGTTGATCTTATTTCGAATTGCGCAAATAGCAAAACACGTATTGCATTATGACGACAAACAAACAAAGAAATTAATTAAATTAGAGTAAGCAAATGAATAAATGGCAGACACTTCTAAAAGACAAATAATCTTGGGTTCAGGATAAGAGAAGTGACAAACAAATTCAGTACAGCAAAACATAGAAATGTACAAGAACCTTCCCCTTCATTTGTCCTTTCTATTTTTCCCTCCCTCCTTCTTCCTTTCCCCCTTTTTTCAGTTGTGAGGTACTTTAAAATGATTAATTTCCAGAGCCCATAGAGTCAAGAACAGACGCATTCTGCTGTGAATTCCTCCATTAAATAGATTGAATCATCCTCTCTTTCCATTGGGCAGAGTGGGGCCAAAACAAACTCATCATTTTCCTCCTAACAGGAGGACATGTCATAATTGTCCATACGTCTCCACTCGTTCACTTGTTCGGTCAAAGAAAGAAAAAAAAAAGGGTGGGGGGGGGGTTATCCGTCGACACGCCACAACAACAGCTGGACCTCAAGTAGACGTGTATTAATAATATTGCGAGGCTTCCGCCTAAAGCCCCGCCGGCTTAGGAACAACAAACTGCCGCCGGCGTTGTGCTCACTTTATTATCCCGCCGTTGTGGCTCCGCTTTGAGCAGCAGGGGGTCTGTTTTCAGTCTGCTCCACCACTTTAGGGTTTAACCTACATAACTGCATCGGCAACTCTTTGAGAGCGCTCTTGTTTTGTCGTGTGCAGATGAGAATGTAATCCCGTACGGACAGTCCAGCTTCCTGCCCACGGTCCAGATGTCGGGCTACGGCTCCCTGGGCGGGGGGGCGTTGCCGCGGCCCTCCACCGCCGGTCGCAGGAGAGACGAGGTGCGTGCACTTGGAAAGAATAATATGCCCCTCTTAAAACAAGACTTACTGCCAGGTACTTTTACCTTGAAGCAGGTGAAAAGGTCTGTCCAATAGAACAAGGGAGGACTGTCTCTAAGATGTCACGAAATCCGACATGATTTAGAATATTGAGAACTTATTTAAAGCTATAATATAGCAGTATTTTCGAGATTGGTGTGTTTAGAATAAGCCACAAGTGCTAAAATCAAGATTATCAAGCTTGTTCAAATCACACCTCAGCTTGAAAATGTTTCAAATGTCAAATAAACTGGCTGTTTAAATAGACTGTTTGACCTCAAAAGATATTTCTGACATGTCTGAAGTCCTTTTTGAAATATTTCTAGTTTGGTGAATTTGTCTTAAATTAAGTTTTAGCAGACATTTTGACAGAAAACACGACGAACGACTTTTTGCAGCATGTGGCACATTGTGATTCACAGTCGGATCAAACCAACTGAGGACGTTTACTTCACTTTTATTCCCTCTTGTTCTAATTACAATACACGTTACACATCACATTTACATAGACAAAAACCCAAAGGATCTGAGAATGGCAAGACGGAAAATGGAGGAAATTCCGAGGTTTGCAGGCTGATTCAGCTTCGACTGTAACGACCTGGAAACCGACCAGAACCAAACCTGAGTGACGCCTTTAGTTTGTGAAAAGTCCCCGTCCCGTCCCGTCTTGTCAAAACTCACTTGCATGAGAGAATAATCGGAGGGGTTTGGTCTATTTTTAGACGCACATCTGAGGAGGAGATTGTTTTTGTCTGCCAGAGAGGCAGTCCTCTCCTTTTTATATGGTTGAACAAGCTAGTCCATTACTTGACCTTCTGATTTGCTCTGGAGCTCCAGAGCTCGACAGTACAGCATTTAAAAAAACATCCCTACATCCATCCCTAACGTGCCAAAGTTCGTTGCCTTATCACAAATTCCAAATATTACCAAGACGTCTGCAGCACACGCCACGTCGTCACATTTAAAACCAACACATTTCACAGTGTATAACTGCTAAAATGATCAAATGCAGATTTATTATAGAGAAATTTGAAAAGATAAAATGCAGAATCTGCTACTTATATTACTATCAATAATATTAATGTGCATTATTTCGCTGTAAAAGACTTTAAAAACACACACTGATTATTTAAACCTCAGAAATTACGCAAAGAAACCAGTTTGGACATTTTTGGTTTTGTGTTTGGAGAGTTCAGTGGAATTGAAAGCTTGTTTTACCGGCGTTAAGATGTGTAGATTCATGAGAAGCCAGTTCACTGTCCGAAATCTAAACTCAGAACCACATGTGTACAAAATCGCTTTGCAATAAAAAAATTAAAAAAACATCTCAATTATAGGAAAATATCGTTGCTGGTGACCATAAATAGCAGACCAGGGACCTGCTATAAAACAACAACAACAAAAAGACTCAGTTTGGATTCACTCTGGCTCATTTACAGTTCTATTGTTTTTGTCTCTATTCATTGATGCGCCAAGTGAATAAATAAAACAGAATTAAATGAAAAATATATGAAGTAGTTATCTAACGTGGCGACTGAAATCCAGGGACTTTCGGTCTCTTCGCCGAATCTCCGCAGAATTAAAGGTCGTTTGAGTTGCACTGAAGAAACGTTCTGCCGAGACTCTGAACAATTCTCCTCTTTTATAAGAATCATTTTCATCACACACACAAAAAGTGTTTGGCAGATGATGAATTAATTAAAATGTGTTGTTTTCCACTCAGACTTGAACTCCGAAGTTGGATTTTCAGAGAAAACTAACAAAACGGGCGAGAAAAATTAGAACATTACTCAGTTGTTATGTAATCCTCCCACTGTTTTGCTGGTTTTTCATCATTTCTTGAAGCTTGTTCGACAGTTAAACAGAAACTTTCTTTACATTGCGAAAATCTATCTTTTAAAAACCTTTATGTGGTATTGAATGCAAAAAACATTTCAACCCCACAGTTTAAATTTATATTCTAAACCCTGAATAGGTGTTTATAACATAATACAGTAAGAAAGTTGAGGGACATTAAGCTGACAAAGCAAACTGATCACTTCGTGGTTTCTTTTGAAGGTGCAGAAGGGGGGGGGAAGCATCGATCCTCTTGAAGTGGTTGAAAAGAGATTTTTCTGTTGTTGTTTTGTAACGCTGTGTCGCGCCATCTGTGACACTCGAGGTTCCCTCCTCCTGATCGATCTTATTCTCATCGCCACAAACTCGCTCCGGATGACGGAGACGCGTTTCACATGGAACGCAGCGGCGTGATGATGAGAGCGGCGATGAAAACGACACGGGGAACCTCGTTATGCTGTCTTGTGTCTCAATACGACCTTTGTTTTTCTCATTTTGCATTATTCAAGACGTGATCGGTATCTTTTTAACCATCTGTTAGGCACTCGTATGTTTGAGAGCATTCAAAAGTTTTAACCCACCAATGATAAATACAGATGCGTTTCAATTTTTGCGAGTCATATTATGGAAATCTCTGTTGTGCTTTTAAAAACATTTGAAATGTATAATAATTAATGGTTACAATGACAAATGATTGAGATCAGAAATATTTAAGAAGAATAAGTTGGAGTAAGTTTTAGTTTTTCTCTTCTTTAATATTACTTCTGTTATGTTTTATCAGGGGTTTTTTTGTATCACTGGTGTCCTGGGTAACTTTAGATTTGTAACGGATGGGCAAAAATAAGTCTTTGCTTCAGCCGAGGCCCATTTCGGTGACAGAAATTGTAAATAAGAAGTGTTGTTGGAGGTTATTTCTATAATCCAACACATTAAAGTCATAAAGATGCAACATTACATGTCAATTATACCGTCACATCTAAAATCACACTTATTACTGTATTTTTAGTTAAAAATGTATCTTAAAGTTTAGCTTGACATGATTAAACACTGCC
This sequence comes from Blennius ocellaris, assembly GCF_963422515.1. NCBI lineage: Eukaryota > Metazoa > Chordata > Actinopteri > Blenniiformes > Blenniidae > Blennius > Blennius ocellaris. The sequence continues at coordinate 27,247,225 of NC_137651.1, read as the reverse complement.
TTGCTATGGTACAACAAGTTGTTTTTAATACGTACACTAAAGATGACTTAATAATGTAATTTCGTTAGTTTTCTGTGTGCAATGATGGTCTTTAATCACCATTTTTTGGAAAAAATTTTGAGATGAATGTATCAGTCCAGTGCTCTAACTGTGCTTTGATAAAGCTAAGGGGCTAAAATATGTTTTATGTATGCTAATATAGGAAATATAAAAACAAAACTACGCATATCTCAATAAGAATTTAGTTTTTTTCCTCTATATTGTCGTATTTGCTTGAATTCACCCTTGTTAATTGTTGAGATTCACAAGTTGCCAGCTTAGTGTGTTTCTCAACTCAACTTTATTTGTAGAGCACTTTAGAAACAAACACAGTTGGCCAAAGTGCTGAACATCGACAGGAGCAGAAAAAAACCCCAATTAATTAACAACAAAGAATAAAAAATTATGGAGAGCCATAAAAACAATAATAAAAAAAACCCCGCCACAGTCGAGTCTTTACTCCCTGAATTGTGTGATTTTCTCTCCTCAGAACCTGATGTAGACAGACGGCGGCTCTGTGACGTGACGTCCTCCTTTCCTCCTCCCTGGTTTCCTCTCTTTGCCAACCATCAATCTGTTGCCATGGTATCTTGTGAAAAATAGTGAGACACAAAAGGGAAAGGAAGCTCCGAGACCTGCCATCTGCCTTCTCGCAAACTATTTGTAATCTTTTTATTTGATTTTATTTGAACGATTCAGTCTTTATTTGTATTTATTTTTTTGTGATTTCCTTCACCCCTCCCCTCTGTGTATATAGACATCTTTACAGTTTTTTAAAAGATGTGATCAGATATATTACTAAAAAAAAAAAAAAAAAAAATTTAATCTGTGAGGGGGGGAAATATTGTATTTTTAGGAAATGGGAAGCAGATGTAAGTATTCCATTAGTTGTACAGCAGAATACTGAATGTATCTTCTGTTTACTCCTGACCGTGAAACCATGATGTCTGACGAAAGACGGGAAAAGACACGAGGCGGAAAGCGTGTTAATTACCCATCATGTTAGTGCGTGTGTGTGTGCGTGTGCGTGTGTGTGTGTGTGTGTGTGTGTGTGCACATGTCAGTGCATGTGTGTGGTGTTTGTGTGTGTGTTACTGTTTCTGTTTTTATCTTTCATCTCCGTGTGGCTGTGTACTGTGGTACTCCAGTAGATCACCAGTGTGTTCATTTTTAAACTTATCAATAAAGCATTTGTTACAAAAAAAAAAAAAAGAAAAAAATGCCTCCATCCGTGTGTGAGAGTCACTCAATACGACGGCGGTAAAACGGCGAGGCGGAGCCGTTTAGGCGTCGCGGCTACGAGCGGGGTAACGTCGGCCTGTCGGGGGAGGCTTCTGTCAGTCGCTCGGCCGCCTCACTTCACAACAAAATGTCTCAAAAGCTCTAGTTTCCATAAAATTCGGCGCACACTTCCAAGGCCGCGCTGCGGGTGAACTCCAAATAGCTTCTGACTTTGAGTTATTCTGTGATAAAAGTATTTTAAGACTTTCAAAGTCCGTAAAGTCACCATAAAATACGTCCCGATTGATTTATAGACATAATTTATTTAGTTAATTCGCCGAGCATATATTGGCAGGCTGAGCTGTGATCTCGAATTTGAAGGAGCACAGCGTTTATGGGGTTATATTTGTGGGAAAATTTGAGCTCAAATTTTCCCATCGCTCGCTCAGAATTTTGGCACAAATATAACCCCATAAGCGTCACCATGACGACAATGTGAAAGAGGTTTGTTTGTACAAAGTTTAACAAAAGAACTCAAACCTGGTTCAGATGAAAGCACCAATTCAACTTTAAAAAGCACATTTTAAAAATAAAAAAAAAAGAGAAAGGCTACAAGTTATGAAGTACTCGTGCACAAATGTACTTTGAGGGGATAGAAAGGGAGAAGATGACAGGAAGGACATTGTGGGGAGGGATTCTATCATAAAAGAGTTTTGATCCTTTGTCGGGTTAATAAGAATTGTTGTCATCGATAAGACGGGGGGGGGGGGGGGTTCTGGAATACAAACTAGAAAGAAGACATTCATGTACCTTCTGTAGAGATTGTAAAGATCTGTTTTGACTGTGAAAGCAAGGCGGAGTTACCAGAGTAAGGCCAGGCACGGAAACACTTTGACAATCAAATCACTGACTATAAAACTCTGTAAAGACTCAGTATCAGACTTCTTTCCCCGCTGACAAATGATGACTCAGCACACAGGAGACAAACAAGCATATATTTAAACGTGTTCCATCCATGGTTTGTGGAAGGGAAAGGAAATCCCTCCACGCACAGGGAGAACATGCAGAAAACCAGAAAACTTGGGATGAGTCGCCGCGTCAAGAACAATAAAGTGTCAAAGGGACGTCTTATAAAAGTGTTTTAATTCATCCATTCGATTAAAAAGAGGAACTGGAGCTCGCCTCTTTGATTTCCTCTGGGAGATTCCACCAGGGAGTGGGTGCCCAAATTGTGATTAATGACCAGAATTATACCCCAGTCCAAGACCAAAACAAAACCTTATTACATCCCGCTTCCAAAGAAAAGTCAACAGGGAAGAAAAATAAGGAAGGCAGGTGGCATTGCTCATCTCTAAAGTTCAAGCGTTGTCCGGTGATAGACCGACCACTGGGTGCTGCTGGCTTAACGCCGGCTGCTGGTTTAATAATGATAGATGATCCTGAGTTTTACTTTAAAGTGCTGCTGTAAACGGCAGCAGGTGGGAGGAGGTTGGTTTTTTTAAAAGTGCTGTTTTTTGGGGTTGTTTTTTTTTTTTTTTTTGAAGTTCAATATACTTAAAGGAACAAACTTATCAAGAAGTTTGTCTGCGGTTAAAAAAAAAAAATGGTCCTGAGTTAACAAAACCCAGATTGTCATGGATGTGTGTAATAGGAGGCGGACTTACTGCCGTCACTGCTGCATAACATGAATAACAAGCACTTGATGTTCACTTTTGGATGTCAGCCAATTAATGACTGTGTTGACTACCTGGAGGTGTGGAAGCGTGTGTGTGTGTGTGAGAGAGAGAGAGAGAGAGAGAGAGTGTGTGTGTGTGTCTACCCTGTGATGAACACTAGTTAGAGGAATATCAAAATGGCCTTTTTTTTCCATATATGTTTAGTTTGTGAAAAGTTCTATTTTCTATTAAATATCATAAATTCAAATAAATGTTAATTCTATAGTGCCAAATACAACAGTCAACTGAAGGAGCACAAAAAAAAAAAAAAACAACCCCACTGGAGCAAGTAGAGGAGACGGTGGAATAGAAAATAACTTCCAGGCTCAGAGGTGGAGACTTTCTGCTGTTCCAATTGGTGTTGGAGGATAGAAGGAGAGAAAAGAGAGAGAGGGAGCAAGAAGCAACAAACAAATCCACTCACTGCAGACGGCTGAGAGGGGGGGGGGGGCAGCAGCAGACACCAATAGCAGCTTCACTAGAAAATGGTTCAGGTTTGCCTGAATAGAATACAATAGGTAAACAGGGGTAAATTATTCTAATACCTCCACACAATGAATAGAATACGTTAAAATATCGATGCGACCTCTGACTGAAGGCTTCATTGAAGAGAAAAGTCTTAAACAATAAAAGTAGGGACTGCATCGCCTCCCGAACTGAAACGGGGATCTGGTTCCACATGAGAGGAGCCTGAAGAGCTGAAATCTCTGCCTCCCTTTCTACTTTTATCTTGCACTCCGAGAACTAAGTGTTGTTCCGGGGTGACGTGGGACTGACAGATCTTTATGATATGAAGGAGCAGCGACTGATAACAGACAGTTACGATCGTCTACTCTGGAAGTAACAGACGCACAAATTAGTTTCTCAGCGTCACTCTGAGTCGACATGTTTCTGATTTTAGACACACACACACACACTGTCCATCGAGTGTGTGTGTGTGTCTTTATATTAATGTTGAACATCAGGCGAGTTTCCCAGGAACAGACGACATACTGGGAGGAGTTTATGCCGATATACAAATTGGTGTACAGTGTGATTTACTCACTGAAAATGATTGAAGACAGCAACAAGTTATCTCAAAAAACAAACAAAAAACAAAGTTGAGACAGAGGCAACAAATCTCATAAAAGATGAATAAGACACTGAATTTATATTAAAAGTTTCATTCTGAACATTGACACATTCTGTATGGGAGCAACACGCCTGCCTTCATGTGTAACATGTTCATTGTGTCTGGTTGGGCTTCAGGACTGCGCAACTCGCTCCGGAATGACTTGGTGACTACAAACGCATGTTAATGTCGGCCTTCATACCACCTGCAGGTGTTCTATTGAAACAAACAGAATACAGTGGGCTAAATATTGCCAGCGCCGGTTCACTGAAGCAGTAATGCTTTAAGCCCAGGAGAAAGAGCTGACCCCCTGCTGTCACTGAATAATTTGCACTCTGATAGTAAACAGTACTGCAAGAGCTCCACATCAGCATCTTAACATTGCTACTGTCAGCATGTTATCAAACAGCCACGTTAAAATAACGAAAACTAAAAAAAAAAAAAACTGCCAGCAGAGATGACTGTGCTGTTTAAAATAGTGAGGAGTGATCCTGCACATGTGGATGGAAATAAGTGAGAAATGCTCCTGATGCATTTCAGAAACATCTATTATCTGACGCCAGCGGCGTGACGAAGATATTCCCCCCTTTTGTGGCATGAAAAGATGTGTGATAATTCAGAGGCTCTTCCAGGACAAGCTGTCAGGAGCAGACTGAGGAAGAAAAGGGGAGGACAGAAGAGCGGAGCTCACGTCTATCCGGCACGACGGAATGTCCCTGAGGTCTGAATGAACTCTGAGTTTGTTGTATCATGTTCTCGCCAAAACGACATTGTCCGATATGAGATACTGTGCATGAGGAGGAGGAGGAGGAGGAGGAGGACGACGACGAAGCCTTCCTCTCACAGCACGAGTCCTGAAACCTGACAGCAGTGGAATATGACCGGCTTTTCTTCATGTCTGCACCGTCATCTGCCTCCTGTGTGCAGATCTTATTAGTGGAAGCTCTACAGTATATTGGCAGGGAGGCCCGTGGATGGTGGTGGAGGAGGGGGGGGGGGGGGTGTTGCGTTGGACTGTAGCGCCTTTGGCAAACGCCCGCCGGGTCCCACCAGGCTCGGAGGATAATGGTAATCCGATGCAATTTGAATGGGTTACGCAATTTAGAAGGGTTCTACGATTTGACGCTTTCAGGCCTGCAGCGTGGATTTAGAGCCTCCGTGGTTTTACTCACCCTCTCCCACACCACGCAGACGGCTCTGCTCACCCAGCCGCAGTCTGCTGCTGAGGCCGCCTCGCCGCCATCGACATACAAGTGTACACAAGCGGGTCAACCCAAGTTCTGGTTCATCTGACATGTTTCCCTCACTTACACTGCGTGTGGCTTTCAGGAGTGGAGTCAGAGGTATTTCACACACAAGACGGCTTGGCCTTCAGAAGCGGACGTGCCGGAGACGGGTGGAGAAGGAATCCATCGGTCAGGGACTGAGAGCACACTCAAGTGACCGTCTTACCTTTAAAGCTTGTGGTTGTCTACAGAAAGTCCTAACTTGTGAAGATGTTTGTCAGTCTGTACCGTGATCTGACTCGGGTTCCGCACATCTCTTGACTGGATCTTTTGGAGAAATGATGAGGGAAAACTATGGAACAGCGACATCGCCTCGTCTCACTGGTTTTTACTGTGCTTATTGTTTAATCTGAGTTTGAACTCGGTGTGTGAGCCAATTGCCCTTTAAAGCAACTCCTACAAGATGTTAAAGTGCCTCGTAAAAGTGGGAACTGGTCAGGCCAGAAAGACGATCATAGATCATGCAACGATCCCATGCAAGCGAGGATGCCTGCAATTAGTCAGCTCAACAATAAAATGTCTAGAAACTCACAAGTGGGCACTGGGAATATATTAGTCGGTTAAGCGTATTAGTATTTGGTTGAACTGTCTTTTCTTAGGGTTATCTTACGGCCTCATTCATCACCGGCGTGTAGAAACGTGCCTGAATTCTGGCTTACGGATTAATTTTAGAATGTGCGTAAGGACAAACAAAGTCATATTATCAAATGTGGTTATGTGGGTCCTACACACATCAGTAAGTCGTCAGTGTTGAGAAATCCCACTTCTTAGTCGCCACGCTCGAGCACGTTCAGGATCGTTTATGTTGAGAAACACACTCCCATTAACCAAATATGGCAAGAACACAATCACAATAATGTCTTTTTATATTAAGATATCAAAATATGTTTTTTCTTTTATCTAAAAATTACAATTCCCATATCTCATGAATTGTCTGGAATGATGATGCCCTTACATGCATCAAAACCTGTCATGAAAGATTAAAAGTCATCCAGACCAGTGGGAGAATCTGTGGAGCGCCTCACCCAACATGGCGGCCGCATTGACATATTCACAATGAATTAAACATTTCAAATCAATCAAGTGTAAAGTCTCCATAAATGGTCCCAAGGTTTCTAAACATACAATATTTTATAGGACAATGTTTTACTCTTCTTCTTTTTCAAAAGTTATGGCACAACTTTGGTTATTCTTTCATGGTATTGCCTAAAAATGACAAGTATAGTTCCACGCTCCTTGCAAGTCAAATTCATTTTGATATTATTTCTTGTTTGATTTGTTATTTTATAATAATTTATAACTGATGTCTTCAGAAGAGAACATGTGACAGTCATAACGAAATAAGGAGTTTCAACATAGTATCCCGAAAATGTGACATTTTGTCGTCGCCAAGGATCACGACCACAGTGAGAATAATTCTATATGCAAATGTTTTATGTGACGATAGCTCTTTTATATCAAATTACCCAATAGGTGTCAAATATATGTTGTACGTGAAATAACTACACTAACATGGTGACACGTGGTAGAAATAAAGGTGAGAAGTAAACACAAGACAATTGTGAAATCTTGAGCATTTTAATCTAAATATTTTCATGCTGTTGAAAGATAAACGACTCTGGAGGAGCCTCTCAGTCTACAAGCATCACCAGCAGAATGGACACAGCCATAATTCAGCTTTTTGTCCAAGACTTCTGTTTAATGTGACTCCATTTGAGCCGGTCATGTGTTGTTGAGTAATATGTTTGTTTCTTTGTATTCTGGAGAAAGAAGAAATAATTGATAATAAGAAAAATAATCGATGCAGGTTTTGCTGCATCAAGCATTAAACATGACTTCACAACAGAAATGATGCTTCGTTTGACTTGTGATTTGTGAAATAATCCTAAATTCCTTGTGCAACATTACAGCGACAATAGAAAGTGGTTGTCAGGCATCAGAACAAAAAGGCCCACGTGTGCAGGTCTGATGAGAAGCGATAGAAAGTTTCCCCCTCTTCAGCAGATGAATGTCAAAACAGCCTTCAATTTTCAAACTCCACACAAAATGTTCTGCTCACTGAAGGTCAGACTGAATATCAGGCTACGACGGGAGTCTCAGACACAAAGGCGTCAGGTTTGTGAGCGAAGAGGCGCTTTCAACATCGTGCAAGAAAAAAAAGAAAAAAAAAGAAAATCAATTCCACTGTAATTGTCAGGAGACAATCCTGATCAATGTGTTGGTCAGAAGACGTCCGAATGCAATGAGAGGAAATTAAAAACAACAGGGCTGTGTGTGTGTGTGTGTGTGTGTGTGCGTGTGCGTGTGCGTGTGCGTGTGCGTGTGCGTGTGCGTGTGCGTGTGCGTGTGCGTGTGCGTGTTTATGATAAACACAATAAAGAAGAGAGTGAATGAAAGTTCCACAAACAAACAGACACAAGCCACTGAGGAGCAGAGGAGCTTTAAGCGTCGTCTTAAAAGCAAAGTGAGGATTTCTGAGCCATGAAATAATGATTAATGAGTGTGGACGGAGATTAAATGGCATGCGGAGCTGTCATGCCGCATAAAAACAAGTATTTCTCAAATCTGTGGGCACTAATCTTTTAAACATGAGTCAAAGGTTCAAGCAATGATTCAGTGATTTGCAGCAGAACTAAAAAAACAGGCACCACCCAGTGGAGGAACCGGAGAACTGCAGAGTGACTGAGACTCCAGTCTGTCTTCCGGGATGGAAATAAAAGCTACAGACAATCAAGCTGTTTAGAAAGGTTCAAATGCTATAAGAGTTGATGAATTTCATTCACTGGTTTTCTTCTCTTTTGCACCATAATGTTTTTGTGAGGATAATGAACTGTTCTAATGAAAACAACTGAATTCAATTGATGCCTGTCGACACTGTTTTGTCCAACAGTCACACCTGAGAGCAGTTTGTAATGTAAAATGTAAATGCAAATAACAAAACATTAGCACAAACATTAAGGAATCCAGGCACACAACAGACGTGGCTCTTAAAAAATAAAGTTAAATTGGATATATTCAATATCGTCACAGTTTAAAACAAAAAAAAAGTCTCATAATGAATTTTTTTTTGCTGAAACTCACGAAACATGGATGATCAGGTGGATTGGAACTTATTGTTAAAACATGTCAGCGTTACACTTTATCAACAGCAAAGTTGAACGTTGCACTGTCAGCTCTTTTTCCCCTGTTTATATATATATATATGGGATTTATTATTTACATGTGGGAACTGATGTCTCATATTACTAATATTGGTCTCAGCCTGTTCTGTTTTGGGTTTTTTTACTTGATTTAAAAAAATTAAAATAGGTCACAAGCGTGATGGTTATTTTGAAGTGGGGTTTTTTTTTGTTTGTTTGTTTTTTTCATTAGTTTCACAACTGTGTGAAAACACGCTCCTCACATCTGGCAGTATTGATGACTGGGACCAAAACTCACTATCTGCAGCACTGTTACGTCAATACACCAGCAAACAATCTTATTTCACAGTAATAACACAGCCTTTCAGCCCCGGCGGCGTCGATGACGTGCAAGTACACGAACAAATCACATTTATTGCAGCTTCTTTCACCCAAACTCTCCCAAATCGCAGCTCTATTACACATCTACCTCTTTTTTAAACGGGTGCATGTGGCTCTCCTGTGAATTCTTTCTGTTTAGGCACAGTCGAGTACATTATCACGTGTGTGTTATTTTATGAATCTACCAGCAATTTTTCATCTGCAATTAAATGAATCCCTCCCGGCTTTGCTGAGTGCCAATTACAGGGAAAAAAGGAAAACAAACAGGGTTTAAAAACATGAACCTAAACGTAAGATTAATTATTGGTGTGAGTAACTGGGAGTCATTAAGAGTGAGCACGGCGTCTGTAGTGGCTTCATTTATTCCATGCATCTTGACTTTAAAGTGGATTGATTGGAAGTTAATCTTGACAATCAGCTGCTATGAGAAGTGTGTTCAAAGGCTCTGCTGGCAGGTGCACAAATGACTATAATTGGCTTCTTAGAAACCTTAGAATACAATGGAAATTAGTCATACTTACAGTTGAAATGCAGTAAGTGCTATAGGGTCTACTATAATAGCATGGGTGGACATGGCTCGGATGGTAGAGTGTCTCCCAGTCGTGAGGTTGCAGGTTCAATTCCCATCTCCGCCTGTGTGAATGACAAAATGGCAGCCTTGCTTTCATCAGTCTGCCCCAGGGCAACTCTGGCTACCTACATAGTTTACCCCTGTAGTATGGAATGCATGAGTAAAGTGCTCTATAAAACCAATGTGTTATTTTCATCAACAGTCTGTGCCTTTATCTTTAGAAAAGCGCCTTCTTGTCACATAGTCCACCTCATAGATGCATTTAGCTTGAAAATATAAACCACTGTGATTAAAACATTCGCAATGAACAGAGAACCCTGCAGCAAGGCTCCCAGTAAGTCATTTTTATTGCGATTTCTCGGTAAATAACACATTTTATTGGACAGTAGTTTTCCGTGCACTCGAGGCAAACTTGATTGAAGAGATAAAACGCATTCAGAGAATTGTTTTTAATACAAATGTGTAACTCTATTTTCAGTTTGACACCACTTGACTACACATTTGAGCGATCGTCCATCTTTATAGTGACGATAAAGCAGGAGTGTCAAAAACTCTGGCCCACGGCCCAAAACAGGAGGTTCAATCTGGCCTGGAAAACAAGGAAAACACTTTTGTTTTTAATTTGCCTGCTACAGTTTATCTTCTTTCACTCAGTAATGATTCAGATTGCACTTTATTTTGGAGAGAAAATGTCAAGATTCTGTTAGAAATTAGCATTACATTACATGTTACATGAACTGGAATTGGAATATATATATATATATATATATATATATATATATATATATATATATATATATATATATATATATTGGACGGGACCTCGCAAAAGACTGCCCGTCGGGGGGGTGGCTATGAACGGTTAATAATAGTTTTTTAAGTGTAAAAAAATATATATTTTGTAATGACTTTTATTTTGAAAAATCGGCATCAAAACCAGCTAATTAGCTAGTGATTTGTGATCGCAGCGCCCCCATTAGGCCACTTACCAAATTTCAGCTCAATCGGACAATGTTTGTTAGCATGGTAACGGGCATGGTAGGCCGCAAGCTAGCCGATCCACCTGAAAATGTCTGTTGGGTACTCCCCAGGTGCCCCCGATCCCGAATCTGGTCTTACTTCAATTCTAGTGTGAATGACACAGCACTTATGGAACAATAAAGGTTTTTCAAAAACATCCACCGACATGAATTTGAGGGCCTTTAGCCAGGCCTCCTACAGAGGTCAGTGCGATACATGACAGTGACCTGGTGGAGTGCCGGGCCTAGGAGGCCCGGCTTTGTTGGCGGTGTACAAATTACAAAAGAGACCTGCCGCTGGCCTTTCACAAAGTGGCACATATGCCAGCAGGTCAGTCCATAGAGCAGCTCTGTAATGTTCCTGCTATCTAGGCTGTCAATCACAAAGCAGTGATGAACCTGAAGCTACAGGAAGCTGCCCATATATGGAGTGATGCACTGACCAATCACAGTGGAGAATTTCACAGCTGCGTCAGGCGCAGGCACTCTGAAGTTAGAGTGCGAGCAATCGATTTTTATTCCAAGATTTTGGAGACAACTGCTCTGAATCCATACTTATCGGGGGAGTATGTGGATAAAATACCATAATTTTGTAGGAATTGTTGTCCTCTTTCAGACTGTGTGGGTTTGGAAGTAGTCAGAGGTAAACTTTGGACACCAGGGGGCGCTGTTTGGTGCCAACGCCCGATTTTTCCCATCAGGAATCAATAGAAATATCTCGGACGAAAAATGTTTTACTCTGTCGCTTTAACTCATCATAAAGGTGACTTGCTTGCTTTTCCCCACATATGTTACATCCTCTTGTTCGGCAGGGTCTCATGGCCGTGACGATGCACTCGGTTTGTGGCTGAGACTCACAGTTTGCAAAGAGTCGGGAGTAGTTCGGGGTGTTTTAAATCGTTGATTTTAAAGGAGAATTTTCCATTTCCCCATGTTTCCTGGGAGGAGGCGGAAAGCCGATTTCGGGGTGGGGAGCTCTGACGGCTAATAAAAACGAAACTGGACTAGTTAAGAAAAATTCCCTCTAGAGTTTTGGAGTAAACAATCTCCTCTATTTTTGTATATGTCAATTTACCCGAGACGACCTTCGCCCTATTTCAAGTTAAATTTGCCGTTTTGGCCTTTTTTGGGCGAAAACCTTACATTGAAAGGCAAATAGCGGACTTCCTGTTGGAGTTAGGTCAAAAGTTAGAGCACGTGAGTTGTAGGCCTCGAGGAGACGAACAAATTTTGTATTCGCTGCATTTCTCTACGACATTCCTACGGACCGTGGCGGGCGATAAAAATCTTTCTAGGTGGCGCTAGAGAGCCAGTTTTGGACTTTTTGGAGATTTGTTTAGATTTTATTAAATTTTTCACCAGTTTTGACGAGTGTGCCAAATTTGGTGAGTTTTTGAGCGCGTTTAGGGGGTCATATTTGAGGCGATTGACGGCAACGACGAATTACAAAAGGGCCCAGCCGTTGGCGAGGTCCCTAATTAACCGACCACAGATGTTTGTTGGTAGAATTGGATCCAAAGAGAGAAACATACACTGTTAATCGGAAGCACAAACCTCAACAAGCAATGACAAACACATCAACGTCGTAAGTGCTTGTCCATGTTTCACACATATGGAGATCATAATATTATCAAATGTTTTAAGGAATGTCGTGCTTTGACTGTCCAGGGTTTCTTACTGTGATTACTCCTCAGACATCATATTGCTGATATGGTCCAGTTGAGGTCAAATGATTCTGTAAGTGACCCTTGAACTACTTTCACACTGTTGTTTTAAGTTCATAAAGTTGCTGCAGAAAACTCCTTTAGTGAAACTATTTCAGTGAGTGTCCGGTCTGGGATTCCTTGACTGTTGGGTTAATGCGTGTTGCTTTTTTTTTTATATATATATTTTAAAAATAAATAAATAAATAAATAAAAAAATATATATATATATACACCATTTATAATAATCTCTTCTGCAGCAGTACTACTGCGAGCCGTGAGTGCGCTTTGTGCAGTCGCAGGGCAGTTTGAATGCAAAGCCCTGTGTCATCACTCTTACCGGGTTGTGCGCAGCGCTTTAACAGTTTTTGTATTTTCAGCAGATTCCCCAAAACACAAAACTCATCCTCTGTGATTGGCTGTGGCTCAGCGTGCCTCATTGTTCCAGCGGGCCGCTTGTTCACTCGGTTTCCTACGTGCAAACAAAACTTTGCCGGCCACCCTGGGCAATATCGGGGCTCTTCTGCGCTTTGACAACCCCCGTTAATATTGGAATCTCTGATATTTTGTTCTTTTTTTTTTCAATCCGGAGAATAAAGACAAAAGGTAGGTAATCAATACAACTACAAGAGCAATCTACTCACCTCTGCTGTGTTCCGTTTGGAAAAACTCATATTATTTATTGATTTGGGTGTAAAAGCGTCTTTAGACTCGGAACTTTCTCCCAAACAAGTTTAAAAAGAACTCACTAATTCGAAATTATTCGTGTTTAATGCAGTTGAACTGCTCATACAGTCCAGCATCTCAGAAAGATCCAATGTTTATATTTGTAAGTAATAAAAGCTTCTTTTTTTTCAACCTATTTATAAGGCACTCACTAAAAGCAGTGCACCTTAAGGTGTTGTTGCAGGATATTTCTTCACTTCAACACTCCAGATCGATATTAATCCGCCAATATCAAAGTGTAGGAGGAAAACACCTTCTGATGAGTTCGAAACACGCTGTGTCCCCCTGAATGTGTCATCTTTTTCACATGCATTTCAATTGTAAACGAGTGTTGAGATGCACAGGCCATAAAAATAAGCATAGGTGTTCCCACGACACTTTCACACTAGAAATCTTACAGTTCTTCTGATTCAATTTGCCAGATTATGTGGGGGGGTTTCCTCCATCTGATCACAGACTCTTCTCAAAAGTTCAAAAGGAAATCAAGCGTGCTGAACCACAAAGCCAAATACTGAATATCAGGAATTTGTTTGAATAGCATTTCAACCGTAGTGTTTGAGATGAAGAGATAAAAAGAGAAATAACACATTCAATCATTCATTCATTCATTCCTTTCATGAAAGCAAAAATTAAAACAAACTAAAAAACCCGTACACTTTAAAATGATCAAATCAAGAACTTCACGATTGGAAGGAAACAGCCCCCCCACCCAAATATTTAGCTTCCCTCTTGCTTGAAAATAAAGAAAGTAGAATATATACAAATAATAAATAAATAAATGAAGGTAATGAATATACCTTTCCAACAACAAGCATGCCTGCTTTGTTATAGTCTCGTTTTTACTTCCTGTCAGCTGAGAAGAAAACCTCAAAAGGAGCACGTGAGCGAATCCGTGGCGACTTTGGCCGACAAAGGGTTAAAGATGGCTGCTGCCCTCCAGTGTGTGTCAGCGCTGGAGGGTAATGACTTGTCAGCCCGGGCTGGATTCTCGTCCGTGTCGTCTAATGAGTAACGCTTCTATAATCAGATCTGTCAAGCTCCGAGCACGGCTTTTGCTGGGACCCTCCTGAATCTTGTTTTATTCATGCATTCCCAACTCTGTCACAGGAAGCACTTACTCTAATTGGTGCACTGCCGGGCCAGATGTGGCCGGCGAGGCCCTGACCTGCTCCTCTTGTCCTCCGACATGTCAGTCCGTGTCGGCTTGTTTGTGAGGGGTTTGTGCTTTATTTTCTTTCTCTTGTTTTTCGGCAGGATGTACAGCTTCATGGGAGGAGGGTTATTCTGTGCAGGAGTTGGGAACATACTCCTCATTGTCTCCACGGCAACTGACTACTGGATGCAGTATCGTCACTCCAGCAATTACATGCACCAGGGACTGTGGCGGTACTGTGTGCCCGGGAAATGCATGACACACACAGACAGCATCGGTGAGCGCGGGGCCTGGCCTCTCCCTCCTGCTTGCACTGGCAGGCACATCCTCATTTATATGTATTAGTTTGCTGACACTTGGTCCGTGACCCTGATCAATGGGGGGGGGGGGGGGGGGGGGGGGGGGGTTGCTCCCCTCCGGGGCTGTTATTGGGCTTACAGAATATGACTGACACCCTCAAGTGCAAAAGAAGAGTGAAAGTCTACAACCGTCGCGTGAATAGAAATAATAAATCTATGTTTTCCATGGCTGTTGTGCAGGGGAGGCCTCTTTGTAGGTCAAAACATAATTTTGGGTCTTGTTAAAAAGGCTATTTTGTGGTTGATTCGCTCAAATGACAAGTGTTCGGCAGGGTCTATTGCCAAACACTAGATGGCGGACTTGAGCTGTGGGAGAAATGAGGGTGAGCGTGACTAAAAGTGTAAATAAATCAACAACCCACATTCTACACGGCTGTATGTGACGCATGGCTGTGAGGTGCTGGAGCCACACAGTCACACGTAGACACTGTAGATCTTTATCGGTGAAGCTCAGACATCATGTCCTGGACTGTGGGAGGAACCTCATGCATGCACGGGGAGAACATGCACAATCCACACGTGGCTCTCTTAACTGTATGGCGAGACGGCTAATGACCGACGAGTGTGCATGCCCCCGCCAGATCATCTCCACTTCAGTCCGTCTTTCCTCCCTCCTGCAGCTTACTGGGACGCCACCAGGGCCTTCATGATCCTCTCCCTGCTGGCGTGTTTCATTGGCATCGTGATCGGGGTCATGGCCTTCATTCACTACTCCTCCTTCGACGGCTTTGACAAAACGTTTGCAGCCGGCATCCTCTTCTTCATCTCCTGTAACGATCCCCTCCACCACATGAAACGTACTGTAGAAACAGGCCTCGGCGCTGTCGGGTGAAGCCGTATCTCCCTCCCTCTCTCTCTGTGTGTCCAGGCTTCTTTGTGTTGCTGGCGATGGCGGTCTACACCGGCGTGACGGTGAACTACTACGGTAAACGCTATGGCAGCTGGCGCTTCTCCTGGTCCTACATAATGGGCTGGGTAGCAGTGGTGCTCACATTCTTCTCAGGTATGCGTCTTCTGACTGGGATTCATTCCTCCTGTGCTTGTCTCACATACGTGTATTTATTTTTAAAGGTATCTTCTACATGTGTGCCTACCGGATGCACGAATGCCCGAGAAACTCCAACTCACGCTGACCTGCCGAACGCCGCTGAGACACATTTTTCCACATGTGCGCGACAAGCGCTGCCCCGTAAATGTGTGAGACGAGGCGGGGTGGGGGGGTGAAACCGGTGAACCATGAACCTTCCAACCACTTCCTGTAAACATTCATGAACTTGCAAAATAAATGAGAAAAAAAAAAATGGCTACAAGTTGTCAGTATTTGTCCTGTGGCACTGGAACTCCTCCCAATTCTGAAAGACGGCGAATGGAGAATGAAGGCAAAACTATCCTACGGGCGTTTACGTTGGTCTCGTGCTCGAGAAATGATTGTAACCACATCCAGAGTCCAGGGCAGGCAAGTCCTGATCAGAGGCTCAACAGGCAGCAACATGCCCTCCTATTGACGCCTACCAGCAAACTTTGATTGTTGGAACAGAAAAGCCACATACAAGCACCCAGGAAACGTCAAACCGTCACACAGAGACACTCATAGCCAGACATGAACTGGCTATATTCTCGCTGCAAGTCAGAAGGGAAGAAATTCTCCATCTCGTTTAAATTTCGTCCACAAATCCATCCAAGTTATTTTTATATTTGCAGGAACTAAACTCTCCTAAGCTTTTCACACGGACAGATCCTGATGCAGAACCCGTATTCAAATACTCTCCATTGTTGTGGACCAGGATATTCAGTCCATCATGGCAAAAACACAAATCGCTCAGCATGTGTAAGCAAACTACATCCATTCATTTGAGAAGTTTGCAGCTTTATTTCCAGCTTCTTAGTTTGGATTATTGGACTACAATATTCAAACACTAGTTTATTTGAGAACAGAAATGAGCATATACCAGCAACCACTGTTGACAATTTGGATGAGACCAACCAGGGTTTGTCTGGAACAGCATTTGCTCAAAGGAAAGTCAAACAGAAGAGTTAAAACCTTTAAATGGAGCCAAGTGGACCAAAACCCCAAAAATATTTTATTAAGTCTTATTTCAGAAATTTTGTGTACATTTGTGAAGTAGAAACAGTTTCAGCAACCAAAAGAAACCCGGTGTGGTAATGAAAACAATTAGGTTAATTGCTCACCACCAAAGTGACTGTGAAAAGTGCTTCGTTAAGCCGGACTTACAGAGATTACAAAATTAAGAAAGAAAAACGTTGAGACCCAAACCCTTTAAGGAAATACTGCTGCGACAACACCAAAGCTAAAACTCTCAAATCAGCCTCAGAGGAGCAACTTGTGTTCCAGCTGTAGTTTAGTCGACTTCCTCAATGGTGGGTCCAGATGAAGCTCCGCCTCCCCCGGGAGCGCCGCCCGCTCCGGCGAAGCCGCCGGGCATCCCGCCGGGCATCCCCCCGGGCATCCCGCCTGCACCCTGGTACAGCTTGGTGATGATGGGGTTACACAGCTTCTCCAGCTCTTTCTGCTGGTGCTCAAACTCCTCCTTCTCTGCAGTCTGAGGAGAAAACGATAAAAGAAAGAAATGTTATTGATACATCCCAACATTTACATAGAGTTGCTGTAAAAACAAAAAACGTCAGACTTTGCTCGTTTGCCCTCACCTGGTTTTTATCCAGCCAGTTGATGACCTCGGTGCACTTGTCCATAATCTTCTTCTTGTCCTCGTCGCTGATCTTGTCCTTCAGCTTGTCGTCTTCCACCGTGGACTTGACGTTGAAGGCGTAAGCCTCCAGAGCGTTCTTGGCGGAGACCTTGTCCCTCTGCACGTCGTCCTCGGCCTTGTACTGCTCCGCCTCCTGCACCATGCGCTCAATATCCTCTTTGCTCAGGCGACCTGCAGGCAGGTTTTGTCATCAAAAGCCGCAAGGTTGAGTGCCGCGCATCACATTTTAAGTATTTCACGCCTCGGTGTCGTTGGGTTACCTTTGTCGTTGGTAATGGTGATCTTGCTCTCCTTGCCGGTGCTCTTGTCGGCCGCAGACACATTCATGATGCCGTTGGCGTCAATGTCAAAGGTCACCTCGATCTGAGGAACGCCTCGCGGGGCCGGGGGGATTCCGGACAGCTCGAACTTCCCCAGGATGTTGTTGTCTTTGGTCATAGCCCTTTCACCTTCAAACACCTGCCGACACAGTGTCACAGCCACTCTTTCAACTCCCGACGGCGCGTTTCTGCCGGTGTTGTGCAAGAACAGACGCTGGTCTCACCTGGATGAGCACGCCGGGCTGGTTGTCCGAGTAGGTGGTGAAGGTCTGGGTCTGCTTTGTGGGGATCGTGGTGTTCCTCTTGATGAGAACCGTCATGACGCCGCCGGCGGTCTCGATGCCCAGAGACAGCGGGGTCACGTCCAGCAGCAGCAGGTCCTGCACGTTCTCAGACTTGTCACCGGACAAGATGGCCGCCTGCACGGCTGCAGAACAAAACGCACAGGGTCAAAGTTTAAATGCGCCACTGACGCGTTGCTATGAAGTGACCTCTTGCTCCGACATACCTGCGCCGTAGGCCACCGCCTCGTCGGGGTTAATGCTCTTATTCAGCTCCTTTCCGTTGAAGAAGTCCTGCAGCAGCTTCTGGATCTTTGGAATGCGAGTGGAGCCGCCAACCAAGACCAGGTCGTGGATTTGACCCTTGTCCATCTTGGCGTCGCGGAGAGACTTTTCCACGGGATCCAGCGTTCCTCTGAACAGGTCGGCGTTCAGCTCCTCGAACCGGGCCCTGGTGATGGAGGTGTAGAAGTCGACGCCCTCGTACAGGGAGTCGATCTCGATGCTGGCCTGAGTGCTGGACGACAGCGTGCGCTTGGCCCTCTCGCAGGCCGTGCGCAGACGACGCACCGCCCGCTTGTTGTCGCTGATGTCCTTCTTGTGCTTCCGCTTGAACTCGGCGATGAAGTGGTTGACCATGCGATTGTCAAAATCCTCACCGCCCAAGTGTGTGTCGCCGGCTGTGGACTTCACCTCAAAGATGCCGTCTTCAATAGTCAGGATGGAGACGTCAAACGTGCCGCCGCCCAGATCAAAGATTAGAACGTTTCTTTCTGCTCCAACCTAAAATAAAAAATTCTTTAGATTTCACACACACACACACAAAACAACAACAAATAAACCCTCATCTTGAAGAACACTGCAGTCTGAGGAGTTACCGGACCTTTTTGTCCAGGCCGTAGGCAATCGCAGCAGCCGTTGGCTCGTTGATGATTCGGAGGACATTGAGCCCAGAAATGGTCCCTGCATCTTTGGTGGCCTGACGCTGGGAGTCATTGAAGTAGGCCGGCACAGTCACCACAACATTTGTCACAGTCTGCAAGGAGGAAACCATTATGACAGCTTTATGAGACAGTAATGGCCATTTTAAACCGTGGTTATGCAATCAGCACAAGTTAATCTACAGGAAACCTGGTAAACAGGACACAAATCGCCCAGCATCAGATTTACCGCTTCACTCAAAAGAGTGCGGACATCCACGCTCACAAAGAAAAGAATTGATGTGAAACATTTTATTTGGGGAAATGAAGTGTACCTTGCCAAGGTATGCCTCAGAAATCTCTTTCATTTTCAGCAGCACCATGGAGGAGATTTCTTCTGGGTAAAAGCTCTTGGCTTCACCTTTGTACTCTACTTCTACTTTGGGGCGCGTGGAATCATCGATGACTTTAAAGGGCCAGTGTTTCATGTCGGCCTGGACCACAGCGTCGTCGAAACGACGTCCGATGAGACGCTTTGCATCTGGAAAGCAAGAAATTGTGCAATGAGTAAGCAGAAAATCAAAGGATTTTTTTTCTTTTTTTTTTATAATTTTGATTCTTTATAAGAGAGGGAGAGAAAAAAAAAAGGTTAATACCGAATACTGTGTTGGTAGGGTTCAAGGCCACTTGATTCTTAGCTGCATCACCAATCAACCTCTCGTTGTCTGTGAAGGCAACGTAACTGGGGGTGGTCCTGTTCCCCTGGTCATTGGCGATGATCTCCACTTTACCATGCTGGAACACGGCGACGCAGGAGTAGGTCGTCCCCAGGTCAATGCCAACTGCTGGTCCCTTGGACATGTTTCCTGCAAGAGTTCAAGGGATTCACTGTCACGCATACGTTGCCACTATGGTGACAACCTGGGTCTGCAACAGATGAGCAGCTTAAGCGCTCTCTAAGCACTGTGGGTGACTACTGATGCACAGTTGTAGTGTGGCGTAATCAGGCTATTATCAGTTTGAGTGGCTCAAACAGAAGTGGAAACAAACTGTCAAAGTGAAGAGAAGGTCCACAGCACCTGTTTTCAAGCCTCTTTATTTCTGACAGCTTGAGAGAGGCCGGCTTCATCAAGGCACAAACAAATACGAGGGAAACCGTGGCTTTAAAAAATAAAATAAAATAAATAATAATAAGGCTTACTTATGTGAACACTTTTCCTACATGTAGGCAAGGCAAACTTATTTATAGAGCACCAGTAAAACACAGGGCAATTTGCAGTGCTTTACAAAGAAATAATCTAGCCATACGTGACGGCAAACAACCCATTAACTTTAATAACCTGGATTATACTACGACAAAACTGTCAGGAGTGTAAAAACCATCTGAAAAAGGCTAAACAGCGAGTTTAGGATCGCTCAGTAAGCCTCGACTTCTCGGAACAACCATGTTTACTGTTGCTGGAGCAGCGGATCATCAATACACTGCAATGTTAGCCTAATGTTAGGCCACATGGGAGGTCATTAGGTCTCCACTAAGTCGTGCTCCTCGTGTAGGCCGGTGGGCTTTGCTGCAATAAAAGTGGGGTGAATGTTACTAATATTAGCAGGATATGAAAGCTGACGTTCTATACAAATGGCAGCATTGTCAAAGATCCACTTGACAAGCAAAATGCTGGTGAAAATACTATTTAATTGTTTGTGGTCAAGAAGCATCACATGTTGTCAAATGGCACTTTGCTATTTTTTTTTTTGGGGGGGGGGGGTGAAAAATACGTTTCCAAGGTGCAATTTTCTTCATGTCTGGGAGGGTGAGTGTCCACAACAGAGCAATACGAAAGTTATACCATTGATCTGCAGCCATTTTTAGAAGAAACTTCCATCTGAAGTTTAGTGGAAGTTAGATGGTGCTTAAGGACAATAAAATAAAATATTTCAGATTTTGAGATTAAAAAAAAGAATGGGAGTGTTAAAGTAAGAGCCCAGGCCCGAATCTAAACAAATATAGCAGGAACTGCTAAATTGTGCTGTTCACATCAGACACTCCTTCAAATACTGCTGAGCTGGAGCAGCTTTGATAGGAAAAGCTATCAGACGTTCTCGCTGCCAATAAATCTGGAGCTACTTTGCGTTTAGTGCAGCACTGTTAATTATTTACAGTATTTTTATGGTCGTCAGTTCAGCACATAGGGTTTCATCGACAAGCTACTTGTGACTCAGGGCTTCTCTTACACGGGTCCATTTAGAGCAGGTAATATTATAAAATAATAAGAATATTAACGTTGAACATGATGGGGATTTTATTTTCAGGAACCATCTAACTTCATCCCCTCAGTCTCTGAACACTGAAGCGTTTCCTTGCGGAATATGGGCGAAGGCCGGCTAAATCCGGAAGAGGAAACACGGAGACACATTCACAGCTTAAACAATAAAAATTTAAAATGAGAGTCACCAATTAATTTAATCAGGTTTTCGAGGCTTGCGGGTGTAAAGTGGAAACACAAACGGGCACAGGAAGAACATGCAAACTCTGCATCGACAGACACGCCATTTATGATCTCGTCACGGAGTAATGGTGAGACTGCGTGGAGAACCACGAGGCCCTGATCCGACTGCAAGCAGGTCTGAGCCGGAGGGTGTGCCAGCTCATACTTTAGGAGGGTTGGGAACTTTCTGGATCTTTTTTTTTTCTCTCTCTTTCTTTCTGATTCATTTCTGCTCAAATCCAACCCTACAGGGAGAGGCACGCCGACATGAGCGCAAGAAACTTTTCATACGTTTAGATTAAAGAAACGACATGAGGGGGAGGGGGAGGGGAAGGGAGAGAAAAAAAACCTAATAAATTGCTCTCAAAAGCAATACGTTTAAAAACAGCGTTAAAAGGAACGAACATTATTAGCCGCTACGTGACAGTATATATATATATATATATATATATATATATATATATATATATAGTAAAAAATAAATAGATAAATAAATTTAAAAAAGGAATAAGTGGTTACGTCGCTCGACTTACCTCCGTGATATTCTCAAGCTCTCGTAGGAAAAAAACGCTCGCAGCAGTTTGTTACTAACTGCAGGCTGGTTCTTCCACCTCGAGGTCTGTAACGGCTGCTGCTCGTCCTGTTCCGGGGCTCACAGTCGCTCGGAGTCGGTCGCAGAGAGAGACGCGGGAGCGGCCGCCCTCCCAGTTTAATGCTTCCGCTCAGAAGCCTCCAGAACACGGGAGGAGCACTGCCGTCCAATCACGGCTTTCCGATATCAACCGGCCAATTAAAAATACCACGCATGCCTTTGCACGTCTGTTGCTACCCGGAATAAGGACAAACTTTTGGTCAAAGTGAAGCCTTTTGGGAACGACCACACACGAAACCCGTTTAGGAGTCGTTTGACGTTTTTGTTTTTTTTAAGTCACTGGTGGAGTCACCTTGGGCACACATGGATCTTTAGGGTGGTGTCTTCTCTTATAGTCTTTTTTAATGTAATTTTTAACAGCTGATGTTATACACATTGATGATCTACTAAAGGTTTGCGCTTATACAAAAGGGAACAAAGGTTAAGCTGCATGTGTACGGAAGCCTATTTGGGCCATAAAAAAATTCAGAGGTTAAAAAAAAAAACCTCATGCGCTTTAGAAAAAGTAAAAAACCCACAGAGCAGCACGCAAACGGGTAGATGAATACCAGTGTGTGTGATTGTACTTTTCCTTCATGGACCCGGTGCGGAATTGCTCAATCTCAGTAAGACATCTATTTTTTCCTCTCGTCACAAGCTCTGAAAACCACCTTGAATGCATGAGGATGGAAGGATTGTGACACACAAGACCACATCGTTGTGAGGGTGATTTCATGTGTTAACTTTACTGTCATTTTTATCATAAAGGCCTTTCGACCCGAAAAAAAAAAGAAAAAGTAAAAAAAAGTCCAGAATTTTTTTTCACGGTAAAAAAAAAAAAAAAAAGGTTTTATTCATATATTTAATTTTATTTTTGTATTTTTTTAAAAAAAAATGTAGGAAAAAAAGTATTTCACATAGTGGAAACGTCCACAATCCACATATCTGCACATGTGACTACTTCTACAAAATGCATTGCAGGCGGTTTAATGAAGTGGCCAAATGATGCTTCAGAACAGGCTTGAGCTCATAAACACCATGCAGTTATCATTAGTATTCGTTGTTCCTATTAGTATTTTGTTCGTCGAGTACCCTGATCAAGGCCCTGATCCCCGGGTGCTTAGAAAATTTATTATTATTAAACCAAAAAAATCTTGTGTAAAATCAGATGTAATCAACCCTATATAGTCAGAATTAAATGATTTAATGTGATTTCATATCCATGGGCAAATGATGAGGGATGGACAAACGTCTCCACTTTGTATAAAAAAACAAACAAAAAAAAATTTTTTCCATGAAAAAAATTATCTCAACTTTGATTTTCACATTTTTTTTCTGAAAGCCATGAGGTTTTTTTTTTTTTTCTTTTTAGCCTCCAACTTTTTTTGTTCTTCTGTGGCCATAATACTCTTCTCCTTAGCATGTGCACACAAGGATGCTGATCCACTAACTGGCCACAATAAAGGGGACATATCATGCAAAATTCACTTTCTATGGTTTTCCTACAGTAATAATGGTCCCCATACCTGAATGACACTCCAGACATGAAGAAAGTCTGCCGTCTCTTTCTCTGGCTTGTTTAATTTTTTTCTAAAGTTTGTGCTCCAACGAGCGAATCAGAACACAAACCCTCGGTTGTCACCAAAGTTTTTCGCAACAGCAATCCAGGTAGACCCTCCGTTTCACCCAATGGCATTTAGAAAAATGGTGGTTTTGTCGGAAGGTGGGTCAGTGCACTTTAGGCCCTCGTGGCTCGCAGCTGGTTTCGTCTAATGACATTTTGTTTTTCTTTAGTTTAATTTGATGCTTCTACTTCTACTTGAGTAGTGAGAGTTTTGACATCTCTGTTGTTTAATATGTGGAATAAAAGTAAGGCCATAGTCTAAAATAATAGTACAATGTGAGCTTCTGAAAATCGTCCTTATGAAGACATTGTTGTGTAACTCATCAGATTTTAAAAGAGCTGATGACACAAAGCAACATTTTGCTGCAGAGTAAATATTTATTATTCATGCTGAAATCCAGACAGCAATGGCGGGTCTTTCAGTGGAGTCCATGCTGAGGCTGGACAGCGCTGATTCTTCAGCAGCATCTTTACAGGTCCATGGTACAGAGGAACGCTCTCAATTCAGAACACTTGTCGTCAACAGTAAAGTCCTTTCCTGCAGAGAGAGAAACAGTGACTTTGTTAGAAGCGTATTGAAACTGGACAGTTCAAATCACAGAAATGTGGTTTGCTGATCAGACCCGAACCATAATACTCAGAATTGGAGTTTCCCCTCATGTACATTCATCACTTAAGGTGGATTTCTTCATGTCATTGGAAGAACACGTAGAGTTCTTACCTAAATGGAATAACCCCAAACAGTGCTCATTGGATCCAATGTTATTGGGTTGCTGATTGCCCCAGTTTTTGAATGTGAACTTGCTGCCGTCGGACCATTGCCACTCTTTCTCCTAAAAGAAACAGCCCCAAGAATCAGTTTACCCCGATAAGCAGTATGATGCTTTACATCATGTGGATCTTGGAGTTGTGATAGTGGTGGGTGGGGAGTGAGAATGGGGGGGGGGGGGGGGGGACTAAACTTAACGACAGTCCCGAGGTGTATTATCTTATTTAACCAGAGCGACCTGGAGCTAATATGAGTTAACACAGATGTTACCATGGGAGCTCATGAGTTCTACATTTAGCTGTTGATGAACAAAACATTGAAGCAAAATGTAAATGTCTTGCAAAAACTATATTTTCACATTTACTCTTAACCTGAAACATTCTGCTATACCAAGGAACTGTAAGTTAAAAGATAATCCAGATGCATAATGGGTCAAATGCAAACCAATAGATTCACTATGGTGTATGTTATGATAATACTTTTGATTAAAGGATATTTTACTGTAACTTCTGAAGCCACGATACACTACTACGTTACTTTTGAACCAACTCACCTCCACTGCATCATGCCCTCCAACCCAGGATGGGATCATTTTGCCAGCCATCGTTTGAATCAGTTTCTTGACAAAAGCGTACTCCTTATCATCGCGAATGGACGCCAGGTTTCCTCCTTCTTCAATGCATTGTTTCTGAGGAGAAGAGATAGAGTGTGGCAAGAAAGTTACAATATGATGGAAAACATTCTGAAGCAACTGTAAAGGGCTAACTAACATCAGAAACACGACCACACAAGTTGCTCCATCTGACTCTATGGTAAATGTCGCTTCATATCGCGGGTGGAAAAAAAAATGTTTTATGGCATTTTCCCCGCCGATACGATATTTGACCTCAGAGGAGATAGTGTTTGCAAATCTTATTTTGAAAGACAAATTGCAGACTTCCTGTTGGATTTAGATCAGGGGTATCGGTACTTGATTTTTAGGTCGTGATGAGTTTTGGTTTGATCACTCTAAGACATTCCGACGGGCCGTGGTGGTCATTTTAGTGTCTCTAGGTGGCACGAGAGAGCACATTTTGGCACATTGGGGGTTAATTTTTACATTTACTTAAAATTTTCGCCATTGTTGATGAGCGTGCCAAATTTGGTCAACATTTGATTGTGTTTAGGGGCTCATATTTGGGCTCAAAGAGGCATCAAGTGTCAAAGAAAAAAAAAAGCATAACAAGAAATTTACGAAATACAATAGGTTCCTAGATTCCTGCGGAGAACTGGCCTTTCGGGGTCGGTCCCTAATAATAATAATAATAAGAAGAAGAAATGTTACAAATACAATAGGGTCCTGGCCTTTCGGGCCCGGTCCGTAATTATATCATTATTAAAATAAATAATCAAAAAGAATATTTCATTCATTTCAATTCAGCCTTGGGTAGGCACTGCCTACCCTGCTCACCCTGACTGCACATCACTGCCCTTCTGTATAATCAAGACAGATGCAGGCTTGCCCTTCTGTTGTTCCATGTAAATCACACAAACATTTTAATTTGTGAAAATAAGTCTGGAGGCAGTGGCAGGGTGATGTTCTGAAATGTTTTGGCACAACATTCCTTTATAGGATATTAATTCTCCCTATCATAAGTAAGGTAATGCCATCCATCTATCACCCGACTGCAATTTCTGCCATTAATGGCTCTTAATTTGCATTGACCACCTGTTTTTGTTTAGGAGTGATGTAAATTCCTAAATAGTTACATTTTACTACACTATTAAACATACCACATTATAGCAGAAATGACTGCTGTTTTAAAACGTACCTCTGCTTCAATCCAGCTAAGTTGCTTGAGATGGAAGAGATAACACCGCTCGCCAGACTGTGTCCACATTGTTGGACACGTCACACAACAGTCATCTGCAGAACAATTTCACATCATGAGATCAATGGTAACGCCATTTTTTTTTTTTTGAAAAGCCTTACTGCACAGCATTAGAAGTCGAAGTTACAGATCAGAGATATACAAACCAAAACTGTTGGCGTTCTGTGAAGAGAAAAATACTATTATCAGAACTTGGATCGATAGGATTCTGTTTTATTTAGCTCTTTATAATGCAAATATTAAGAAATATCAATGTGATTCCGTAATGTAGCTGCTCAGTCTTTTTTTTTTTACATGTTAAAAAAAACATTTCACGACATCTTACTCACCACCGATGAGGCCAAAAGCCCGACGCTCGTAAGCAGCATGAAACGAAGTGCTGCCGCCATCTGTGTGAAAATATACAACACATCACAGTTTAGATGTGGATGAAAATCAATAGAATAAAATGTTGTTTCAGATTTCAAACACAGGGTTTGAGCTGGACTGACGTCACCGACTCTCCTGAGGGGAACAAGACAGTTTCATGAAAAGATAAATTGGTGCAATGTTGCACCACACAACCTTTTTGTGATCTGATGAGTTTGGATCTGTTGAAGCTCTGTGTCGTCTCTCTGGGAGCGCAGAGTTTATATCCCACCATGGGCTCTTTGCCTCCAGTATGTACTTTCGTCTGTCAAACTTGTCCCACAGTATACGGTCATTTAGACAAATATACAAAATCATGCATACAAATGCTGCATATCCTAGGGACTTATGGACCTGAAAAACTATGAGCAGTTAAATAATACCTTTTCTCGGTGGTGGGAGATAAGATAAGATAAGATATGATAAAATAAGATAAGATAAGATAAGGCTTTATTAATCCCAACAGTAAGAGATTGCAGTTTCACAGTAGCATAGTGGACACACAGAGACACCGACAACCAGGGCCGTAGCCAGACATTTTGAAATACTGAGGTCCACCACTCATCATCCTCCTGCACATGAGTTACAAAGTAGAAAACTAAATAAAGACCAAAATTCATTCAAAATGGATTAATTTATTTAAAACACAAGTGACTTCTACTGTATGTGTGAATGACGTGTATATGTGTGTGTAACAGTGTTATGATGAATGAAGACTCGTGTGCCAACTTTTACTTGGAGAAAAATGGAATTGAAATACAATATTTACAGTGAGTAGCCTCTGTTACATTTCACCATAAGCTGCACTCTTATTCATGGCGTGTGAATGGATGAACGCTACCAACATTGTAAAGCTCTTTGAGGGCTGTTGAGTCGGTGGAAAGACTCCATCCAGAACTCCATCTGTAACAGCAGGTTTCTGCCTTAACAATAGTTAAAGTACTCCTGTAACAACACAGAAAGAAATATGTGTTTTGTTTTTTTTTAATTGATGAACCTTTCCTGTTGGGGCTAGAGCAGCCCGACAAACCACTTTGACATTTGAGATTCCATCATTGCTGCTGAACAGCACATAGTAAAATTCAGGGGGGGGCCTTAAATGGTGCATTCTAATGCATTGTGTACTACTAAATGCTATATTGTGTCTGACTAAATACTACATTATGAAGTGACAAATTGTAGGACTAGACCAGGGGCCGGCGGCGCACCCCAGGTTGAGGAGCAACCTGCACCTCACGTCCGTCTGTACTGTCCATTGTAAATAAAGACTTGATTAAACACACCCTGCGTCAGAGTCCTGCAATTGGGTCCCGTCTGCTACCCGTGACACCAAGTCTAAGACTGTCGTGAAATGACTCAAATTTGTAACATGAAAATTGATTTTTGCTACATATTCAATAAATCGATCAAATGGATGTTTTGCTCAGCCCTCGTGTAAACTGGTGTTTGCTCTTGAGGTACTAATGTACATACGTTTGCATTGCCCTTTAACGTGTGTTCATGACACAGTTGTGCCTCTCAGTACACTCACGAATGTTTGAATACAATTTAAGTGATTTGCTCCAGGCATCCAGCCATTTCTTTTCTTTTTTTTTTTTTTGGAAACTTTGTTGATTGAACCGTTAAACCTTTCAACAGCCCATGTTCAAACATATACGGTAAGCATAGTGTAAATAGACACCCTGTCCCCAATAACTCAACAGCCATTTGAAAAACAAAGAATGAGTATTTGTATCTCAATCCCACCTTGGTCACATGTCGTTCACTTTCAAATATCTGGGTCACTTTGATGGAACTAAATCTCTTTAACATACTGAAAAAAGGTGCCCAAATATTGTTTGAATTTATTAGATTAGCCAATAATTGAGAGCCGACTCTCTTCCAGTCTGATATATTATAAGATGTTCCTTATCAAGCATGAGAGGCAGCTCTGTTCGATTTCCTTCCAGCCACAAGAGTTGCAAAGGCGATGTAGGTGAGCACCCACGGAGTTTATGGCTGTGGACTGTTGACGTTCGCTTCTGGGTGTCGGTCCGGAAACACAAACTGGATTCTTGTATTACTTCTTTTATTAAAGTTAACAGTCGGTATAGTACAGGTAGGCTTCAGTGGGTATATGGTGGGTGCGAGCATGTCTTCGTGTGTGTGTGGTTCTACAACAACAAAAACAACAAAAAACTGTATTGGCGAGACTTGCACACCGGAGTCCCGAGTCAGTTTTACTTCTTCTCCACTCTGGTATTATCACACTGGGTTAACACATAAATCTAACGCTCCTACCACCTGGTGGCATAGCAGCATAACTGCATGAACTGGCAGTACTTTTCAATACATCTTTATGGACTTTGTGTGTGCAATAACTTGTTCTGCCGCTCTGATAGTCAATCAAAAACAAGTCATTCTTGCCTTTTTCTTGAAATAGGTCCATTTCAACTTTTTCCCATGGTTCTTGTGGCTTGTCATGTGGCATCATTGGCTCCCTGGGCTATTGGAATTGATGGCGCTGGCAGACATCACAGCGTTGCACCAGTGTGTGAATGTCTCTGTTCATGTTCGTCCAATACAGAACATAGCGTGCACGCCTTTTATAGTATTCAATGCCAAAGCGTCCCTCGTGCACTAACTTCAACATTTGTGATTCCATGGAGGCGGGAACTCCAATGTGTGTGCCCTTTAACAAAACACAAGACAGCTAACCCTTTCAGTGCTGGTACGGCTTTGCTAGTTTCACTTCCCAAGGTGAGCTGATCTGTTTGATCACACTGAAGTGTTTCGTCTTCCTGAGTTGTTCAGGCTATTTCAGCCCATTTCGCCTTAAATCCACATCCTCACCAGTAGTACTGTTGTCTCTTACTTGTCAAAGTAACATGCCAGTAATTCACTGCACTTAACTCGTGCCTCAGTTTCTTTGCAGCTTATGAGTCACAGCACTGTATAAGTTGGCACATTTCCAAACTGTGGGTGAAAAGACGTGTTTAACCACACCTGAGCGTGTGAGAATAAAGTTTGGTGAGTCATTTTCAAAGCATCACGGACACTGAAGTACGCTGCTACCTGCCTACCTACATCTAATACGCAGCCTGAGGAGCAACACCCAAACGTCAATGTGAGAATTGATACTGAGATCAGGGAGTAATCCTAAAAAAAAAAAAAAAAATACAAAAAGTGCAAGTGGGTCACAGATTATCATGTTTTTATAACAAATAACAAATACTGGGGTTGTTTTACCTGTTACAATATACAGGTCCATGCTGAAACGGTGTCCTCATGTGACCTTATAAATTTCTCCTTTGTTAACGTCTCAACACAATATGGTACAACTCAGTTTCAAAGAACACTTCAGCATCCTGCACTTTAATCAGCTCTTTGATATCTAATTTTAGCATTTTAACACGAGTGGAATACGTTTGGTCCCCTGACCCTTGGCCTGTATGTTTCATGATCCACTGCACTGTTTCATTGTTTTGGCTTTATTCTTTTTCTGTCCTATTGTGTTTTCAGGGACACATTGCACATTACACTCTCTGTAATCACTCCTCCTGCTCATTCTGGCCATGAAGGCAAACTGGTTCACTGGCTCAAACACATATGATGCACGTATATAGCATTAATAATACAAACGATATACACAAGTGAGTTCATTTAACCGATAAGGCATATTTTATGTTATTGCAAGAACATGACTGGGATTAACTCAGTAATTTATTTGATTTAAAAATAAATCCATATGAGGATAGAACCGAAACACTTAGAATATACTAAAGTAAATAAGACTTATTATTTTGTTAGAAATCCTTTGTATTAACTGTGTCAAGCTTGTGACTCACTAAAATCATTCAACATTTTCACCCTTTTTTAATGCTTTTCCAGACCGTCACTGAATCTTCTTTCAGTTGCACTTTTTGGAAGGTTATTCCCCCGAGTGTCTTCATCCGATTAAATCCCCAAAAATGTGACAGGCTATAGTCAGCATCGATATGAGCTAACCGTCATCATGCTAGCGATGCTAGCGCGGTTCAAGAAACAAACGTGGCGTCTGACGAAAGTTTCACAGACCAACTCTTATATGTGGAATCATGAACGGATCATTTCTTCCTCCAAACCTTTTCATCACACTGATAAAGGTCAATCTTTGTCTCATCAGTCCACACAACATCTCCCAGATGTTCTGATGTTTGCGTCTTCTGTTGGAGCCTCCATACTTTTGTTCACGGAGTCTTCTGCGGAGAGCAGATTGTGCCATATACCTTCCCTCCTGCCATTTCACGGTTGTTGCCGACATCTGTAACAGTCGATTTGGGATCTACCTGTTCAACATCTGTCGATTATTATACCAGTGACGTCTTTTATCGTCAGCATGCTCCCAACTCTCGTTTGCACAATGGTTTCCATTTCTTCTCAGCTTCTCAGTTGGTTGTTTTCCACCCATAAACAAAACGTACACATTGAGCGCAATTCATTATGATAAAAGAACACACCTAAGCAATTGTCAGTCACACGCTCACAAGACAAATAGGTGTGGTTGAACTGCGTATCAGATCCAGACGTAAACACCGAGAAATTAAATGTTGATTTTTTTTTTCTTTCTCTAATGTTGATTTTCTGATGTAAAACCAACAATAATAGGGACTGGGCATGTGGGGATGTTTGTACCTTGATGTTTGCCCAGAGATGAATCGCCCACTCGTCTCGGATGCCTGTTGCCTTTTGTCAGTCGGGATAAGCAGCGACTGAAGTTGAATGATGTGGATATAAAAGATAAAAGGACAGATGACAATGAAAGGAGTGAACATTGAGTGATATGTGATATAAGCTCTCAAATAACTTTCTCCCCCTATCGAGTCATGAATCGAGTTCTGGCATGCGTGCATTGCGTAAATGCTGAAATTATGAGAGCGACACCAATAACAAATTACATGAATGTATTACATGTCCGTAAAAGATCCTTACGTGGATATGCATTGAAATAGCGTTTATGTAAAAAGCCGACAGAGACAAGGCACGTGTACGCCTGCTGACACTTACATGCCTACTATTTTCACCCGTAAACATCCATACATTCCATACAAGTGAAGAAGAAACACGACTCGTTGATTGGTCTAGACCAAAACCAGAAGTCCCGTCGCTTTAGCCTGTGGCGGCGAGACATGTTAGCTCGTGGCTAATGGGTAGCCACAAACAACCACAATATATAGTCTTCAAGATTCAAGGTTTTTTACTTGTCATTTACGTTGTAATGAGTACAAGAAAAATAAATAGTGCACTCCTTGGTTAAAAGCAGTGTAAAAACAGGGAATAAATACATAAGAGTACAGGCAGACAAGAATAAATTAGAAGTAAAACAGTGTAGTCGTCAGTTAAGACCAATATAAAATCAGGACATAAAAGACAGAAAAATAGTGAAGGCAAGTCAGAATTAAATTTAACAGTCATTTCACGTGATAAAGAGCAAAGGTGCAGCCATTTTTCACCCAGTGCTCTTAATGCCTGGGGGAAGAGACTGTGTAGGACGAGACCAGTTATCAATGAGTCTTCCTCACTACTCCACGTCTAGATATTTCCAGACTTTGTTTTTCTGTGTCTGCTTCTTCTGATTCACGTGGCGAGCTTTGTTTGTTTGTTTACTAACCAAGCTCATGTTTTGAAGGGGACCAAAGACCTCTTGTTAGCTCCAGTTCAGAGTTTGTGGTTGTGTCACCCAAACAAAAAAATTTTTCCCCGAAGAGAACTCTGATCTGGTTCAAACAGGGGGATGTGAACAGGCCCTAAGTACATTGAAGACTCTGATCGTGACACTGTTTGGGTCCTTGCTGGAGAGAAAATAGTTCTTGACCTAAATATGCCACAGGAGTGGCCACAGTCACTGATTCGGAACCCAGTTTTTTAATAATGTGCCCGTAGTATCACTTGTGGCGTTGCTAGCAGACAAATCCCTATTTTGACAACAAAGGGGAGATTAAAACTGGCATTTGACATAGGATCCGTCTAAAGTAATCTATCAGGCACCTTTTTCAGGCTGTATCCTCGTCCTGTATTATAGTGTGGTCCTTTAGGGACTCGGGAGCTTCTTTCGTGTCATGATGCTTCACAAAAGACTTTGGATCTCTCTCAGATAGGTGTGTCTTTCATTCACAGCCCATACAAAAACAGCACTGGAAATTGTCTATTTACAGTTTTCAGCCTGGAGCCATAACAACAAAAAAAATAATGATCCATTACAGAACATGCACCCTGAAGAACAACAACAGTGACGCTCTTATCACATCAAACGATCTCAGTGGAGAACACTTGTGATCAGATCACTAGTCTTGGCCTTTTCAAACAAAACATTGTGTTTAGAGAGTGTGGTCTGCTGTGGAGCACTCTCCCTGCTCTTACCCAAGACAGCAATTAAGTGTTTGTTTGGTTTTTTTTTGCATTGCATAACATTACTAATAAGACTAAATTATCCTCCAGGTTTAGTCCCATCTGATGGAAACCCAAATCTCAACAGGAAGGCTGTGAATGTCGCTCTGAGGCAAACTTCCCCGTTGTGATGATAATTCAGAAACAATGTACAAAATCCATTTTCCTCTCAAGGACAATAGACTAACTTTTCATTGTCCTCAAATTTAGTAGAAACTAAAAGGAAAGCTCTCTTTTTGCTGAAATCGATAACAGTACATCCATAATACAATTGAACTGCAGATATTTAGTAAGAAGAAAATAGTGAATCAACAAGGTTGCAAAATGCCTTTCTTTGTTGTGACTGTGTGTCATGATTTCTGACTGATATTAATGACCAGATACAGTGATTTTGGGGAACGTCTACTTGCTTTCAGAACTTAAAATTTCTAACTGTATTAATTACTTTCCAAATTTTGTCTTGTATGTTTCGACCGACTTCTACTAGTGCCAGACCACTCCGTTGTTGTTAAATCCTGAGAATCTCACCAAAGTAAAACAAAGTTAAATAAAATCAAGTGTATCACTTTGTAAACAAATCTCACATTCACACTTATATAAAATAACTGAGATATCGCCCCCCACGAAAAACTTAAAATACAATTCACCGTCTTGTTTTTACCTTTGCACTAAAGATATATGGTGAAGGTTTAAAAAATAAAAATAAAAGATACCCAATGCCCAGTTCAAGTTACCGGCACTCTATTGTGTTCCCTCACACGCCCCTGTGGGGACGGATATATAAAGAAGGGATCTGGTGGCCAAGAGCAAGACACCAAAGGAAGACTTACAGGTGAGTCCCAATAGAACTTTATCTCCAGTTTGTATTTGCTTCTATTCAACGAGAATATCAGGAGTTTAACCCCCCCCCCCCCAAAAAAAAAATCGAAGTCAATGGCTGACATATGCTGAACTAAAATAAAGTATTTTGCTGATTTTAACAAATCTTAATGGAGTTAAAGCTGAAGACATATGTGCATATTTGTCACATATTTGGCTTCAGTATCGTAAACTGCTGTGACCTCACATACAGGATGGATGTTATAGAAGTTTTTTTTTTCTTTTCTTTTCTTTAATGCACTATTCTTTTGGGAAGAATTGGTGAAAGCCACAGTTTCCAAAGTCTGGTTATGTTCTCACAGGTCCAATTGTTGCAACAATGAGGCTTTTCATTATCGTGGGATGTTTTGCCCTGATACTGGAGACGACTGCCCAAATACCCGCTGAATGTGTGACAGACGCTACAAATAGACCCCCAGGTTAGTGATGTGCCCCGAAATGTTCTTTGCTTGCTGTAACTTTCAGATCTGCTCTGCTTTGATTTACGTCCTCTACTTCTGCTTCCGACCAGAAAACTCAGACCTGACTGTGAATTGCAACACGATGGACATGGAAGTCCTCATCCTCCTATGCCCGGTGTACAACGCCCGATACAACGAGTCTCTGATTGTCCTCAACAACCAGATCGCCACTCCCGAATGTTACGGGACGCCCAACTTGACTGCTTCACCACCGGTTCTGATGTTCAGATTCCCACTAAATGGAAGCTCCTTCTCCATCTGCAAACATGATTTCAAGGTATCTTACAGCGGCTTTTCTTTCTGCTTTCAAACGTTCGCCGTCACTGCAAGCATCCACCAAGCAAACAATCAGAATTACATTCAGGAATTCCTAAATTCTCTCTCTGTAACCAGACGACCAATGCAGTCGGGACGGGAGTGTTCGCCCAGTATTCAAACACCCCCTTTGTCAACATCTCCGGCAACATTAATTCTGTGGACCCCTCTGCTGGTCAGATCACCTACCGTGAGCAAGTCATATACAAGTACTCCTGCAGCTACCCCCTGCAGTACCTGCTCAACAACACTCAACTCGCCGTGTGAGTAAACTTCTGGAATCCGGCCAAAAAAAACCCCCTTCTTCGTCCGGTTCCTACATGTTTTACTGTCCCTTTGTCGCTCAATGCAGGTCAGGTGTGAAGCTCGCGATAAAAGACAACAACGGCAGCTTCATCACCACTCTGAGAATGGGTCTTTACGCTGTAAGCTTTGTTCCATCTTTTGAAATGATCTGTATTTACTTTAATTTTCTTGATTCTAACTTGATTTCGGGTTTACGTGGAATAGACAATTGATTACCTCACACCACTGTTGATCCCACAAAATGGACTCGACCTGAAGACCAAGATCTACGTTGCAGTGAAAGCGACAAAACTGACGAATAGGTATTTCAATTTTCACTCTGGACATACTGCAATCATTTCCCGCGTTGACCATTGTCTTTCTGTCCGTCTGTCCTCAATAGGTTCTACCTGCTGCTGGACAGATGTTACGCAACAACTACTCCACATCCAACAGCAGCGAAAGCATATGACCTTTTTGTGGGGTAAGGTGCATTGAAAAATGCCACTTTTCACTTCACGCTCACTTCAAAGCGACTCCCATGCATTCCTTCTTTTTCTTTTCTTTTTTGCCCCTAGGTGCCCGAGTGACTCGCAGACTAAAATTGAAATCAACGGGGAGGCACAGACGGCACGCTTCTCCTTTGAGGCCTTCAGATTTGTGGAGCACAAAAACCTGACAGTTTCCACGTTCTACCTGCACTGCACCACCAGACTCTGTGAGGCGGCCAAATGTAGCTCGCTGAAGCCTGTGAGTCAACTTCACTTCTTCTTCTTCTTTTTTTTATATCCTTACACGTTCCTTTGACCGTCCTCATTCAGCTTTGGACAGAATCAGAGATAAAATTATTTTTGCTCCAATGTAAATCCTATAGCCTTGTCCAAACCCATTGAGGAGAAGGAGAGAGGCCCCTGACGAAGAAGAAGACGAAGACGAAGAAGTACCATCTAAGGCGACCATCACCTCTGGACCTATCAGTGTTGGCAAACAGACCACAGGTAGATGCTACTTCCATATTATCACAGACGAAATAGACAATTATTATCTAACCCCAGAATGAAGGGTGTATCTGCAATGCCAATGTTTACATGCGTCAAGCAAAGTGTGGAACCTGCAACTGCGTCGACACGACACTTGAGGGATTCAGTGGACTGCTGCTATGAGGCTGTCAATGAGCGTATGAGTTATACTTAAATCACGCGTAATGGTAAATAGATCTCACTTATAGAGCACTTTTCAATTCAAATCAATTCACCTTTATTTATGTAGTGCCACATACAACCCAGTCATGTCTAGGCCTTTTCTTTTCTTTTTTTAAATAAAACTTTATTTGTACATTTTTCAACATATGGACAAAAAAAAGCAAAACACAAAGCACAAAATATAACAAAACACTGATTAAAAAAAGACTCAAGCAAACGGAAGTTAGATGACAGATGCAATGGGACAAGTGCAAGTGTCCACAGGGTCACGATGTCCAAATAATTTTCAATTGTCATCCACTTCATCTAGAAAGGTGAGAAATGGCTCCCACATTGCAAGAAACTTTATTATAGAACCAGTCCTTTGAGATCGAAGTCTTTCCATCCTGATGGCTAAAAGCATTTTGGTCAATCCATGTTTGAAAACAGTGGGACGACGGGAGACTTTCATTCCCTCAGTGTGAGTCTCAACTATTGTCAAGTCTCATACCAGAGATCTTTGTACAGATTTGGAGAGAATATCAGTTAAAAGGGAGCAACCAAAGATTTCAAGCCCTGCATCTGGCTGGAATACTCTTTTAAAGGCCTTGGAATAAAAGTCAAAGATCAAAAAAACCCTGCTAATGAGGAACAAATCCAGAAATTTCTAGATGCTTTTAACAGAGAGAAACTCAATAAATCCAACTGCTTGAGCAGCACCACAGCGCTTTACATTGCCAGTCAAATTCACACACCAGTGGAGGCGGCCGCCATGCAAGGTGCTCAAATCCACCCGTTGGGGGCAGTTGGGGGTTCAGTGTCTTGCCCAAGGACACTTCGACAAGCGGCGATTAGGAATCAAACCTGCAACTTTCCGACTGGGAGATGACCGCTCTACCGAACCGAGCCACAGCCGCGTCGCATGGAGCGTCGCGGGTGCGTGAGCCCCGACGCTCTTTAGCATGTAGCATGTAGCATGGCGCTACTGCATCCACAGCTCAAACAAGTGAGCGACATCGGGCTAACTCTGCTTGTCTAAAATGTCTGCTGGCATTGTACGACAGCTATCTTTCACCTCATTTTGATTTTTCAATGCAAAATAATTTACAGTCTGCCTTACTTTCGCCGTTCTCAATTATTTCTAAAGAATCTCCGAACCACGGACATCGCTCCTGCGGCGTAGCGTACATGAGGGCGGGTCGGTGTCGAGACAAAGTCGTCGTCCCTGATAGAACTTAGATGCCCTGCTGCAGGGCGCGTGTGCATTAAGAAGGGTGGAGCGACAATTCTACGTTTAGATATCAGATCAAATTATTAATCTGTCAAAATGTGCATCGTTGAGATCAAGCTTCATTGTCAAACACGTTTGTTAAAGCAACACGTGACATTTCTAGCTAAATAAACGCTTTTGCTAATCTCTTTGTCACACGTTTTCCCCCAATTTAATGGGATTCATAGTACTTCTGAAAAGCACTTATCACACCAATAATTTATATAAATAATAACACTATCACTTACCAGTTGTTTTTGTTCTGGCAGGTGCACTAAATCAGGCTGAAATAACGTGTATCCCGATTTTACACGATCAGAAATTGATATTTCTATAGTATAATTCTATAGATAGAATACGACACGTTATTACTATAATACTATAGTATTATATCAAGCTAAGGTAACCAAACTCGAGAAAGAAATGTCCATTGTCAGGTAATACTTGAAATATGTCATTTATAAAAAATGTTAGAACTATAAGAAGTAATTTCTGTCAAATCTTAATAATTGTGTTTGATTCTTTCAGCGGAGTCTCAGCTTCCCCCAGCTGGTTATGGTAAGGACCCCCTCCACACTAAAACAGACCTTTGAAAAACTACCTTTCTTTAGTTCTTGCTCGGATTTTTAACTCCAAACAGTATTACCGTCTGCGGTCTTACGGCTTTACTTCCCTCCCGTTCAAACAGGTTCACCACTCGAGGGCTACAGTGGGCCTGTGGTGGCGGTGATCATCTGCGTCGCCATACTCGCCATCGTCATCACGGGCCTGGGCGCTGGCCTCGTGGTGTACTGGAGACGGAGAAAGCAAAGCATCTCGTAGCGTCGCCTCCAAGTGTGTCTGGGGCCGAGCGCCACCGACAAAGCCTGTCCGACACACTTTACACAACTCATGAGAAACAACAGTGACAAGAGGGATCGTTTGTGGCTGCAGTGTGACGTCGGCATGAAACAATCATGGCGTCGTGACCTGGCGGTCAGCAATGCATGCGACTTAATAATCAACATAAATCATGTAGTTCATTGAAGTGGCGACAGGGACTGGAAAATATGTAAAACAGTGTTTTATATTAAAAAAACAAAACAAAACTATAGGTTATTCAGGGATTTTATGAGAATTATATTGAAAAAAATCCTGATTTATGCTTTTGTAAAACGATGAATTTGTGCTCCCTTTTTGGTGGAACAGATCTTTTTCAGGGGAAGAAAAAAAAAGATGTAAAAAGTTGAGAAACTGTTTTCTGATCCCACAGTTACATACGCGTATAGACACGACTGAATTAAGCTACATTTTATGGGGTGTTCTCATGTAATGCACAGCTTTTACATTTTCCCCAAAATGTCCATACCAAAGGTTTTCGGTTTTATCTGTGTGCCATGAGAGTTTTGACAAATGTCCACTGTTCAGATCAGAATCAGTAGAATCTATTATCCAAGAGAAACAAATTAAAAACATGTAGAGAAAAAAACCCAACACGTTAATCTGTCATTTCTGTCATTTTTTTCATCACAATAAAAAAACGTGAAGTCAAAAGAGATGCATTTCATTTTTTTTTTTTTATGTATAATTTCAGTTTACTATAATTGAGCGCAACAGAACTTAAACTACACACCACATCTGCTGTGTGCAGCAATGTTGTCAAAGTATGTGATATAACAAAAAAAAGTTTAAAAAAATTCAGGAGATCCAGCTGCTGGCATGAAGACCAATGAAAGTGTTTTTCCTAAAGGTCAAGTGTGGAATTTTTACACAGAAATCAACACCTGC
This sequence comes from Blennius ocellaris, assembly GCF_963422515.1. Lineage (NCBI taxonomy): Eukaryota > Metazoa > Chordata > Actinopteri > Blenniiformes > Blenniidae > Blennius > Blennius ocellaris. The sequence continues at coordinate 27,208,202 of NC_137651.1, read as the reverse complement.
TGCATTTAAGCCAGTTGGGTTGATAAAATTCGGATTATTACCCATCAGTACCTGGTAATCTGTAAGTGTATATAGCACTTAACTGATGTTTTATGTTTAAGTATATGAATGCTTCTGGAGGTGCACAGTGTGTAAAATATATATGAATTAATACAGTGATGTGGCTTTTCTTTTTTTTTTTAAACACTTGATCACACCAGATGAAGAAAATGCCTGCACACATATATTTACACGAGAATTCTGTGGCTTGGATGAATGTGTGCAGGATTACCTACATATGGACTTACCAACTGATGTTTAAATAGCTTATGAACCTGAATTGTTTCACAATATTCTACTTGAAAACAATCTACAGTTTTAACATAGCCAGCTGATCTTGTCTCCTCCTTATTTTTACTTTGACATGGCGACTAAATGTGATTTTTTTTGTTGTTAATATGAACTAAAATACTAAATCAACCATAACCTTCAATATGTGGATCTAGGATGAGATACAACCCACAGTCTAAAGATTGTCGTTTGTATTTACATAAGAACCTGAGGCGGTTCGGCTTCGATTGCAACATTCATGTTGTTTATTCCAATTTTTTCATTCAAAAGCTTTTCCGGACTGAATTGCAGTCGGTGGATTGACCTTCTGAAGCCGTTTCCCAGGGTCTTTCTCAGAGTTTGGTTTTGGAAGAGTTCAGCACCCTCAGCGGCAGCGCGTCCTCCACCCATTCATTGGGTGACGCTGTCATGCGCTCCCACAGCGCCACCTCAAAAGGACTGGAGTCCATCCAGTCCACTGCTGCACCGTAGCTTCGGCCTGAAGAGCAAACACAGTCACAAACACTGAAAATCTACTGGGCTTTTATAATACAGGCTGTGTATTTTAACACTTAGCACTCTGCGTTTCCGGTGTGATGGACCGGAGGAGGTGTGCCCTGTGATCAAGGTCAAATCTCTGCTGCTTTAATTTTGGATGAGCGAAGCACATATTGAATTATGATTTCGGTGTTTTGCACACTACATACAGGCTTCTTCGTACAATCAAGAAACATCCCTGTTTGTTTAACCATAGATGTGAGTGTGGATGATGATGTGTTACTTTGAGCCTTGAGAGTCACACAGATGATATTATAAAAGCTGTTGTCTAATAGTATATACAGTCAATATGACGGATAAGGTTTTCTGAGCCTTTCACCAGATATGTCACCTCCAGACATCTCTTCTCACATCGAGTCAAATGCATGAAGAGCACAAAGCTGCGACTCCTCCACCTCCTCCACACGGAGGCTGCATTGACTTAAAGATTTTGTGTGGCGCGTGCTAAATTCCATGCTCACGTAAAACATTCGCCAAGTGCTCAAAGTCTCTTCTACCTCCGGGGCGCTTCCGAATCGTCCCTCCCATCTCCTTTCCTATCCACCTTTCCTTAACTCAGTTGATGACGTCACTGGGTTGAATGGAGGTGTTAGGAGGCTTCCTAAAGGAGTTAGGGAAAGGCGGTGGCGTTGCTTTGACAGTCAGGCCACACTTCCACTCGGTGATGTAACAATAATCCGACGGCGGTGAAGGTTAGTGACGTCAGCCGCTCCCCACCGTGGCCGCCACCAAAACACTTCCAGGGTTAAGGGAAAGTGGATAGGAAAGGAGATAGGAGGGACTATTTGGACCCCCTCAAGCTCCCTCGTATTAAAGATGGCTGGCATGGCGTGCGGCCGTACCTGTTCCCGCTCCGAGCCTCAGGCCTCCCAGCAGGTTGCTCGCCAGCCTGTCCCGGTCCCAGACGGTGAGCTCGACGCAGGCTTCCGTCAGATCCACGTCCCGGATGCCGTCGTACACCATGGTGTGGTTGAACACCGGATCCACCGTCCTGCGCAGCACGCGCGTCTTCTGGCGGCTCTTCCTGCTGGTGTCCGGCAGCATAAAACTGACGAGGAGATTAAAACAAAACACGTCCAATGACAACAAGCACTTACAAAATGAATCTTCAGCTGGACACCGGTGCGTACCACTTCACATATGGATCAATGGTGGCCCGGATTGGAGGCAGGTTCTTGCATTCTTTGACCCAAATGTGAATCTCGCTGGTGCTGGGGCCGTCTTTACCTGTGGATTTACAGAGATGACAGAGAATAGTCAAGAATCTGACACCTGACAGGAAAAACGATATAGCCTATAAAGCTGCATTATGCTGAATAAGCAGTTTAAGCTGATGGATTATAGCATTGATGTCAAGATGAAATAAAAAAACACAATAAAAATGAAGCTGCCTGAATGGTGGCCGTTGTTGAGATCTCAGCAGAATGTGAATGTGAATTGATGTGGTTATTGCATCTTTAAAATACACCAAAATCACAGATTCTCCATACGGTCGGTGCAGCATGAAGAAATGCTGAACTGAGAGTTTACTGTCTCGGACTGAACGAGCTTTCCTGGAGGTTTGATCAAGTTTGAAGGTGCAATGTGGGGATTTAGTGACATCTAGAGGTGAGTTTGCAGATTGTAATCAAACGATTACTCTCCTGCACACCCTTTTCAAGGATGGAAGAGAATCTCTGTCTAGAAAAACGTCACAAAGATATGAACTCTTAGTTTTTTGCGAGGAAAACAAAGCCCTGGATATTATATAGAATTCTGACAAACATTACAGTTTGAGTGATCGTGAGCAGACCTTCACTGTGGATGATCTGCGGCAGGAAACGTATGGCTACTCTCATCTCTCCTCGCCCATTGGATGGAGCTAGAGTGGGCGTGGCCTTGACACAGAGGAAGCAGTGCATAAAAAGGTCATCCTCCCAAAAAAATTTTTAAAACTCATCATCGTCATGTGATATAATCAGGACAGAAAAAAGAAAGAGCAGACTTAAATTAGCATTGTCTATTTGATGGGGAAATAGTGCGTGTATGTGCACCGACCCTTGCTTTCAGGGCCAAGTAGTTCATCTGGGTGTGGTCGAAGTCCCACTTGGACAGATCCACGTCCGCCTCGCCCAGGAAGCTGTTCCTGCCAAAGGTGTCGTGATGCCAGACGGAGAGAATGAGCGTCTGGGTGCGGAGATACTCCATGCGAACACGATACTGCGAGGACAGAGAGGAGTGGGCTGCTTTTGTCTGTCGCCAGGCGAAGCCTTTTGCCGGGGTGGGAAAGTGACCGCGCTCTTACTCTGAGGATCTCGTTGAAGGTCGGATTCAGCGTCTTCTTTTTCACCGAGGTTTTCTTCTTCCCCAGGTTGGCCTTGTCGGGAACCAGGTAGCTCTTGACGTACCTTCAGAAACACGAGGCTTGGGTGTTTTTTTTTGTCGACGCGTTGAGACGAGAGGATCCCGATCGCGCGTGAAGCTCGTGAACGAAAGCCGTCATTGACAGTGTGCGAGAAAGCGCGTTGACGCCACTGAAGGAGAAATCGGGCTCGTTGCTAGCCGAAGTTGAAACAGTTGTACTTTAATTAACGTTTTAAAACGGACCCTGTGAGCCTGAATTGGAGAGATCGGGTACAAAAGATGGAAGGAAGGCAAATAAAATGAATAAGAGACCGAATTTCAGTAGAAACGGTGTTGAGTTTAAAGGCCAATTCATCCTCCATAAGAAAAGCAGAAAGTTAGGCAGCGAGGTGTGCTGACGAACAAAATGACGTCACTTCTGCCGGCGGGCTCCTTCTGGCCGAACAAATTTGCGTCGGCAGTGCCGAAACTATCGGTCATATTTTAATCATATTTAGCTTCTAGCATCGCTACCGTCTGAGCGCCGCAGCTCGTTAAATTGCCGCGATGCACCTGAACGCGTCACTCAACAGCGGTCAGCTCCTGCAGTTAAACCCGGACAAACATCGCGCTCGTACAAAGCCTCTCTCGTTTATTACGGAGTCAGTTCAGAGAACAGGAGTTTTCACTTTTGAGCCGCACAGTTTATTTCTCGCCTCCTGCCGGCGGGCTACCGTGAGGGGGCGTGGCCTGCGAGCTCGGCACCGTGTTGTGGAGCATCGACAGTTTTTTTTTTCCGGCAGCTTGATGACGTCACTGCCGAACTTCCGTCTTGTTCTTAAGGCTTTCTAAAGGGAGTCTGCGGGGGCCTTAAGGGCCCGTTTACACACGAAGGTTTCCCAGATACACTCGTATTCGTTGATACTCACGGATCAGAGCGACCCCTCTTCGGCTCCACGGCGGCCAGGTCGCCACACTCGGCCACGAAGATGTGAAACTCCCTCAGCCGGTGAATGTAGTTGATGGAGAACTGGATGTGTCCCTGAACCTCCACGTTCCCAAAGTCTCCGCTGTACATGGTCGTCACACTTCCACTCAGCTGAGAGAGATCAGGGAAGACGGATCCGTCAATCGAGCGTGACGATATCCGACATGACTGGATAGATATACGAGGGTCAAATGGGCTTCAGACGGTCGACGGAATCACATGATGCAAAGCAAGAGAATGTCATTAATTCACTTTTTTGGTTAATTTGTCATTTTTTCGGTGCATTTCGTTTGTTAAAACAGAGATCGTAACACTCCTGATTGATGCCAAAAGTCTATATCGGGACTTGATGCAGTGAAAAAGGCAGCAGTGGAGTTAACAGCAGATGGGTCTGCTCTATTCAGTGTCTCAGACCTGAAGCTATGACATTTTGGTTATTGAGCCAGCACGCACAGGAACAGGACCAACGTGAAAAAAAATCATTGCCGACACAGCACAGTTTCATAGTGTTTCTATAGTTAAAAAAACAACAAAAACAACATGAGTAATAAAACTATTCAATTATTTTTAACTCTAAAATGTACCAAAAAAATCTGAATTTAAGAATGAGGACATTACATTAATAATGGATAATTGCCACAACTTCATGTTTATACAAAGATAAACGTCCCAAAATAAATATTTAAGTGGAATTCAAAGTGTTTAATACAAACTCCAGTTTTTTATTAGTGAAATAATTTTGTTTCTGACTCTACTCCTGTCAAGCTGTTATGTCCAATCTGACAAATATAACACTAAAATAACATCCATTTTTCTTTTTGAATTAAATTCTATTATCATTATATTATCAATATTAATCAAATCAAACAACAATAATATAACTATTAAAAAAAATTATACAATGAAAAAATTATTGTGTATTGATTAAGTAAAGAAATTTTAGTTTTTTATTTTGTACTTTGTTACTTCGCTCTTTTCCTTTGGTGAAATATCAGGTTTAAAAAAAAAAAAAGTTCTAGTAGTTTTCCTTTAGATATTTGTACTTTTAGTTAGCAACTGACCTTTTTTCCAATTTCTCCATAATAACAATAATAATAAATTTGTGATTCTAATCACAGCAGGTCATGTGTGCAATGTAAATGTACAGTATCTCTTTTTGGTTACTATTTATTTTTTTTTTTTTAGACTAATGTCATAATCGGAGTGCATAAAATTGTGCGGTTGCTGTTCAGGATGTGGCAACAGACTGGTTGAACATTTCACTGAGAAAATAATTCTAATTTAGAAGTATTATTATAGTTACAAATTGCGATTTAGGTCATTTTTGAACTTTCTTTTTTTTTTTTTTTGACAGATATCATACAAAAGTGTTTATATCCTTTATTTAGAGTGAAAAAGTCAGTCCCAGAGGAGCATTGAAGAAGGTTTGCGTCACACAGAAACGGTTCCTCCGTGCAGAGAGTGAGTGAGCTCATGCATTAGCTGTGTGGAAACGTACAGGGGAGACAGACTTCATGCCAGAGGATCTGTTGATGTTAGACATTGAACTGCCCATCGACAGTTGTCCCGGATGGGAACCGTTCTCAGACGCGGCATCGCTGCCTCCGTCGGCATCCTGAAACACAGACAGCAGGAACGGCGAGCTCCGTGCACGAGGAAGCAGAGCAGGATTCATCCAGCTTGGCTTAAAAAAAAACCAAACTAATGATGATGTTTTACCTCATTCTGGAGGAACGACGGCACCGATTTGCTCATTTTCTTCAGGTGGTCCGAGTCAGAAAATAAGGATGAGGACGACGATGGGATGGATGAAACTGAAGAGCAGAAAAGAGAGTCAGAATCTAAAACGAATCTTAAATATTTGCCAAAAATATCAACCTTCTTACCATTACTGATGCGTCTCAGCTCAGAAGCTGGGTCGGGTCGTCTTTCTTGTCCTGTGGCAAATGATAAGAAACGAATCTCACAAGTATTTCTTTTCACGAATAATAATAATAATAATAATAATAATAATAATAATAATAATAATAATAATAATAATAATAATAATAATTTAAACAAATAAAAATTAACAAATATATTGATAATAATAATAATAATAATAATAATGATTTAAACAAATAAAAATTAACAAATATATTGATAATAATAATAATAATGATTTAAACAAATACAAATTAACAAATATATTGATAATAATAATAATAATAATAATAATAATAATAATAATAGGACACATTTAAACAAATAGATTGAAATAAATAAATTAAACAATTATAATAACAATGCTCACGGGGTGATAAAGGTCCTGTGATGTCCTCCATGCTTTTCGCCAGATTCTTGGGTCGTATTTCCGCTCGCCACAGAGCTTTCTTCACAGGATTCTGCTCATCGTCCTTTTCACCTGCAAGTTTGGAGGAAAACGTTGTGGCTACTGTTTGTGGAGGCAAATGAAGCTGCAGTGCACATGGTGAATGTGGTAGAGAATCTTAGTTTTAACTCACGACACCCCATTAAAACTCAGAACTGATGTGTGTACACACGTAATCAGGTTTCACTTATCAGCATGCCATTTGCTATTCGATTGATATATATTGGAAGTAGCTACAAAATAAGACTTATATGCTTATTTTAAAAAAATACAAAGAACATTTGACGTTTTCACTGGGAAAAGTGTTGCTGAAAGACTTTTTTTCTTTCCGATGGTTGTTAACCGGTCCGATTGTCACTAAATGAAGGTTTACAGTGTAAACTAATGCATGAATTTGCAAACATGGAGTACGAACAGAGAAAAAAATCCCCTTTTATCTAATCAGCTGCACTAAACTTGAACTTGGCTACCTTTTTGTTAAAAACAGAATATAAAGATAATGATAACCAGGTGAGGCGTACGGCTCAGTGGATGTCTCAGTGTACTGAAGGAGTTTGTTTGCCGGCCGCCACCTCTCACACACTGAGCGTGTGACTCAGGTATTTGGCTCTAATCTCTCCTAAATTTTTCTCACGCTACAATCATTAGCTCAATGCTTGACTTCCCGTTTCAGTTCAGATACTGAGGCCCCTTTTACGCGACAACACCGAATCTGTTAAAAAAAAAAAGGGTGCAGCAGCAGACACGCTGACAACGATGTAGTTCGTATGCCGGGCCATGGGAGGGCGCTGTTGCTTTTTTTTGTAATAAAACCACACGGACACGTGTGAAGAGAACAATACGCTATAAACGTGAACAAAAAAATTCACGGCAGCATCACCGAAGTCTCAGCTCAGGTTTCAGTTCTCAAGAAGAACGTGTGCACGTGTGTCGGGAGGAAAGCTGCTCTAAAACAAACCGCTCAAGTCGCCACACTATTAAAACCTTTTTTTTGCTTCCTTCTTTGTACTTTCAGTAAAGTTGCAGCTCCGAAGGGCCCGACCCACAAACCAAACACGGGCCGCTGACCACAGGCACTCGCTCTATTTGCAGAGTTTTCCCTCTGCCAACACAGATAACCTGCACACGGACACGGAGATGAGGATACTGCCGTAACCAAAACACAGCGACGGTAAAGCGTCTCGAGGCGTTTAACTTCTTCACAGCAGGCGCTTCAAACAGCTCGATGCTTTGAGAAGTGAAGCAAAGAGATCGTAGATAAACTATCTCAAGTTTTAATATCTACTTACTTAGTTCTACTTTTTTTTTTTTTTTACAAACTTAATGACTCACCTTCAAAAAGAATCATTTACAAGAATAATCCCAACAGTTAGTTCAGGTTTTACTAATTGCGTGACATTGTTTCTGAGCGAAGTCATAGATAGAAGGTATAAATAGCATACTTTAGTGTAATAAATAAGTGTAATTAAGACAAACCAAATAAATGTTACCCATGTTCTGGTTGCAGAGACTTCCTTAAAGTTGTCAAGTGCTCAAGTGTCTATTGCTGAAATGTATATATTTACAAAAAATGAAGTTCGTTCATGTAGAAAAGGCAGGAACAAGGAAAACAATGCAGTTAGCATGTCGGGCCACTAGTGGGTGCTGTTGTTTGTGTGGTTTTTTTGGGTGTACACGGACATTGGTATGGACGGACGACCAAGTTGGATAGTTATTACGGTGACTGCCGGCTATAAAACATAAAAAAAACAAAACATTGTTATATTGTCCAATCTACTGAGCATGTGCAGAAGAACTATTTACTACAACTGCGGTGTAGTAAATAGTGGCAGTGTTTCAAAAAAGTTGGGTTTGGAGGTCTTCCGCATAAAATCACACAGTGGGTGTTACGATATCTGTTACTGATTCAATATTAGCTGGTAAATGCAGAACATGTCCTGATTTTAATCACATACTTCTCTTAATTTTAAAAGTTGGCTCTCACGATTTTTTCTGGAGGAGGACCAGCTTTCTGATGTGCTGCTCAGTGACGACTCCATCCCCGTATCTGAACTGCTGTAGGCCGTCCACAGGGGGCGCTGGCCCGCCCTGCTGTCGCGCCGGCTGTGACGCTCCTCGCCGCTCACTGGCGTGCTGGCTCTCACCGGTCCCCCCAGGCTGAGCTCGTACCCAGACTTCCCCTCCGAGCCCTCGACCTTGGCGGCCGGTGCGAGCGAGGTGTGGACGCCGGTCCCGTCACTCATCCCCAGGTAGTGGCGGTAATCGGTGGGAACGAACGCCCGGGCGCGCGGGGGGGTGAGAGCCTCCTCCGAGGATCTCCTCGACGCGCCGCCTTTATCGGCGCTCTGCCTCGGCTTCCTGCTGTGAGAGTGGACGGGGCTCACGTCCATCCGGAGCTGGCTCGGGTCCGCCTCGTCCGGAGCGCTCAGGGCGAACATGCTGGTGGCGCGACGCATGGAATTGCTGCGGCCCCGCGAAACACCGAAGCTGTCCTTCCTGCTCTTGGGGGGCCGGATCTCTCTCCCGGGACTGCTCTGTGGCTTCAGAGGCTTGTCCTCTCGACTCGGATCTTTCGGGTTCCTCCTGGACTGCTGCCTCTGCTGCGGACCCGGCTCTGCCGACACGTACAGGCTGATCTTACCGTCGGTCTGGACTCTCGATCCAGATCCCGTTTGTCTGTCATGCGGCGACTTTGATCGACTCTGATGAGACGGAGAGGATTTCATGGCGGACGCTCTGGTTTTCTCCACAGCGGCGGCTACGCGGTAAATCTCCGCGTCACCCCCTCTGGACTCGAACGACGGAAGCTGAGCGCCTGTCGGCTCTTTCCTCTTTGGGCTTTTCGGTTTGTCGCGAGGAAAAGATCCCTTGGAGTCCAACGTGGCCTCGTCCCAGAAGTGCCTCAGGGTGTTGAACTGCGATCGGCTGGCGTTGAGGGTCGGAGAAACCTTCTCGAGTCTCTGATTCAGAGGAACGACTGTGAAACTGGGGGGATTTCTGTCGGCGTGTTCCTCGTCGCTGTCTGATTCCTTCCCCAGTGAGCTCAGGTCGTACTCTGACTTTGTGAATCTTTTGTTCAGTTTCGCCTGATTGGCTCCACGTGAAACTTTCCCATCCTCCGAGGGTTTTGGTTTGCCCGAATAAAAGATGGGCCTGTTCCTCTCCTGCTCCCAGAAAGACTTGAGCTGCTTTATCCTCTCTGCTGTACTTTCTTGCCTATTCGAATGAGAACTATGAGCTCGGTCTTTACTCGAGGTTTCCTCTTTGGCTTTAGGAGACGTACTCTTGTCCTCAGAGTCCCTGCCTTTTCTATCGTCAGTTGCTTCACTGTAAATATGAGCTTTGGCGGTGATTTGCACGTCGTTGGAGTCCATATACGGGCTGCTTCTCGACCACGAGAACTTCTCGGAGTCTGGACTCGCCCTGGTTTGGAATTCTTCGTCCGGCAGAGGTGCAAGGACGACCGTCAACAGCTCCTCTCTCGTTTCCAAAGTTCTGTCAGGCGATGGATTCGGTTCTACTGCAGCGACGCTCTCAGACTCCAGGCCGTCGGCTGTTTTTAACACCGGACTGCATTTGGCTCCACGTGACGGTTCCGTCTCTGAGCTTCGGTCAGCTGCTTGAGGACTGGAAAGCAATTTAACATAATCGGAGGTGTACATTAAGTCATTATTGCGTCTCTGAGACGAGTGTGTCACCAGATTGTCTACATCCTTTTGGTCGTTATGGTGAAAACTGCTTCCCACGTCAGTGTGTGGACTGATCGCCAGCCGCTTCTCCCTCTCGTCACTTCGACTGGCGGTCATGATGTCCTGAATCCCTCTCTCGCTGTGCATTCTGGGAGCAGAGAGGATCTCGGACTCTCTCTCTGCCGATTGCTGAGCTGGCTTTTGTCCTTTGTCGCCTGGTGTGACGACTTTGCTGACGAGTATCTTCGGGCCAACGTTGCTTTTCTCCCAGAACGACTTCAGATGAGAGATTTTGTCCGGCTGGTTCTCGTCAAGGCGGTTTTCTCCTCCATGGAGGAGCTTTACTGCCCCTGCATTGGTCTTCACCTTTCCTTCGATCAGCTCCCTGCTGCCTCTCCTGTCTGGGCCTCTGAACTCCTTGTCCTCCTCGGTGGTCTGTCTTTTTATTTGGCTCTCCTTCTTTTTACGAATGGTTTTGGCTACAGGCTCCTCCCCTCGCAATCTGCTGACCCCAGCGACCTTTGTGACTTCCGGACCCTCGTCAGAGTTCAACCACTCGCTGCTGTCCACGCTGCGACTGAACCAGTCCAGCACCTTGGCGATGGAGTCCTCCTCGTCTCCGTTGGGGCTGGTGGCCTGAGTGGACAGTTTAAACACGTGTGTCTGACTGGGCTTCTGGACCACCTGATCGGATTTATCAATGAAGTGAAGATCGTACGATATCGGAGGATCCTGACCTGAAACGAAAGGTGGAGAGGTTTATATGGCAACTCACAATATTTATTATTGTATTCAGTTAATCCCAAACGAACGAATGTAAAAGAAAGACAGAAATATAATGATCTCTCTCAATCAAGAATGTAAAGACGAGTGTTTTATGTGTATTGTATAAACCCTGAAATGTCAGCTATATAGAAACTGCAGCAACACATAGATTGTAGTTTCCTGATTTCCAGGTCATGTAGTATCTCATCATTAACATACTGTTCTTCAGAGCATTTATTAAAAGTTATAATCTATACTTATGAACTTATGCATTTTATCTATACCTTTTCACTATTACTGGCAGTTTATTGACATATTTAAGTGTTAATGGTACTTTGTTGTCACTTTTTCACTTTTACTGGTATTTATTTGACACTTTGTAACTATTAATGGTACTTTATTGACAGTGAATAATGGTACGTCATTGATGCTTTAACTATTAATGGTACTTTATTATAATTAATTATGGTACTTCATTGATACTTTGTAACTATTAATGGTACTTTATTGTAGTTAATTACGGTACTTCATTGATACTTTGTAACTATTAATAGTCATTTATTGATATTTAATAATGGTACTTCATTGATACTTTGTAACTATTAATGGTACTTTATTGATATTTTTTTATTATTACTGGTATTTATTTGATACTTTTTAAGTATTACTGATACTTGATTGACACTTTTTAAATATTACTGGTACTTTATTGCTAATTATTACCCATTACTAGTACTTGGTACTTTATTGATGATTTTCAACCATTACATGTATTATTATTCAGACACACTCATACACACAATGATATTTGAAAAATTGTAAGTAGTATATGATACTAGACGTTACTGACTCAAATGTTCTCGTGACCGAACTTACCCACAATGCTTTGCGGCAAACTCAACTCCTCGGGGGCGATTGGGTTTTCCGTGTGGCTGCCGATTTCTTCGTCACGCACGCCGACGGTTGGCAGGCTGAACAGATTCAAACCTGGATGTTGTCTTTGTGTCTGATGGTCTTGTTCTTCACTCCTCAGCAGAGATTTCCTCCTGGCGGAGCCGCTGCTCCTGCTGCACACGGCTGGTCTGCAAAATCCAGCAGGTTGTGAGAAGCAGTGGGAAAAATAAAAAGCTTTCTATTGAATATACGAGGCGAAAAAAAAAATCAATTGTGGGACAACGCGTCCACAAAACTGGAACCCTGGACGACTCATCCATGGATTAGATTTCAGAATATATTTGGAGAAAATAAATCCTGTTCAATGTACTTTTACATATTGTTATTTCAAATTGATATTTTATATATTTTTCATATATCTAGTATATTTTCTTATATATATAGTATCATATGGCTTTATTCTCTTAAAGGTAAAACAAATTGAATGAGTGCATGTAAATACAATTTTAGGAATTATTTTTGATGACAAGCTCGGTTGAAAGCAGAATATAAATATCCTGAAGTCAAAATCAGCAAAAAAATATTGGTATAATGTGTGAAAGATCAAAATTCACTCAACTTATTATATTACTTCCTCATTCTTCCACGTCTGAGTTAATATGGGGGAAACAATTATAAAACAAACATTGATCCTATCTTTGACCATGACTCATAATTTAAGCTGATTATTTTTTAACAAATCCTCCATTTGACAAATTAAAGACACTGAAAATACACAATATTGTCCAACTCAATACACTACCATGTTTCTGTGTGAAATATACTTTGAAATCCAATCCTTCAAATCGATAATGCTGGAAAATAAAACGAGTCGCGGACGAGCTGTCCCGGAATCACATGGACGAGTTGTCCAGTTGAGTGGACGAGTCGTCGCTGCACCAAAAGGCTCCAAACCGACCTGTCACTCTTTTCAGAGGACGCGTGTCTCTGTCCCTCCGGGCTGGGATGAGACGAGCGTTGTGATGCGTCGCGTGGCGGCTGCAGGGGTCGTCCGTCTGCAGGTCCGGGCGGCGGAGCAGGCTGAGATATCACACCTGACGCCGGGAGCGGCACTTTGTGGAGGCGACGGTTCTTCTCCCGGGCTCCGTGGGCGGGACCGCTCGGAGCTCCCGCTCGACGCCTGCTGGAGGCTTCGCCGCGGGGCGGGAACGACCCCGGCAGCCGACCCGGCTGGGCCGTCGACCCCCGGGCAGGCGCTCTCCGTCTGACTGCCGGTCCGCCTCGACAGGAACGTCCTTTTCTTTGGCACGGGCCTGAAAGCTACAGAGGAGCCCTCTGACGTGACGGAGCCGCCCGACGTCTGGCTGGAGTCGCCCGCCGGACGACTCTTCGGTGGAGGGACGGGCTCTGAGGAGACGGACACGGGGAGGGGAGGACACATTGGTCACCGCGCTAAGTTTCTGTTTCGCTGGCGGAATAAAGTGTGCTCATGCCACTCGGGGTCAAACCTGTCTCCACAGACTCCGGGTACCGGCTGCTTGAGAAGTTAGAATTATTTTCCGGAGGCTCAACGACGATCAGAGAAGCTCGGTTGAAAGGGTTGCGTCTTGGCTGGAATAAAGAAGGAAACTATTAAAATTGACAAACGAAAAGAAATTACACCACTTAAACACACTTAAACCATGACGCGACAAATTTATGGACCTTGTTGGGTTAACATTGGTGATGCATTCAGGTGCATCACGTAACTCCGACCTCTCTTTTTAATTTTAGCAGGTGCGACTTATATTGTGCTCAATAGTCCGGAAATTACGGTGTTTTTTAAAACGGGTTTTGTGACGTTTACTCACCAGTCTCGGGGAACAAACGGATGAATCTCGATTTTCTTTTTCCGCTTCACTGCGGAAACGAAACACACAAGTGTTGAGTGACTGTAAACATTCGACCAATTTTGAATTGGTGTCGCGGTCACAGATATAAAACCTAGTGCCTGTTGACACGGCGACGTGCCCACAGCGCCGCCATCTTGGCGCGGTCTCCCGCTCGTGCTAAACATACAGATCCGGGGCTAGAAAAGGCATACAAATATATATATATAACATTTGGGAATAGTGTGCTGAGACTTTTGTTGACAATTCTAACTGTTTTTGCAAAAAAAAAAAAAAAAAGTGGCTTTTCAAAGTGGATGGGATTCTAATGAAAAACACAAAATGGAGGCGATACTCATCGGCAGCGCGGCACACACACACAAAGATTAACCAGAAATGATCTGTGATTGTCAACAATTATGCTGGTATTTCCTCGTGTCTCTTCTAGCGGGATCACGTGGACGGATTCCACCGGCCTCGCTGCAGAGCAGAGCCGCCGCCAAACCTCACAGGCTCCGCCCACTTCCTGCACGGCCTCACATGCTTCTTTTTACTCCGATTTCTCTACTTTTATATGAACATTTCTCTACGTAACGTTGCACTACGTTTTTTTTTTGCATATTGTACATAGATTTCTTTGATGCAGAAACTAAAATGCCCGACCTGGTATCCTTAAATCATTTCCGTTCTTTATGACTCTTCAGACAGCGAGGAACGACTCGTCGGTGTTCTTGTTTTTAAAGTTTTTACAGTGAATAAAATTGGTCTTAAAACTTATTTCACTTTATTCTAATTTGCCTCACAAAACCAGCCTTTTAAAAATTAATCTATCTATCCAGCTCTAGTTTTCTTATATCATCAAATGTACATTAAAAGTGTAAATTTACATATGACAGACAGACAGACAGACAGACAGACAGACAGAGAGAGAGAGAGAGAGAGAGAGAGAGAGAGAGAGAGAGAGAGAGAGAGAGAGAGAGAGAGAGAGAGAGAGGAACCCGGGTTTGAATCCCGGGGTAAAATCTAACAACAGTGTCGTACAAATAAAATAAAAGATTTTATAAGAGTTCAACATAGTTTCGACATTTTCAGTCAAGTTATCTTTCCAAAATCAATGCAAGAAAATGCTTTTTAATTTTTTTTTTATATATAGTCACATTATTTTGTTGTGTACTTAAAATAAAGATGCTTAATCTGTGTTATTTTTTCCATTTTTCAAAATGCCCACAGCGCCTCACCCTGTCCGCCTTTGCTTTTATTCTTTACATGAATTCCTTTCAAATAGCGTCAGATACCGCTTCACATTATTACTCTGTGTGTCCCCCCCCCCCCCCCCCCCCCCCCCCCCCCCCCGATTAGAAAACTGCCGTTTGCATGACTGGAACTCGTTGGCTGGTGAATAATTAGAATATGAAAGAGGAAAGACGTCTCCTCAACCAGAAGATACGGAATATCAAGGATAAACCAGCGAGCGTCTCCACAAAGTCGTTTTAACTCCTGAACACAATGGATGAAGTGTAACTGTACCACCAGTGCTCGGAACTTACAGTTAAAGTGATGCTCACACTATAAATTCCTGAGTGGGTTTAAATGTTTGAGCCTCGTCCAAATCAAATATTTACTGAACGTCAACGACTTCGTTAAATATGAGTCACAAAATGACTTAATGTTAGTTTACTTTTTGTTGTTTTTTTGTTATTTTTACAGAGCTCAGTTTGTCCTGTCCGCTGTGGAAGAGTGAGGCGTTCAGGGCGTCGTAACTTCTCCGTGTTTGTGAAGGAGAACTTCTCCGTGTTTGTGAAGGAGAAGTCTGACGGGAGGAGAGCGAGCCGACGGCTCCTGTTGAGCGAAGCTCGTTTTCTCTCAGAGAGTGTCGGGAGTCGTGTCTGGAGCCTGTACTGGAGGATCGCACCTCCAGAATCTCGGCGTAGCTTCAACATTACGTTAAGCGTCGACGGCAAACCGGTGAAGTACCGGACGACAAATAGGGGGATTACTTTATCTGCTTCGGCTGCTGCGCCTCGAAACACCGGGCAGGTTTCTGCGGGGCCACGATGTCCGAACTCCGGCTGCTGGACATCCTGGGTCTGTCCACTCTCAGAGACCCGTCTGCAGCAGGAAGAAGCACTTGTACATTATCAAGCGTCAGGAGAAGCGGCGCGGTCCCGCCGAGGGCGTGAACAAACCGAGGCTCGCCGCCTTCCCCTGTTTCATGGAGGCCAGGATGATCTCGGAGCCGTGGATCTTGTCCGTGTGCCTCAGAGACTTGGCCTCGTAGAACCACTCGCCCGTCAGGTACTTCAGCTTGCCGTCGGTCTGCGGCCCGCCGCTGAGTATTTTCTCCAGGTTCCTGTTTTGGTTTTTTTTTTGGGGGGGGGGGGGGGGGGGACATGTGTAAACGCAGGATTTGAGAGGTTCGGCTCTTTATCCACCACGTTACTCCAGCTGAACGACTTCATAGACAAAGAAGAGGACAAAAAAAACCACGAATCTGACACTGCAGGATTTGAGAGGTTCGGCGCTTTATCCGCCACGTTAATCCAGCTGAACGACTTCATAGACAAAGAAGAGGACAAAAAAAAAACACGAATCTGACACCGGTTTAATTCAGGTTTAAGCTGCACTAATCTCCCGAAGATGAGGTGAAACATAAAGCCCAGAGCAGACAAAAGCAACGAGGGGCAGCCCGCCCGGGTGTTTCACAGCTCTCCATGCAAAGAGACGTGTGGACGCCGTCAAATGCAACCACTTGTTTTTCCCAAGTGTCGCTTCCTGCTGCATGAAGGAAGGCATCTGGAAAACAAATCCTTCAAGTTGAAATTGAATCAAAGAGGGGGTTGAAAACAAAGCAAAGCTGAGCAGGCAGGCTCATCTTTCCTCTGGTCATGTGAGCGAAGGGCAGCACATTATTACCGGCCGCTGGCTTAATCCTTTTACGCCCGGCTGGCGGAGAAGCGGCGAGCGTTCAGCCTCCCGCCGCTGGAAAGCCCCCGCCGTGAGAAACACATTGTTTGGTGGCGCTGTTTGACTTTTAAAGACGAGTGGAGGCGCCATCCTCAAACAACAAAGTCCTCGCATTGCTCTGTGAGTTTACAGGCATCACAGCAGTCCATAGAATAACGGTCCGTTTGCCATTTATTTAAGTTTATATCTCTTTTCTTAAGGACTTTTTCTACGTTTACTGCAGCAAAAGTGGCTCGTTGGTTGTTTGGACCTCGATAAGGAGGATTTACTGATACAATTAAAGCATCAAAGCAGCTCAAAATGAAGAAGTGGATGGATTTAAGAGACTAAAATCCATGAATAATGGATGAATATGAAGATTTTTTTCTGCTTTATAATTTCAAAGTAAAAGGAGGTTTTTATTATAAAGTAGAGCTGGGTTAGTATCCATATTTCGCCAACAGTGAAAAAGTTGATCAAAGTGGTGTCGTTTGTACGGGATTACTACAATTGATGACATTTACAAAGTTATACAAATCTTCTTGCAGTTTGTTAATTCTCAACAAACAGTAATGTAAAAATAATCACAATTAGTTCACTTTTTTTTTCCTTTTTCAAATAACACATTATATTGTCAGACTCCAGCTTCATAGTGGATCAAATGTACACAAAAGGAATGTTTAACATTCTTGGGGTTGAGCTTTTTCTTTTTGCTATTGAGAGACATTTTTTAATGTGATTTTGCCTAAAATCAAAATAGCAATAAGGAATAATTAAATATTTGTTTTTCTTTCCACTTTAAAAGCCAAATTATTCCACAATAACAAGGTTAAAACTTGCAATTCCAAAGTATTTGAATGAGAGGGTAAATTGAAACGACTGAATCCGGATCTCTACATTTTCCCTCCACTGTGAGGAATCTAGAACCTTCCTGCACAAAGTGCAAGAAAGCAGGTTGGACTGAAAGGAAACGGAGTCAGAATACATTTGTTCACCATATTTGCTCTCAGTGGCCATGAGATTTCATCACGGAGTTTCTATTCCTGCCCTGCAGACCAGATCCTTCCCCTCCCAAGGCTGTAATCTAATTACTCGGCTCACATTCAGGTTGTTTATTTTGGTTCTTTCCCATCCAAGGGGTCGGCGTCTGAATCGGCCCGAGGTTTTATTGCGTTATTCCATTACGGAATTGGCATTGGCATTATGTTTGACCGTCCCCACAAAGGCGTCCTCTCACATGGCGAGTGATGGAAATACCGAGGAGCTGATTGAATCCAAGAAATGACATTAAACGCCACAAGATGACTTTAACTCGAATGTTGGCCGGAGAAGCGCGGGGGATTTCATCTTGAGCCGAACAATCAATTATTTGATCGTGGTCAGCTGTTTTCTGGACCTGACTCTCTCCTCCTCGGCCTTCTTCAGCTCGGCGTCCCTCCTCAGCACCGCCATGATCATCTCCTGCTCCTCCTCCGTCAGGTGGCTCAGGTCGATCATCGCTCCTCCTCCCCCTCCTCTTCCTCAGCTGACAGGTGGAGAAGTGTTTGAGGTCGGCTCAGTCTGTTACCAAGAACAACAACAGCGTCACTTTACCACTTTGTGTAAAGATGAGTCTATTTGTTGACACGTCTACATCCACAGATTGTATAAAAACTAGGATCCTGCAGGATTAAGCCAGTGACACAAACCACAGCGGGCCAGTCATCAATCTGTAAACTGAACACATGTCCAAACAGGATCATGCACAGAAAAGGTGTTTAAAACCATTTGGACAGAAATTAATAGAAACTTTTCCCCGCTTAAAGCAGCATCAATGTGAAAACTTCAGCCTCTTTATCTTCAGTCTCTCGCACATAAACAATATATTACTACTTTGTAGTATGGGAATGATAAACTTCTATAAAGAGACTTTTCAACTTTTTGTGACGATGAAATTAACTTACATATTTTCAGTTTATTCGTGAGACATGGAGACAAGAAACAAGAGACTACAAAATAAAGAAAAAAAATCAATTTGTGGAGCAAAACTTTTCTTCTTCTTCTAATAAAACACGATCAGTCATATAAACACATTGCATTAAGACCAGGCAGTGGGTTGGCCACCGAGATCAACATCTTACACAATAAATTCATTGCATTCATGCATTATTTTTCTCCGGCTTCAACAGAAAACCCACAAAAGTAAAGGTGTAAAAACAGAAAATAAACACCTGCTTTTAAATGTCTGCGCGGCTTCAGATGCATCAGAGATCAAGGTGAATTATCAGCAGTGCTCCGCAGATAAACACACTTTTGGTTCGTCTATTGAGATTGAAATAAATAACTTTAAACGAGGAATCGGGCAAAAAAAAAAAAAAAAAAAAAAAAGGAATAACAAAGTTTACCTGAAATACTGCGAGCGTCTTTTTCTTACTCCAGTCTTCACAGGATCCGTCGCTTTATTTCCAAGGATAAAGTTAAAGTTCAGAGGAGAGAAGTTGTTTTCTTTAACCTCCTGCTCTTCACGTCTGCTGCGGCTCGATGCGCCGGGGAGCAGCGCGCGTGAGGGGGCGGATCCGAGGCGCGCGCACGAGGACGAGCCGCGGGGTTTTCAGGAGGACTAGTTTTAATTAACTTATTGTCCCACTAAAATAGTAGCTAACACGTTTGATACGTTTTCAGGTTTAATTGCATGAAATTAAAAGTGTAATTATTGTTTTCCCCTCAGACGTTAAAGCTCCTGCGGCGTAGTGACGCGTGTTGTCCAGCAGGGGTCTCCAGCCCACGCTTCTTCACGCTATTTGATTAAAGGGTGTGGAAAGTACTTCAAACAAGCGATTTATCCAACGACAGCTGCGTTTCCCCTCCTGTTGTGTACTTTGACAACATGTTTAGTGATCACGTGACTACAAGTGCGACTCAGGCCTCTCCTGGTTCAAATGTTCACGAGACTAGAAGATAAAACAGCCCTGAAATCAGACTGACTGAAGCTGAACATTTGTCAAAAAAAACCCCCCCAAAAAACAAAACCCTGTCCTCTCCGGTATATTCTGCTGACCTACTTTTAAATTTATGTGGATTACCAGCCTCCGAATTCTATATTATCCTGTAAGAATTGTTTCTAGACCAGATAAACTTCCACACAGTATTGGTGCAAAAATAAATATTCTATTAGAACATCACTGAACTCTTTATAGGGCAGCCACTAAAATCATTTAGAAAAATAAAATTAAATAACCCTCACTGATTCCTGCAAGGATTACATACCACGTCCTATAAGACAGTTCTTAACTAAACTCAAAATGTGATTTAGAGATATAAATAATGATTAAACAAAAGCTGAGCAGGAAAACAATCCATGAAACTATATTTGAGTGTGTCGAGGTTATCTGATGTGCGGAGGTGGTTCTGTGGGTTGTTCAATTTAAAGAATTTTACTGGACTAAAATGTGTTTGACACCAGACTTAAAGTTTTCTCAAGCAAATTTTAAAACGATATGTCAAACACATCTCAACTTAATGTAAAACCAGTTTTTAAGACCTTTCGTCAATACCAGTCCAGTTTAATGGACAAAATAAATAAAAACACAAGGGGAAAAAAAGGTGTTTTTTTTTTTTTTAAGTGAACAAAAGTCATTGAAAGATATATTGAATATTTTATTTATCTTTGTTTGCACTTTGTTGTAGCTCATCAGTCAGAATTTACAAACAGAACTCGACAATAAAATAAACATTGTATTGGTGTCAAAATGAAGAAACCGAGTTTTTCAAGCTTACAGGTTCATAATTAAGAATAAAATGCTCCAGTTTGTGGAATGTAGTCAATTTAAACCATGTGGAAGTTTGTTTTAATCCAACTGGTAGAAAATGCCGCCGTTCCATCATTTAATGCTCGTTATGGGGTTATTTAGCCTCTTACAGGATTTGACCTTCAAACTAACGACAAAAGCGTAAAATGTAGATCGATTATGAAAGACGACACGCAGTCGGATTCTGCAGGATGAACGATTCGAAACCAGTGCAAGTGAAAAACCGAGACCCTGGTCCTTTTCCTCCCCCCCAGACAGAAGCGATCAACTCCACCTTACATTCACCACAAGAAGCCAGTGTGTGGAAGCTGCTCTTTATTTGTAAAAGAAAGAAAAGACTTCAGTCGTTGTCTGCTACACGTTCTAATTACATAAAGAAAATATCTGCGGAGACAAACGCAGAGAATATCCTGAATCAAACTTAGGTAGAGTCAAATTTGATTGAATTGCTTTCATATTTCATACATCTTTCGCTTTTTCTTTCTTTTTGCACTCAAAGAACAGTCAACAGTGTTTATGTACACGGAGCACCGATCAACAGTGCCCCACCGCTCCGCCCTGCTCCTCGGGATCTTTTATACAATTAAATTTACATCAAATCTGTGAGCTCGGCCCTAGCCCACCCCCCACCCCCCCCCCCCCCCCAAACACCCCGCCCACGTCCCAGCCTGGCCCCGCCCACTCCCACCCGGCTCTCTGAGGATCTGCAAGTGAGGAAAGATGTGTGCAACATGAAGACAACTCTTTCACATTCAGAGTAAAGGCAGCCTTGATTACAGTCAGTGAGTCAATGGCATGCCAAGCTTAAAGCAAATGGAGCCCAACACCCAGTGCGACGCTTCGGATTGGTGGATGAAGTGTTTGCCGACTATTCAGGAAAACGGATTCATCGCAAAACAAAACAAAACAAAAAAAAAAAACCCAAAACAAAACAAAAAAAGAACCAAAACCCTATTAGGCACAGAACCGACTATATACTGATGACTGACTCGTACTCTAAGCCCTGCACTTTAAGTACAATGGAGACTGTGAAATCTTTCGTCTAGTAGAAAATTTTCTTAACACAAAACTCAGAATATTTAGTGCTCTATCATTCCGCTTAATAGGTGTATTTCATATAATATGTTTTTTTTTTTTTAACTCTACCTCTTAATGATAGTCGGAGATCCTTGTTTTTAATGCTGAAGCACTCCCACATGTGTTCAACGTACTGTAGATTTTACATAAATGTATTTATTTTTTTAACCCCGCCCCCGATCTTAAACCAATAATCATAAATAAATACAAACAACACACAAGGAATGTCTATTGTAAACACGGTAAAAAAGACAAAAACTAAACAGGTGTAACGTCATTAGCATCACTACTTAGTGACAGTTAAATAACTGCGGGGAAATGGATGACCGATGGTCGGATCGAGAACGGGAAGGACCGCGCCAACTCTTGGCTCCGCCCCCTTCGCCCGGAAACATCCAGCCGTTACATCCAACCGCAGCATCTCCAAAATACATAATGTTAAAGTTTCTCAGCAGCCGAGACTATCGTTACAGGTCACACTGTAGAACAGACAAGGGGGGGGGGGGGGGTCCTCTTTGGTTACAGGATAATGGGTAGTGAGCGATCGCCAAATGTCTTTTGGACGCGGTTGGACAACACCGCCGTGTTCTCGACATGTCTGTATTTGCGTGCGTGTGTGTGTGTGTGTGTGTGTGTGTGTGTGTGTGTGTGTGTGTGTGTGTGTGTGTGTGTGTGTGTGTGTGATGCTTCTCTGAAGAGTCAGACCGCTGATCCGAGTGCTTCGTCTTCACGAGAGACACTTCCTGTCAAATCACATGAACTGCATCTGCAAGAGACGGCGAGGAAACGAGAGTCAGGGAGACACGAGGCCAGTACCTGCAAGGTGGAAAATGATCGGCGTTTGCTAACCCCCCCCCCCCCCCCTCCCCCCTTCCCCCCTCCCCCCCTCCCCTCCTCCCTCCTCCCTTCCCCCTTCCCCCTTCCCCCTTCCCTCCTCCTCCCCCCCCCCGGGGCGCCGCTTTTTCTCCAAGGACGACTTCGTGCACGACTCTGTCGTACAGTTACGTGTGTTTAAAGAAGGAAACTTCAACTTAAAAGAATCTAAACGTACATTTAAGGTGCAAGTTCAATCAGATAAGGAAGCATTTCCATCATTTCATTTAGCAGAAGACATTTGTGATGAACATGCATTTTTAACGCTAAATCTTTGGGGAATGAGCAAATAAATACAACTTGTGCTCGACCGTCTTCTTCATCTGGACGTTCGAAAGGAGTCGATTCTCTTTTGTTGATCGGCAGGGGGCGGGAATGTGCCGAACAAGCAAATGATGCAATAAAGTCAATAATGCAAGAATTAAAAAAGAAATGAAAAAGTAACTTTTAATTTTTTTTTAGGATTGATTGAAAGTGTTGCATTGTATGTTTCTTCTGTGAATAAATATGATCCACTAAACCTATTTCTGATTAAAAATAAATAAATAAAAGTATATTTCCAAGAAATACATCCCTGTGTGTAGATTACAATTCTAGCCACACTCATTACATTTAGAAAGAATTAATGTGGCTTCAGGCATGTAACAACTTATTATTGGCAAAATGTAATCTAGTTAATAGAAAGATTTACACTATATGGAAAGAGGTCAGATTACTACATTATTGGCCGTTATTATACGCCGACACGACAACGCTGCAAGTGACACGCATCAATAATAGTTTTGCGTTAACACAGAATTTTTTTTTAAAAAACGACGAAAACCACAATGTAAATTTCATGTTGGACCACTAGTGGGTGCTGCCGTTTGTTTTTGTAATGAAAGCACACAAACACATGCATGAGCAGAGAGAACGACACGCGACAAATGTTAACAATGGAAGCAAACGGACTCCCGAGTGGACAGACGCCTAAGGTAGGTTGTTATTACGGTGACTATCAAAATAAAATCACCAAGGCCCGAGGTTGAACACGGACCGGGGGTCCCGACGTGACGGAGGCAAACGTCATCGTCCTTCCGCTCGCACAAGAACAGAAGAATTTAATGTTTTGGCGCAGACACAGTAGCAGCTTTCCCCGTTTCCATGGAGACGAGCATTTTGGAAAAGTTCCACCTCGGGAGCAGTTTCCACAACAAGCAGCGTTGTCGTGTTAAACGGCAGCCTGATGCTGAAAGTGAATTTACTTTGTGTTAAAAGCACATTAGTGCCAATTTTTATTTTAAATGTATTATCAACTGTTTTTTCAACATCATGTAGTGATATTTGCATTAAAAAAAAAAATGTTTTTGCCGTTTCCCCCGTTCAGCAGATCTGAAATTTCTAACAGATTTAGACTTTATTAAAAGCCCCATAAATGATCACTTGGTGACGACTGGAGCAGCCAGAGTTTAGCAAACAGGCAGTGAATTAAGGAAAAACAGGTCTGAGCGACACGTGACGACAAAAGAGCAAAAGTGCTGATCCTGGTTTCACCAAAACAGCGGAGGGAACGGTTGGTGGCGGCGGCAGAAGCAGAAGCGAGGATAAAAATGCGGTGCGATGCAAATGTAAAAGAAAAGAAAAAAAAAAAAAAAAACGGGCAGCGTTTCGGGCGCCAGTTCATGCGAAGTGCGTCCCGCAAAGCAAAGGGCTTGATGTACCTAAAGAGATGCTCTACAAGAAATCCTTGAGAGAGAGGTGTGCAAACGGGTCCTGTCCGGGGGCTCGGAGAGGACTCTGGCTGGAAGGACTAGAGGCTGCGGAGGGCTATTCCAGGAAGAAATACAAGGAGGTGGGAGGACCAGAGGAGAAGTCAGAGTCAGTACGGAGACTGGAGGAGGGACGAGATTAGTTTGGAGAAGCTGTGATGGACGAAAGACGGGTTAATAATAAAGTAAATTAAGAAATAAAAGGGAGGAGGAGGGGAGAGGGGTCAAAACAAGGGGGATGATTCACAGTTCTGTTCCCTTTCAGTGAGTTGAAGGGCTCGTGGTCGAGACCGTCATCATCTTCAGCAGCGTTCACGCCGACGACACGGCACAATGGACACGCCTGAGCTAACGGCGAGCGTGTGCCGCCGCCGCCACGCACCCACCTGAGCACTGGACACCGAGCCGAAGGGGTTGGGTGGCCTCATGACGGGCTGGCTGTACATCATGGTGGGCGGGTTCATCATCCCCATGGAGCCCATCTGCGGCGGCGGCGGCGGCGGCGGCTGCGGCGCGTCCAACAGAACCAACGTCAGTAATCAAAACAACAGTTTTCTTCACCGGCAACATTTAGCAGACCATTTTTGACGATGTGAAACAGCCCGGGGGCCGATAAGTCTCTCTCTTCAGCATCGTCAGCATTTTACACAAGTGTCTCTTCATTTCCCTCTTAAAATCCATTTATTTTCCACAGCACAAATTAATTCAGATTTTTTCTTCTTCTTAATGTTGTATTTAATTCATAAACCCTGAGAAAACAGGCAGTTTCAATAAATCGTCTCTCTCTAAAAAAATAAATAAACAAGAATCAGGTAAAAATATAGCACACATTAGATTCTCTGCACATGCAGCGTGCCAGGGTGACGGACTCACCATGCCGTATCCCATCATGCCTGTGGGCGTGGTGGCAGGGAAGGCCATGATCGACGGTGGCTGAGGAGAAACAAGTGGGTCGAGTCAGAACCAATGACAAACGTCACCGTGGCGATACAGGTGCATGTCAGTTAGAGTAAATGGATTAATACCTTTTTTTTTTTTTTTTAAATGGGAGTCCAAAAACAAACATTACAATGAAGTACACATACCTTTTCATAATACATCCTTAAGAATACTTTTTCATACAGCGTCTCAAAACGTAATCGGTCGAAAGGGTTTCTTAATGTTTTAAACAGGAATTTCTGGTTCGAGGCTAGTGCGCTACTTCTTTTATTAAATTTGAATTGAATGCAAATATTGTATTTACTATAGTAATTCCTGCCTTTGCATCTCAAACCTGTCCTGAGAAAGTGAAGCTGCTAAGATGAGGGAAAATCCTCGCGGTTGGATTAATAAAGTTCTCTCTTATCGTGCAACAGGACATCCTGTTACAGATTTGGTTGTGGTGAGACTGTGAGACGCTGCTGTTCAAGGTTTCTGACTCAAATTCAAACCCTCTGCAGGACAAACCTCTTCCTGGCAGAAGAATCGATTTTCTTTCTGACGTTATTTAGTTTTAGTATATTTCTAATTCATTCTTTGGAGCTCCGCAGGATTATATATTGGGACTACTTTATTCACCCCCCCCCAAATCAAGAATCAATGTTGTTGTTATGCTGATACCTTCATACATACAAACCAAATTCTCACTGACATTCAGTCTGATTTTATATATTTATTTCACAAATGTGGCTCTTACATAATAGAAACCTTTTGTTTTGTTTTGCAAATACCATTAACTGATACTTGTAAGAACCCAACAATTTTCACATACATATTAAAATAATTAAATACAAAATAGATGTATAAATAAAGATGCATAAGCTATTTAACAGCATTTTTGGGGAGGTTATTTATAATGTTTATAATTTATTTCATATTCATATCCCAAAATGTTAAATATAAGTAAAAGTTATTTTAATTGTCCTTGTTTTAATGCCTGTCGTCGCTTGAAGAAAATAAATACTCCCATTTCTTTTGTCTTATATGAGGTTAGCTTTTTAATGATCAGTTTCAGTGCTGTAAAAATCTCTTAACTTATATATGTAAAAATCACCAACTGATGACGTAAATGTTATAATCATCTCATACATGATGATCATTATTATAAACAAAAAATAGTTTATAAAATATTTCAAAGCATTTCTTTTGTAGTTGATTAAATATACATATTTGACAAAAAAAAGCATAAAGAACTAGAAATATTTTGTCCCTCACACTTTTCAGATATATAAATTGAAATCACTTTTTCCCCCACTCGTTATTTTTAATAATTACTTATGTTTTCTGTTACAACATGCTTAAAGCAAAAAAAAGTTTAATGACTGACGTTTCATGTGACGCATCCGTTTATCACAAACTGCAGTTTTGTCCTGTTCTCTTCATTGTGTCGCGGCAGATTTGTGTTATCAAAGAAACCGTCTCTGCTCATAGTCGGAGCGGCGAGTCTACTTTTAATCTAATCGGTCACAGTGTGGTTTGATTAGTTTTGTTTTTTCTTTACATCTCTGCCTGGTAACTCTTTAATTGAATGTTTGGAACTGTTATAACACCTCTATAACAACACTCGCTTGAGTTACTCCTTTGCGTTAATATCTGTGTTTGTGCAGCAGTTTCCTATTTTTTCCTCGGTGTGAAGTTGTAAAATACGCGACGTGTTCAGCACAAGCCGGCGCCGCGGTCACGACGGCGAGCATCACCATGGAAACGGGGTTCCAGGTCGTGGTGGGCGCCGCCTTGGGCTGCCAGTTGGTGCCCCCGGTCATCCTCTTCTCCCCCGGCTGGCTCCAGTGGATGTCACTGTGGATTAAGTGGGGAGGCGTTAGTCAGCAGCGGCTCGTGACTCGTGACCGCCCAGAAAGCTCGGCGGCGGCACGTCGGCTTACTTTTTCATCGTGCCGTTCCCGATGCCGAGGTCTGGAAGGGAAACGAAAGGAGCAGGAGTTAGTCCGAAAAAAAAAAAACTACCGTATTTTCCGCACTATAAGGCGCACCGGATTATAAGGCGCAGCTACATTGATTGACATAATTTACAACTTCATTCATATATAAGGCGCACCGCATTATAAGGCGCATGGAATAGACAAGTGGTCAGCAACCTTTATAGCTCAAAGCCATTAGGTTACATTTTCCACTGATTCTAACACCTAGAGAGGTGCACACTCTTTGTTTTGATAGTCCTACCTGCAGCCTATGCCAGGAGGACACTACACACAAAACCTTCTTCACTGCTGGTTGACAACTTACAACTACCGGTAATAAACTAAACTACATGAACTAAGCAACAAAAACACAACACAACACAATTATTACCGACACCACAAACCAAATATAACCCCCAATAATTGCATTTAAAACACCACAAACAGAAACTCCCATAATTCATTGCAGCTATCGGCTGCACTGAGGAGCTCAGGATGCAAGGCATGATGGGAATTCTTGTTTTGTGTTGTTGGAGGTTATTGTGGGTCGTTGTTGGGCTTGGTGTTGTGTTGATTGCGTTTATGCTGTGTTTTTGTTCCCCAGTTTAGGGAGTAATTATTTCATCTAGTTTATTTTGGTTTGTTAGAATGTTGGTGTGCAACCATGAGTGATGAAGGTGTTGTGTGGAGTCTCGTCCGCACTGAAGATCCGGTTGCGAAGTTAGAGTTGCCAAAATAAAAGCTTCTGGTTGTTCAGCTGTCAAATAGCAGTCTCGAGTAGAGCAATTCTTCCATATATAAGGCGCACCGGGTGATAAGGCGCACTAGCAGCTTTTGAGAAAATTTGAGGTATTTAGGTGCGCCTTATAGTGCGGAAAATATGGTACATGAAACATGAACATGTGCTTTAAACGAGCGCGGCCGGTCACACTCACTGCCGACAAGGTTC
Organism: Blennius ocellaris; assembly: GCF_963422515.1. Classification (NCBI taxonomy): domain Eukaryota; kingdom Metazoa; phylum Chordata; class Actinopteri; order Blenniiformes; family Blenniidae; genus Blennius; species Blennius ocellaris. The sequence continues at coordinate 27,180,163 of NC_137651.1, read as the reverse complement.
GCCAGGGACGAGTCGAGGTCGTCCGACACCAGCTTCTCCGGCTGCTGACTGGACGACAGGTTGGAGCCGGCCAGAGTCGGCTTCAGGATGCTCCCGGTGATGTCTGACGAGACGACAGAGGAAACTCTTAGAAATCACCGGGGGTTGAAAGAGAGCGTCGACAAAACACAAAGCCAACGGTTTTTCGTCGCACTGCGAGTCGGGACCGTTTATCATTCAGACGCTGTATTGCTTTTCTTCGGAATCAAAACTGCAGAGCGCCGGCAGGAAATGAGAGGAAGACGCTCGTGGGGGAGGGGGGGGCTGGGTGAGATACGATCGGCGGGGAAGCTGTCATGGTGGGCACCTGGTAATAACTGGAAGGCTTCCGTCACAACCCGACGTTCACAGCAGCTGGATGACAGTCTTTCAAAACCACACACGTCCTGATTTCTTAGGCCAGTTTGCAGGATTGCAAAGAGGCTGAACCAAACTAATTTAAGTTATAACGGCTCGACGCCCCGCCCCTTCCACTCACCGCATGGTTTGTGTTTAGCGCCGCCACTATAGTTTTGAAAATTAATTAGGACAAAAAGGTGAGACGTTCATGTAACAACCCGTTTGAATGCCATGATAGGTGGTTTATCTTGTGGAGCGTCCCGAGACGATCACGTTGATCTGCTTGGTGCGTTACCGACCCAGCGAGGGCGACGGGGAGCACCTGGACTCAATTCAGCTCCGCCACGTTTCACCGACAGCGTTGTTCCTCTGAAGCCGTCGGAGCGCCTCATGTCGCCTACTTTCATCCTTTTCTATCCAGGGAGACTTTTCCTCGCGCCGTCCGCCCATTTCAATACTGAAGTGCGCAGACTTTGGAAGAGTCACTTCTTATTTTAAGATTGTTTTGGAAGTCTCCTGAATATTCATGAAGTTTCTGTACGTTGATGTTTTTTTGTTATTTTCTTTATGTACGTGCTCCCAACTCCCCCGCTGAAATTCCATGAAATGTAGGATTGGGCAATAGTTTCCATTTTCCAAAAGCATTTTGATGATTTAAAAGGTTAAAACACCAAGATAGAAATGTTTTTTTTCTCCCCACAATGAAATTATAATCCGGCGTTACCACTATCTGCAGCTTTGGAGCATTCATACATACAATCAGAGAGAGAGAGAGAAGATGACCGTTTTCTCGTACTGGTGGTTCGTGAGCTAAAGCAGAGTGTTGCAGGTGTTTCGGCTGAACCGACGTCTCGGCGTGAAACAAATCATACGACTCAACGTGTGTGTGAGATCATCAGCTTCCTCTTATTGCTTTAATTGACCACGACGGAGCGTTGACCTTTCAGGTTTCCTTCCGGAGGATTACTTAAATGAGCTGGAGCACATTAATAATGTTTCTCAGTTTTTCAAAACAAAAACAAAAGCTGGTTCTTGAGTCATACTGCAGGCAGTTATTTTTGGTCACCAGTTTAAACCTAGCAACACGCGAAGGGAGAATCCTCACCGTCTGAATTGAGGCTACTGCTGCCTGCTGCTTTGGCTCCAAATACGGACTCAAAGTCCACTTGGAGTCCTCCTGCTGGCGGCGGTGGAGGAGGCTGTGGCGTCGAGTATCCTTCAGGAAGAGATGGTGGAGGAGGAGAAGAAGAGAGCTGCAGTCACGTGCGTCAAATGAGGTGAAATGAGTGTGAAAGCTGATGGCTGCGTGGCTCGTCTCCATACGTCACAGAAAACTGGCTTGGACCTACGTCTGGAGGAAGCCTTCAGTACCTCTGAATAGACCTGCTACAGTAGAGGGCTCAGCGGGGAAGGGAGCCTGGTGTGGGAGGTGCTGGGCAATGTTGGACACTGGACCACAGAAGGAGTCTGACAGGCCACGTGAAGCAGGAAGGCAAAGAGAGGAAGAAAGAAAGAAAAAGAAAAGCAGAGAGACCAGAGGCATTTTAAGGTCAGGCGAGAGAAACAGGTGGGAAACGACAGCACTGCAAGGCAGAAAGGAGACACCTAGCATCACACATTTGCATAAGTTCCTGGAATTTGGGGATTTTAGGGGGAACTACAACATCTGCAGGAGAATAAAAAAAAAATGCAGAAAAAGTACAAGGGCATCCGGGGGAGAGAGAGAGATGTTAAAGGAAGAGTTTGACATTTTACAGATAGAATCAGTCTTGTTTGCAGGGCATTACAAGAAACTGTAGCACAGACTGTGTAAAAAGACGAACAACACTTTATGAACTTTCTCCCACGATGATACGAGCTCAGCCTCCGCTTGGAAGCAGATTCTGGGATTTAGTGAAGCTGCAAATCAGTATCCATGCATGGCGGACCCAAACAGCTTTTATTGATTGAAAGATTAATTAGAACTGAACTGATGCAACAAAGACTTAAAACTAGAAATAGATTTAAAAAACAAAACAAAACAAGAGCTAAACATCATGTACATTATTTGTTAGTTTGGTTGACATGTTCGAGAGTAAAGATTTAAGATCAGTACCACTTTTAGCTCTACTGCAACTTTCCATATCATTAAATCACTAGTTGATCATAAACCTGCATGACTTTCTGCAAACAGTTAACGTTGTTTTGAGCTTTTTTACATTTTCTTAAAATATCAAAAAAATATATATAATGGTCTTACAACCACATATATATATATATTTATAAATTATGGGACAAAATAAGTGTTTCTGCTTCAAAATCTGTTCTGTTGCTCGTCTTCTTATGCAGTCTACCGTTGAACTGTGAATGTGAATTAGCTGAGGTTCAGCTAATTATCTACGCATTAAAAAACAGGTGGAAAATGTTTGCCTGGAGCTCCTAAATAATAGTGGAAATCCACCTGTGAAGCTCTGAACAGTAACAATAAGTGTATTAAGTGCACATTTGAGAACAAGGCCTCCATATAAATTGAACCTAGAGGCAAGTAGGAGCAAAAATGTCAAACTTTTCCTCTGGTACTGGTTTACGTCCACATTTCTACTTCTACAGAAATGACGAGGGAAGAATGGCTGTGGGGTATTTGCATGGGACCCTATGTTTGACAGCAAACATAGGGTGGTGGAGCCATCATAGTACCTGAGACGGAGTGCTCTATCCGCACTGTGCGTTTGTAATTGGTTGAAACGGACGAGTTTGTGTCAATAAAGGGATTGTAACGATCTGGAGAATCAAAAATAGTGTTGGTGAAAGAAAAAACAGGTTTCAACTTAAAAGCTTTATGGCATGACTGCGCTACAACGAAACACCACAGTGAGTCTTATAAGAGGCTAAACGGCGGCTGATGAGCGAGTGGCTCCTGAGGACCAACGAGAAGCTAAAGCTAAAGCTAAAACTAAGACATAATCTGAGTTCAGCATGAAGAGCAGAGACGAGAAGAAGAGCATTTTAGACATTTGCACAGGACAGATAATCAACACTGAAACTACGGCATGAGCAAACATGCAGGCAGCTCGTGCTTATAAGTAACTACACAGAAATGAAGAGCGACAAGACATTCTGAGGAGGAACAAAATGAGTCGTTACCACCAAACATTTCATGACCAGACGTCCTAGAGGAAAAGCTAACACCGTCTGAAGACACGACAGGTAAGTGAGTGGCATCGACAACGAGTTTTGAGAGGAAAGGGTTAAGGTTTGGCATGGATTCATCCCCGGCTTCAGCGGAGGTGAAAGGATCTAGGCAGGCAGAGGGGAGAAAAACAAAAAAGAGACAGAGAAAAGAGAAAGAAAGACAGAAGAGAGTGGAGAGGAAGAGGCGGGCGTCAGAGTCAGACCACAACAAGAGAAGGAGAGCATGCAGAACAACAGTCCAGGAACGTGGATGTTGGGCGGAGGAGCCGGAGGGGAGGGGGGGGTGGATGGGTGGGCGGGGGCGGCGTACCTGCCCAGGCCGTGGCCACGGGAAGCCCCGAGGAGCCCGACTGCATGGAGGGCTGGAAGGTGGACTGCAGGTCAAACAGGTCGCTCTCCATCTTCACCGCACTGCAGACAGGAAGAACACGTCAGCCCTCCTCTGTGACCACAACCCAGAACGCACCCTCAAGTAACGACGGCAGCCGAGGCGGGGGGCAGGGGGGGGGGGGGAGACGGCGTTTCAACATTTCCAATAAGAAGTGTTGTCGAGCGCAATATGATTTCCAATAAATACAAAGTTTTGTCGATGATGGTAATGTCTCTGCTTTCTGACGTTTTCTGTACAAATGCCATCGCTCAATGCATTTGAATCCTCAATTATCTGTCCGTGTCGTCATCTGCACACACACTTTGTGACCTTCAACAGTCGTATCTGCTGAAGTGGACGACGCGTAGCTGCAGAGCATGAATGCATGAAAACATCATTTTTGCTGTTCAGTCAGTCATTTGACATTTGCATTCTACTGATTTCACGCTGGTGACATTTTGGTTTCTGTGTGTATTTTATGATCAGAACAGCCCCAAAGAGATATCAGATAATCAAGAGAGTTAAAGATTTAAAACAATTGTAGATCTCTGCATGGCTGGACTTCACTATTGATGTCAAAAGTATAAATGTACATGCAAGCTCATCATAACACTTCAAACACCCACCAACACAGTTCATCTACCCTCCATCACGTCGGCCAGCTTTACCGTCTCTGCCTTCAACTCTTCGTGTTGCCAAAAGCACCAGAAGCAGTGATTATTGATCCACATTATTTACTTGGCAAAACATTTATCCCAGATGCTCTTCCTCACAGAGCCTGAGCTTTATGAGATGCGTCTCATTATCAGCTAGATCAACAAAACAAAACACGGTGCAACAACATATTAAAATTAAAATTTACAAAATGGTTTAACAATGTTGGGGGGGGGGGGGTGAGTCAAGAGGGTTTGTGCCACCATATTGTATATTTCCAAGTTTCTGTGTGGGAATTCATCCCATCCTCGGCCACATGTTCTCACTGCTCATCAGCTTGACTGACTAACAAATAATTATTCATGAAGTCACACTGAGAAGAGAATTTACCAGTGAGACATTCCTTGCTTCCATTAAAGTTAATTCGGTGGATTGCTCACAACCATCCTCATAACCAGGCCCTGGGGCGCGGGGCAGTGCCGACTCTCCGGAGATAGAGCTCCTGTGCTCAGTAATACTGAAAGTGTGTCACTGATCGCATCACTCCCAGAGGCATTTTGTCCGTTCTCACCCAGACCCCAAAGGGCATTCCTTCATTCATCTGCACCTCTGCCATAACTCTCAGGTATTCCATGTTTTCACTCTTCTCCAGTATTAACAGTTCCTTCATTCATCTCTTCCCTGCGTCTCTTTCTCAGCCCCCCCCCCCCCCTCTCAGCAACCAATAAATCCACTCAGGTGCCGAGTCGTCGTTTTGTCTATTCATTTTACTGTGTTCCTGAACGGAATACAGGGGATTTTTTTTTTTCTCTTGCCTTTTTGTTATGAAGAATTTTTGCATTTATGAACTGAATTTTTGTTGGCGACTCTTAATTTTGAACAACAAATACTGTATTTGCTTTGAATTCAATCTTCTGTGCTTTGGTGACTTGTGTTGCTGAGTTTCTCATTAGTTAAGGTGTGCATGGTAAGCCGTCTTAAGGTTATGTGTTTTTAAGTGTGGGGGGGGGGGGGGGTGTTGTTATATAAAACAAATTAATCAAAAGGAAAAACCCCAGACAAACAAAGACTTGTACGATTTCTACAATGTACAAATTATAACGCTTCTTAATTCTGCTGATCATCGGTGTGAAAACCGGAAACCTTCCAGCTGAGATCACTGACCTCAAGCTACAATCCCACAGTTGTGTCCAGTAAAACTGCTACACTGGACATTTAAAAAAAACAGATCGGGGGGGGGGTGAAGCAGTACCCATTCGAGCAGCTGGGTGTGGAGAAAAGGTCGATGGCTGGCGCTGTGCTGATGGTGCCCCCGGTGGTGGAGATCGGAGACGTATCAGTGGTTGCGAACGACGGCCTCTTGGAGAGCTCTTTCAGCCGCTGTTCCTGCGGGAGCGACGACAGTAAAGCGCGGCCGCCTCCGGACATATTTAATAGAACGTAAAAATATTCTCCCGCTAACCTTGAGGGCTTTGAGCCGAGCTTGTTCCTCTTCCAGGGCTGCCTGCTTCTCCCGCTCGTCCACTTTGGTGAAAGACATCCCCGTGCTGGCCAGCGACGACACGGCGTTGGACAGAGTGCTGGCCCTGCGGAAAAAAACAAAAACATTCGAAAGGTCACCACCCCACGCAGCAGAGAGAGAAAAAAAAAGGAACGAAACCAGTAGGAGTCAGGCATGGAGAGAAGAGGATGAACGTACCTGCTGGCTGCAGTCGAGTCTTTGACCTTCTTGCCCTCTAAAGAGGCCAAATGTTGCTCCAGAGCTTCGAGAAGGCTACTGGGAGCCTGTCGCGGGAGAAAGCGCACAGTCAGCAGCTTCTCAAGACACAGAAAATGTAATCTGTGTGGACATCAAGACCATATAGGGCAGTGGTGGGCAACCAAGGCGGGGCAGGAAAACACTACAGCCCATGAGAAAACAGCTTAACGTTCATCATCCGAGTGCAGACAGCCAATTCATTTCCTCGGTTCCTTCAACAACTTTGACCTATTTGGTGACCCACCACTGATCAATGACGGCGTTCCAGCCAAAAAGCTACTTCGGATGAGAGCAACATCTGTGTGGGATGACGTACTGGACCACGGCGCTTTCAACAACCCGGGCGTTGCTGAATCTGCCGTGTCTAAGCACACACACAGGGCAGCCATTTTACGGGAAATGAGCTACGCTGGTTTGCGCCTCAAAAACACGACCAGAAGTGAAGAGACTTTTACCACGGCGAGTGTTTTTTCCTTCAACTGTTTTTTTTTTTGGCACCACGATGTAGTGGACAGAGTCAAGAGCAGAGGCATGCAAAACGACAACACTGAGGCAAGTCACGCACACAGAAGAAGAGTGAAATGATAGTACTTACACAAACTGTGAACTAAAGTGGAAAGATAAGGGGGGGAAATACAGAATATAAAGGTGGTGGTGACAGTCAAGAGGGAAATGCATTTTTTACCTGCAGCTCTTTGGGGTAAAGTATGTCTGTACAATTGGAGGAGCACCACAGGGTGTGTGGCATGTTTTTTTGTTTTTGTTTATAATTAGGGAAAAGGAAACTCTACAGTGTGGTCTTGACACCTTTATTTACTGTTGAAATAGTAAGAAAAAAGGTGATGGTGAGAAGAAAAGGGGGGGAATAAGAGGTTGAAGATAGATCACCTCCGTTTGGCAAACATGCGCCCCAAGAAGAAGGAAATCATGCAAAGTGTTTTGTTTTGGGGTTTTTTTTCTTTTTTTTTTCAATCTGTGTAGTGTTCACTAGGCTCTAGTTGGGACAAAAACAACGCCGATGGGGGGGAAATAGAGCAGTCAGTGCTGGAAATAAGATTAAAAGGAAGCGGAGCAGGACTTCCTATTTAGAGTGGGAATGTGGCTGCATGTTGCAGGATGGCTGCTCACCTGGGAGAGGTCGGGGATGTCGCCTCGATCGATTCCCACCTGCTGCAGGGCAGAAAAACCAAAAGGTGCGTTTAAGCCTCCCGGCGGCCTCGTTGTAATCATAAAAGACAAAGGGTTTTAATTTACCTCCGCTACTTTGAGGAACTCTGATATCCGAGTCATCCGGGTGAGAAACTTCTTGTAGATGTCCAAACCTTCTTTACACTGGGTCTTCTTCATGTCAAAGTATTTCTCTGTGTCGAGAAGAAAATCATCAACAATAACGTGGAAAGTCGCAAACTTAACCGAACGGGAGGTGAAATGTGAGCGCGGTCCTTTAAAAGAGGCTCACCGAGCAGGTTAATGATGCCTTCGTTATAAGCGGCGAAGAGCCGGATGGAGTCTTTGAAGAGGAGCATGAAGGCTGCATTGATGACACCATTAGTCAGCTCGTTGGCATTGACCTGCAAGGAAAGCAATCAGCGCACACATTCATCTTCCTCCTTCTTCGCAATGATTTGTTGATGCACAGAGAGGGGAGGAATAATAATAATTTAAAAAAATCTAACAAAGCAGCCATTTCCACGGCCGGAGCTGCAGCTCGGCGGGAGGCTTCACCTCAAACTCACATTGAAATCGAGGAGGGCGTCCATCTGGTTCTGAATGATGGGGATCGTCTTCAGCAGCTTCTCTGTATTCATGGTCCTCATTACGCCGTCCACTCTGCATGCACGCCCGGGGAGGGAGAGGGAGAGGGAGAGGGAGAGGGAGAGAGAGAGAGAGAGAGATCTTAGAACACAAGAACAGAATGACTCCTGCTTTACATACATTGACTGCAGGGCTCCAAACGACAGTCTGCCAAAGGGAATAATGTGAATCTGCCAAAAAAATATTTTCCATCGCCCAAGGCGATTTCTGAGAGCCTGTTTTGTGCAACCAGCAGAGCGAAACACACAGGACAAAGTTGACAATCCCCAAACGTGAAAAGAAGTTGGAGCAAGCAAATACTTTTAAAGTCTCATTAAGTTTAAATGAATCCATGAATGATTCTTGCGACTTTCTGTTCTTAAAGCTTTATGGCTGAGAAATCGGAGGAGAAATTTGCTTTTAAACTGGAGGTTTTAATATCGGGCCAAACGATGTAAGCGTGCAACACATGCCTGCTGGTAAACCCCAAAATAACACCAAAAATCTATACAAAACATGTTCATCACTGCACTGGGCCTGGAACGGTTTAAACTGGCCCCCAGATTGCCGTGCCTGGGTCTTGTCCAGGTACTTTGTTTTCCTCTCAGTCGACAAAAAAGAAAGAAAAAAAAGAAATCACTTGAGGTTAATAGGCATCTCTAAAACTGCCCTTTGAGGGCTCTTTAGCTTGTCTTCACACTCTAATTGGACTTTGGACGCCACCACAGACCTTTGACTCCAATCAGACTGGGTGTGTTTGTTTGCTGTGAGCCGGGAGCTTCACTATGTTATTACGAAACTCGTGAACATTCCTTCAGTCAAACATAGAGAATCACAAAAGGTATCTCCAGATTTTGACATGTAGACAGTAATAAATCTAGCAATTCATCGTCTAGTGACGAGTTGATCATTATTTGATTACCAGTAGTTTCACACAGCCAGCGATGGATACCAGTGCAGGTGAACAAGTCATTGGTTTATGAAACATCCAAATCTTGTTTACAACGTCTACAAATAAGTAACATTTTACATGTTCTTTAATCTGGACAGACTTCATTCAATTAAAAAAAAAGTCTTTAAATCTTGAACATGCATAAACTCAATGAAACAATTTACACCAATCAACCGCAAGATGTTGCACCGAACAAACAGTGACTAAATAACAGCAGAGAAATGTAATCTGGTTCTATTTACGAAAAGGACTAGGACCTATTAAACTCCACCTCTTCTCTGTAAATAGTTTTTACCATCCACTTACGTAATACTAAATTGACATAATCATGCGAGCTCCATTACATGAAGACTAATTATCTGTTGAAAAGATAAACAAGTTAAAGTAATGTAAAGATATATAATTAAGTGTAATCGTGATAATGGAAGGACACGATTTAGGACCTGGATAAAACACAAACAGTAAAGAGCAGTTATGAATGAAGGCGTGTGCTGCAGACAGTGAACATGAGCTCTAGTTTGACTTACATCTTAATAAAAACACAAGTAAACAAATTGTGTTACGGTAGATTTCAGACAGAAAACGTCACAACTCACCCGCGTTTCACTTTTGTGAAGTCGAAGGCGACCTGTCGGTACGACACGGCTTTCTCGTTCAGGTAGCGGCTATACCTCCTGATAAACGTGGACATGTCGTAGCCTGCGAACACAAGGCGGGAACTTAGCGGGGGCTTGTCGTCACTGTTTTCAGATTTAAAAGCGATGACCAAGAATGTACCTTGTAACCCACTTTTGTCCAGAAAATTACTGAGGTTGAAAAGTGTATTCCTCGAAGCCAGGTACTGCACGAAGCGCTGCGGGACAGAGGGAAAAGTTTCTCCGTCACACGGGTCACCTCGGGCCCGACGCCGTTTGAACCGCGTCGTCGCGGGAGACGGAAAAACGTCACGGTCAGAAAGCGGCTGAGGCCCCTCACCTCGTTACCGTAGACCATGAGGTGGTGTGTGGTGATGAGGGACTTGAACACCACCACCCAGCTGGTGTTGGTGGTCCGCTCGAACAGCGAGTCGGCCAGCTGGGGGATGTTGACGTTCATCTCATTGGTGCAGTGGATCAAATCTGGCAACAACAACAACAACAACAACAAAAAAGACCAAAAAAATTCAATAAATCACGAGCTGATCATCAGAAAACTGCACATTTGGAAGAATCACTGCTTGAAGCTTTAAAGCAAAATTCCCTTTTTTAATGGTTTTTCAACAGCAATATGTGACCTCACACCTGGGATTGACGCCCCAGAAGTGAGTCTATTTCAGGTTTTAAAAAGTGTGTCGCTCCAACGGGCCGATCAGAAATCAAACCCTACGTAGTGTCACCAGGGGTTTAGCCCACCCCAATCAAGGTAGGGCCTCCGTTTGACTCCTCCCACAATCAGAAAACAGCTCTGCTCTGGCACATGGCACCCCGAGAGGAAGTACTTCCTCCTCTTCCCAAGATGGGCATGTGTGGGCGGAGCCAGTCCAGCTCACACAGACACAGCAGATTCTGAATGCAGCTCCTACGATCCAAGATTCAAATGGGGGAAAACAAAGGAAAAGCTGGAGTTGGGGCAAATAACCAACAAGGCTTATGTGAAAGCCGTATAATATGAACCTTTTAACACACTTTTCGTCTTACTTAAAACGTGTATGAGGAATTGGCCTGAATTACAGGTTACTACATGTTGAGACCGACATCTCTCATCAGTATTCATTCATAAAGTAACTTTCAGACAATTTAATGTAACATAAATGCAAATGTTTTTGTCAATCGAACACATTTGTCATATATATGCGAGGGGAAAATATAAATACACACCGAAACAACCAGAGCAATGAAATCGAAGAAAACTAACCTGGGATTGCCTCAAAGAGTTGAATTTAAAAGAGAAATAATCAGAAAACAGCCGATATCAAACAGGGAAGGTAAAACATGCTTTAAAAAAAACCCGTATATAATAATGTCTGGTCGTATTATCGAATTAATCATTGAAAAGTTAATGTTATTTCAACACGAAGGCCTCCTACATCTCCTGAGAGCAAAGCATCTCCACACTGTCACTGGAGTTGCGACGTTCGTGAGCGACCGGAATCTATTAAACACCAACGGAGGGAACAGTCAGTTTCCTCAGAGTCGCTCTTTGTTTCCTCTCCGTGCTTCACACAAGACAGAAACTCAACAGTTTTCATACAGAGGCTCATTTAAAAAGGATGTTGAAGGGTTTTAGGTTTACAGTGAAAGCAGAGCGGAAGCTAAATTTAGCCCAAACATGCCAAATGAAACTGATCAATATCTCAGAATACTTCAAACTTAAATATCCCAACATATTTATTTTTCTAGTGATCACTTATGAGTTAAGGCGAATTACCACCAGACTTCTAAAAAAATAAATCCATGTAAAAAAGTTACAGAAATATGGCTAAAATATCCCAACATGAGTAACACAGCAACGTCACTTCCCGCTTAAATCAAATTATTTGGAAAATACAGTTTCCATTGAATAAATTGTTGATTTAATGCACAAAGTTCTCACAAACTACTTTAAAATTGAGATTTATACTACTAACATACGTGTTAACATATTCAAATGGTAAAACCTATAAAGATGAATAAAAAAACAACTAAGTTGTGTGAAATTAAAATAGGTTTATAGTTACTAATAAGAGTTCAAATGAAACAAGGTCAAATGTACATCAATGCATTAATAGAAGCATACAGATCAGACTAGAATTTTTGCTTCTCCATCCTGATCCAATTCTCTTTGATCTTATACTTAAATTTTCTTGGTATATAGAACTGCAAAATGGCTTCATGTTATACAAAATTACATAATTTCCGTCTCCTGGATGTCCTCTTTTACAGCTCTGCTGTACGAGACCTGTGAAACTGGCGAGCAAGAAACACTGATTTAACTGAGAAGTGTCAGAATGAATCCAGAGAGGATGGAGGGAACATCTGAGCTCCAGACGTCTGCCGGAGCACCAATAGTGGTCACATCTAGTTTTAACCGACCTCGTGTGTCGTCCTTTTGTTGTACAGCTTGAATAAGGCGTGGTCTGAAATCTAACGTGGAGACAGTAGAACATATTGTGGAATCAAAAGCATTAATAGCATCAGTCACACGGCGACAGTTTTTTTTTTTTCCTTCTTCTTCACCTTGTCAGACATTGACATACAGAACTACTAAAGCTCCTCTAAAGGAGAAGTGGACTGAAACACCACACACTCTCCCTGTCTGTCGCTTTTATAAAGTCTGGATTAGTCAGACTACGGGAGCCTCCTCGGTTCAAACTCGCCCCCACTGAATAAGGCTGGTCTTCGCTTTCAACAGGTCATATTAAACTGCTTGTATTGGACAGACATTTGATGCATCGGTACTGCAAATATTCTGGGATTGGCTCAATTTGTCAATCGCTGATCAATTGCAAAAATGTCATGATCTCAACATCCCTGGTATTACTGGTAGTGTTGTTGTCCTTATAAAAAATAAAAAAAAGCATCCAAAAAATAAGTGTTCTGTGAATCATTGAATTAACTTTTGAATCATAAACATTTTGATCCCAAAATTTACCAACAAGCATTTAAACTTTTTATTTGATGCATTGAAATAAAGGTTTTTCTTTGTTAACTATTTCTTCACATTGGTCACTGTTAATGTACCTTTTAATTTAATCTCGTTTATTAGAGCTGATCTTCGGCATCTTATTATTCCCACTTGTTTTGTGTTATTGTCAATGGAGACATGAATACCGTTCTTGTGAATACAACTCGATAGGTCGATGAATGGCTTGAGAAATAAAAAGAGCTGTTTTTACATTTGAGGTCATATTGTTTGAATGTTAATAAAATACAGTGTTACATGACTGATGTATGTCTCAGGAAATCCTGTCCTGGTTTAAATCCGTAATGAAACTCACGTACTCTGATGAATTCTGGGATATTTGATCGCATCAATGGTCGTCCAGTGGTCAAAATAAATATTTCTGTGGGTGTTGACATGTAAAACTAAACATGACCAGAAACATCTTCAATATATAACAGTTTGTCAGACAAGTGACCTTATTGGGCAAGACCTGCTTTTCTTCCAAACTAATAATCGAATGATTACATGTCATGATAGCTGGGATAAGGTGTGTAACGTTTTTTTTCTTCTTAATTTCGCTTTTCGCTCACCTGATTGCTATACAAGTGCTGAAGATAACAAAAAATATTTTAAATACATAAAAGATTGCTTGAGAATAGCACTGAAATCATAAAAATTATTCATTTTGTTAATGCGTCTTCTTTTTGGAGGGCAAATAATACATTATAGAAGAGGACTGGCGCCCTTAATAGATAACATTTATCCAATTGTATCTCATTTAGAGAGTATTTTAAGCCAGGAATGATGAAATATGAGTGATTTCTGTTTTTTACCCACACGAAAAAACTCTGTGTGCATTTACAATTATTTTCTTGAAGACAAACTCTGGGGTTAAAATGTTAAAATTGCAAAGTATTCCAATGGAAGTCCTATAAAAGGTCAATTCCTGAAGCATGTGAAGTTTGCTCAATAACCAACAACGTATCTAAAATATTCAGACAGCTTAAATTTTCAAGGAAAAACTCAATATTATAAAAGAATAGAAAACATGTAATGAACAGCACTGATGTATTTTAAAACCGCTGAACTTTTCTTCGATTTAGTCTTATTGAACTGATAACAGGCTGCTTTCCATCTTTATAATAATTCATGTGTTGGTTAATAATTAAATATGGCAAATGAAGCTCTTTAAAGCTTCTTTAACTGGGAAGAAGACTTGCTTTTTCTCCGTTTAACACAATGACAAAGCACTTAACTGAGGATCCATTTTCAGTTTAATCTATCGTCACAGTGTGGTGCCATGCACATGAAAACAACTATCATGAAAAATGTATTGTAGCTTACAAACATGAAACTAGGAGAGAGAAAAAACAACCTTTTTCACATGTAGAGGTGTAATTTAATGTGAATTGTGGTATAATATACCAAACCGCCAGAAATGAAGTCCCCCTGCAAAGTACTATGTAGCTGACTCCATCCAGAACAAACAGATGCTATAAAATGATAGAATACCGTGTATACCAACATTTTTCTATAAAGAACCAGCCTTAAATTAACAGAAACACACAACAAAAGCTACATTTTTCTGGAGATGCTTCAGCCAAGCCTCTCCTTATCATCATTACACTCGGCCATTTTTTCCGATTTAGCTAAACGACTAAACGTCCACCCCCTCGCTCGTCGGCACCAGGGATAATGGTCGATTACTCCAATCAGTGCTTTTATTCATGCACAAGGCTGCTTGACTGCCCAGCAAACCGGCTAAGTTTGCTAACATCTTCAACAAAGTAGCACGTGGGCTGAAAAAACGTCATGTCACCACTACATCGCAGAGACCACAGCGAACTGGAGCCAGTTGGACATCATTTACACAGAGACACTGTGATTGCCATGAATATAACGGCTCATCATCTGAATGACTAAGTGAGGCTTGCGTCTACTTAACTTTGTTGAAGTGAAAGGAATATGTTGAGCCTGAACACATGATGCTACATTACGAGCGTTTCTCACTGATAGACAACTGGACTTGTCTTAAGATAACATTTTTGCTGCCATTACCCCATCACCTAAGAGAACACACTGTTGAGTTGACCCTTAACAAATCCAATCTTCTATCTCATAAAGAGATAATCAGTGTTCTTCACTAAGTCATTATCGGCTATGACTGATTGCTCAAAGACACAACATTTGTAAAAAAAAAAAAAAAAAAAAAAAAAAAAAGAAGAATATAACTTCAGTGCTGCTCAAGCTCTGAGGAGCTTTTAAAACTCATTTCAATTCATGGTGATGATTAAAGGCAGAATAATTGATAGCTTAAACAATTGGTGCCATCTGTGTATTACAAACCTGAGCGCATAATAATGAGGTAACAGGTTTTTTTTTTTTTTTTTTTAATGCAAATTTACATTACAGGAAATCATGGACTCGATGTCCCAGTGCAATCAGGAAATCACTCCAGCAGAAACTGTAAATGATGACGTTGATTAGAATTGTTAATGACAACAGAATCCTCTAACAGACGCGACAGACATCTTCGCATGAAACCATACTGCCCCACTTCTTGCACTCGTATGTCTCATTCACGTATCCGGGTGAATGACGTCCATCGGTGCTAATGACCCCGCCATTCACAGCAGTGATCAGTCTGATGGGGTAATTGGGCCTCCCTTTCTGTCCTATATTTGACTTTTCAAAAGGTGGGGGGGGGGGGCTATAAGTAGGACAAGATAACCTTCCAGAGAAGAAGAAGCAGCAGCAGTTAGCATGGGTGGCTGAACTGCCCAGAGAGGGAGAGGAAGAGGAGAAGAGGAGGGAGGAGGAGGAAGACACACTGACAGCAATGTCATGCTACAACCAACCCCCCCCCCCCCCCCCCCAACCGTTCACATTAAAGATTTCCAGATGAATTCATTCATTCACAGGACACGAATGCAGTCATGACAAAGCGTGATGTTGTCGATCTGAGAGCAGCATTTTACCAATTAATCTCCTTCACGTATCAAAAAAAAAAAAAAAGGTGTTTGAAAATGTGCAGATATGAAAGAGTGTCACCAAGAGTCACAAAGTGTCATAATTAGTACAGGAAACTGGATACAGCGAGTATACAAGATTAAAAGCTGATGTTTGTGTATTTTATAGATTCATTTCGAGGTTTATTTGCCAGTAGCACCAATCATAAGAAGGATCATGTCAGTATGGCTGCTAATTGGCAGAAGAAAACATTTTGTTTATAAAAAATGTGAGTAAACTGGCAAATATGCAAATCTTTTGTTTGTACTTATTGATGTACAAAATGTGAAAACAGACCATGTATAATACGTGTAATCTGCTTGTATGGGTATAAAAAGCCCAGATTCAATATTTAATATGCATAATCAAACCAAATGAATCGGCAACATTGTTAATGATCCATTAATCATTAAAGTGAAGCACTCATCTGGTTTGTGTTCATAAATGTGACGCTTTGTTGCTTCTCATTGTCTTATTGTGTCGATAAACTCTGTAGGAATATCGATGCTTTCTGGACAAACTGAAATGTTACGTGGCAAATGGCAGAGAGATCTGAAGCGATTGGTTTTACCTCTCGACCGGAGGTCATGCTCGAGTCTGCTTCTTTTTAAAGTGACATCTGCATGTTTAAAGAGGCCATCACTACTTGAGACTTGCATCAAGAAGCTGAAATATGAGGGAGGAAACTGTGACTCATTTCACATTCGGACAGCAAATATGGAACCTATTAATCAGAAGTTACACACAGAAACATTCCGTTGGTTATTGATGTGAAATCAGATAAAGCAGAAATACAAATCTTGAGTTTTTGTTTTGATGACGAGCGAATTAGGTTTCTAGCATAGCAGAAAAATCTGACCTGAACATTTTGTTCTTGCTCTTTTATTACAAAACATTAACTTCTTCTTCAACCCATGCAGCTTCCATAGACAAGTTAAGGTCTGTTAAGGTTTATTTTTTGTATTCCCATTCAACAATTGAACAAGCTCATCTTATCATGACACATAAACCCTAATTAAACTTTACACCTTTGTAGCTCAGAGTAATAGAAAAAGAGTTTGTTCTGTATTTGATGAGTTAACTTTTAGAGAGAAATAAGAAACATTTACCGATTTGTGACCATTACTGGTGACGTTAAATCTTATATGTTACAAGTCAGCAACAATGTAGTGGTTTGCAGTTTTAAATCACAGTGGAAAGACCCGCTTTGCTACAAGAACTTAGCTTTATTTCCACAATCCACATGCTCAACTTAAAGAAGCCAATTCAACTCATACACATACGTCTGAATGCGTCTGCCACCTTACGTCCAACTGCTGAGATCAACTCCAGGTGGATATAAAGTGGTATAGATGACGACTGTGCTGCATTTCAGGTAGTTGCAATTTCTTGCTACTTTAAAACTAAATTAACAGACAATCATACAAAAATTAGCCAATTGTGTTTAAGTAATTTCTGGCTTTTTAATGCACTCTGGTGCTGGTCATTACCCATCTGTCCCCCTCATTAAAAGTACTGTCAGCTCCCTAATGAAGCCATACGATTCCCGAAAATATTCTTTAAAAGTGTGACTATTATTGGGCCATAAAAGAATATTGCTTCTGCTGTGTCAGAGTGGCGATACCATAAAGGAAACAAAAAGAGCCCATTTAAAGTCGTGCATTCCTCATCCTGGCTGCCAACCAAACCGAGCCGTCCTCACTCACGAGGACGTCACGCCGCCGTCCACGCAGGCCGTCTGCGGTGCGTGTGCCCAGCCACGTCAGTCACAGCTTTCGTTGGGACGAGCCAACAATGGAATCGCTGCCAACTTTCACTCATGTCACCTCTGCAGGGGAGTCGCCTGAGCGGCACTACAGGTGAGAAACCTGCAACTTTTCCAACATCTCGCCAGAGACAAATGCACTCCTACCCAGCCAAGATGGTCGGTTTGAGCCGTTTCAAACCACAAAGCACTGCCTGAAACATCCTACAGAGACCCAGCATGAACAAGACAGCTGCTATATTGATAAAGAGACTGAACAGACTGGAGAATGGCTTCTTTCTCTGAGCTGGGAGGACATGAGTATGTGTACAGGTCACAGGTGTTCAACATTTATAACTTCTGTTGCACAAGCAGACTTCGCCCAATCCAACTACTCAGGTGTACACATAATAAGGCCCATCTTAGGATGCAGGTCCTTCATACAATCACTTTCCTCTGTTGAGCATTTGCAAGTGCAGATCGATATGCAGGAAACCTGCACAGACCTTCATGGGAGATTCAGTCAAGGATTTAAGGTTTTGTGCTTATGTCACTTCGGGTTTCATGCCCTGTGTGTGGGGAAAGGTGACAATCACTGTTACACCTGGTGCAACTAAACTACACTGTGACCTTTTATTTTAACTCACAAAGTCACCTCAGTGTGTGTGTGTGTGTGAGAGAGAGAGAGAGAGAGAGATCAGGAAACAACAAGGATCACGTTACTCAGTGTCACTACAGATAGGAAATGCCTGTAAAATGTTAAATCAGGGCCTGATAGCGCAGAGGCCCGTTAATATGTGATGATTTGTTTTTAAATGCTTGGATGCAAGTGGGTAAAAAATATATTAAAACACAGAAGTCATAGACCTATTCGGGGATGTGCTGCTGTGTAGACAGAGCTACTAATCAATGAAAAGGAGAAGGACGAGACAAAACCAGACAGCTAGGCAAGCTAGTTTGACAGCAGCAGATGGCAAAACGTGAATAGAAATGTATTTATGAGCAGGACCGAAGGCAGCCAGTTAAAATTAAAGGTGGTATTTTGGTTCAGCTGTCTGTCAACAAGGCCTGAGCTCAGTGTGTCTTTCAATATAATCTCAGTTAGCCGTTAGCGGAGTTAGCTTAGCCTAGCCTCGGCTCAGGCTTTGCGGCCTAGTTAGCTCCGCCATCGTCATAACTCACTGAGCGTGTGGTGCTCTAAACTCTCAACACTTCGTTAAAAAACAACAACAAATATACTCACAATCCAAGTGTTTCTTCTTGGGGCCCATGATTTCGTGCGTGGTGGCCTTGCATACTGTTTTGGACACGGCGGATCCCGTTACACTGTGCTGGGCTGCAGTTATCCTGTCGGTAATGCTCTGCCCCGACATCTTCGCTCACTTCAATGCAACAAAAGACTTTTTAAAAAAAAAACCAAACAAAAAAAGAAACCCGACCTCCTCTGGAATCTGTCCTCAAGTGTTTGTGTGGAGGAAAAGAAACTGAAATAAACCCTCTCCACCTCCTCCGCAGCCTCACCGGGCCCCCCCCTTTTCTCTCCACCTAAGTGGGAATAAAAAAAAAAAATCAAAAAAAAAAAAAATCAAAACTAGGCTATGGCAGACGCGAACCAGGGGAGGGCGGAAAAAAGACACAACAACAACAATTAAAAAAAGGGGGGTAAAAAATAAAAAATCGTTTGCGTCTTGTTGCGCCGCTACGATCCGACGGGATTCATTCGGGGATGCTGTGGTCGCACGGTCCGCTCGCTGACTCATCCGACCCGGGTCTCTGCCGCGCTCTCATCCCGATGTGGCACCGCCAGGTCCCTGCGTCTCTCCTCCTGCCTGCTGCCTCCGCCGCGCCGCCAGTCACCGCTCCTCCTCCTCCTCCTACTACTACTACTACCACCACCACCACTACTCTTCCTCCTCCTGCCGCTCAGACTTTAAAGTGGAATGAGAGAAAAAAAGACCACCGAGGAGGGGAAATGGCTGCTCGCTCCTCTCCCCCCCTCCAATATCGGAGCTTTGTGCGGCCGCCTGTCAGGACGGAGCAGCTGCATCCAGAGAGGAACAGAGCGCCCAGTCACCAGGCCTGGAGGATCTGTGATGGGGAAACAGGCAGCAACAGGCCTATCTATCTATCTATCTATCTATCTATCTATCTATCTATCTATCTATCTATCTATCTATCTATATATCTATCTATCTATCTGTCTGTCTGTCTGTCTGTCTGTCTGTCTATCTATATTTGTGAGTTTTTATGGCATGTCAAAATTACAATAAAATGTACATTAAAAGTGTACATTTACACACACTATTTAGATAGATAGATAGATAGATAGATAGATAGATTGATTGATTGATACATTTATTGTGGTTCTGACAACTTACTGCAGGCCGAAATTTTGATGCAGGGTCAGCGATAAAAACACACAAAAAGTACCCGAGATAAAATACTTTAAAAAAATCACAGAACTAAAACAAGGTGCCTAAGACTATATACATATGCTATATGAAACAAAAGAACAAAACAAAGTAAAATGAAACAAAAGTACAAAACAAAGTAAAATAAAACAAAAGTACTGCTTCCACCTCCTCAACACAGTTCACTGACGAATACACTTTCTTCTCTGATCTATATCTCCGATCTATATCTCCTACCAGTCTAACCTGTTGCACTGCACATCCTTTCCAGCTCTTTCTGTCAGTTTAGCCAGATGATTCAGATCCTCTTCTCCTCTCATGCATCTCAGCTGCACCTTCATCTCAGCTGCACCTTCCTAATGAAACTGTAAGCCTCATAAAATGAACATTTTAAGGCTGATCTCAGAACTTAGAGTCTGTGTCAGCCTCATCCAAGATCAAGAGTGTGAGATGGTCAGTCAAAATTAACAATCCCATATGCCCTGTGTTAGACTATTATTTATTTATGGCTTTCTGTTGGACATCAATAAATATTTAATGAATTATGGCTAATAGAGAGGGTTCTGGAGGCAAGAGGTTCAACCCTGATTTAAGGCGTGGTCTTTCTCCTGTACCAAGGGTTTCCTGGCTCTGGTACCATAGGAGAATCTGGAAAAAGTGGATTCATCTTTCGCCATCACGACATGTTTTCAGAGGCGTATCGTATTTATGGTTTGGGACAATTTTGATTGAATTAGAAAACTAGAACTCCATTCGGTAAAGCGCAGGGCCTTCACCAACGCCACATTTGTCTGAGGAACAGAGTTAGCGTTGTTAGCATGATATCTAGAGAAACGGTCTGTGTTGGAAATGCCAACAAGCTAAAGGTACGTTGATGCATGCCCTCTGGGAATGCCCATTGCTCTTTCCTGTCTGGAATTGTGTATTGCAGGGATAGATACCAAGTAATTTGCTCAAATCACCTAAACGGTGTTTACGAGGAGACAAAAGAGGGGTGTCACAGTGAAGTAAGCATCATTTTAGAGTGTCAGCTCCTGCATTGGTAACATGCGCCCATCTCATTTTGAGATATTGGAAGGACGCCCATAGCCCAACGCTTAAAATGTGGAAAGAAAGAATGATTGAACATGTTGCTTGTGAAAAGATGCTCGGTAGATTAGGTCAAACAAATGAAGCCTCAGTGGAACAATGGGACAGTTTTTGCACCAACATGTCCACAACTTGATTTGGACCATTTCAGCTCGATATGACAATTTTGTTTGTTCTAAAATGCAAAACCCAGGATGTCCTTCAGTTGTATTTCAGTTGAAGTTGGTGGCATGCATGATCCCGGATTTTGTCCATTTGAACTTGTTCTTCGCCTGGACATTGAACTCTTAACTTGCTCCAGAGGCATCTCTGCATTTCGTACGGCAGCTCAGAGTGTGAGCCGAGGGAATGTTTGAGATCATCCAGATGGTTGTTTCTGCTCAAGCAATTCATATTAAAGCCTGTCTAACATTCAGACCAAGACTTGTTTTCTTGAGTTAAGTGACATGAGTGTAAACGAAAGTCTTCCAATTTCAAGTATCTAAGTTTGGTTAGGAAATGGTGTCACGTTTACATTTGCATTAACTAACCTCAGGCAGTATCTGGAGTACCTGTGACGCATGAGTACAATTAAAGTTCCCTTTAAACAACCTGTCTTGCGCTGTCCGTATGTTGGTAGCTGAGCCGTTTGGTTGCTGCTTCCTCTCACTGCCAATGCATGAATCCATCCGTCTGAGTTACTGATGTAACTTTGCTCTAATTCAACGCTGTCACCAAACTCTCAAAGTGCTGACGGCTCAACCAGTCTGGCACAGCAACACTGCAATAATAGATGTCTTCTTCATAAGATTCAAAGAGAAACTCCTCGGTCTTTTCTAATATGACACACGGGAATCTGTTTTTTTTAACCCAAGCAAAGTGCCAAACAATAACGCTGCTTTAGTGATAAAAGCAGATTCCTCTGAGAAATAAGGTAATACAATGTATGTTCCTCAGACTTTCTATTATTCCTTTTTGTGATGAATCTATTGCTCAATTCAAACAGGGTTGTGTTTGATGAGAGCCATCGTAATCCGGCCCTTGTTTTCCACTTCAGTTTTGAGGGTTTAGTGTTACTGATGATGTGTGTAAACTGAAGGAGGGTGAGTTGTCATGTGGTTCCTAATTGGTTTTGCTTGAAGCCGTCACCCACAGGAACAGCAGTCTTCACAATGAAAGCAATGGGGCCGCGTCAGAGAGCCTTATCAAGGCTTTCTTTGGCATGTGCAAATCTTCGTGTCCTCCCCACAGAGGGGGTCGCGGACCCCCCTCCCCCGATTGAGAGGAACTGAAATGAAGTGTGCCGTGAGTGCTGAATGTTATCAAGTGAAAATCTATTCAACATTTTAAAAGGAGATCAGAAAACATAATGTTCCAGAGAATTTTTATTTTTTTTATTTTACTTCATTCATATATTTTTTGTTAATGCAGAAACAAGATCTGTTCAAATTGACCATGTTGAACAATCACATTATCACTATTTTTCCACATTCAAGCCTTTTTAATGGAACAGACGATGAAATCTGATGAAATCCCCCGATCTCTTCAGCCATGCTGGACTACCTCAGGGCGCTATGCTTGGTCACTTCATGATTTCCATTATATATTAATGATATTAATGATGTCACAGATGTCTGTCCGGGGCTTAATGTGCTGAACCTATGTGGATGACATGGTGATCTTCACTAAGGGAAGGGAAGCAGTGACAATTGCTGCTGGCCTCTTAAAGTCATTATCTAAGATAGAGATTGAACTGTCTTGTGCTTTACATTAAAAAAAAAAAAAAATTTTTTATGATGTTCACCAGTGAAGCTTATGACAGAAAGATCTTCCTGTGTGAGTCTCACCAATCGACCAGAGACACAAAGCAGGTCTTTTCTTCGATGGGGAAGAATTGGAGATTCTAACAAATGATCTTGGATTTTTGTTGGACTCCAACCTCAATTTAAAAAAACAAAACAAAAACACACACATATAAAAAAGATATAAAGCCAATATAGCATTTAATTTACAAAATTTGAAACGAAATCATTACAACAGAAGCCGCTAAATCCAACCTCCACTGCACGACCATCTCTCACATTGAAACCTGCTTCACAACCAGGTTGTTTGCTGGTGTCAATGCTCTGAAACCGATCGAACAGCTTCAAAAAAGAAAAAAAAAAAGTCATCAAAAGTCACAGTCATTTCATCATTGTGCAATCTTAAAGAAATATCCTAAGCTTTATGTAAAAGTGCTTCCTTAACATAAATGTCTTTGCATGGGCTGCCCCATCCTCTGAATATTCGAATAAAAAGAGAAATGGTATTATTAGTACAAGGTCATCCACCAGGGGTGATCGTGAAATCTAATTTAGAAAGTCCTGCTATAGCTATTAAGGAAAGCTCCACCTTTGTTGGTTCTAAGAGGCAGTATATTGCATGGCTGATTAACAGTCAACCTGGTGGACATTGAGAACATCAGGCTCTTTAACTATTAGCGTTGTATGACAGGCTCCGCAGTTGCTGGATTAATGTTGAAAGATTTAACCCAGCTAGAATTAATTCACCATCATTGTCTTTGTTCTACTATATTGTCTTTATGCATCTGTAAATCTGTAAGTTTGGGAGAACAAATGGAAATTTGCCTTGTCCGGCTTATTTTCCTGCAACCTTGTGTAAACTCACGAGATTGTATGTTCATTAATATGCACTGTCCCGTACGAATAATAAAATAAAATAAAATGAAATAAAATAAAATAAAATAAAATAAAATAAAATAAAATAAAATAAAATAAAATAAAATAAAATAAAATAAAATAAAATAAAATAAAATAAAATAAAATAAAATAAAATAAAATAAAATAAAATAAAATAAAATAAAACTAAACTAAACTAAACTAAACTAAACTAAACTAAACTAAACTAAACTAAACTAAACTAAACTAAACTAAACTAAATTTAATTTAATTTAATTTAATTTAATTTAATTTAATTTAATTTAATTTAATTTAATTGAAAAATAAAATAAGATAGAACATAATAGAATAGAATGTATCCCTGGTTATGTTGTATTCCCTTGCCTTTGCCTTTCCTGTTGCCTTTTGATATGAAGTTCAATTCATACACCCCCCCTCCCAAAAGTACGAGTGTTGGATTCCTGTCTTGTCAGCCACGTCAGAGGGTAACATGATGACACAGGATTTTGTCAGCTGATGCCTCTCGCCTGAGCTCTGCAGGCTGTCAAAGCTGGCTCAGGAGATCACTTTTCCTTCTGCTGTCAATCCATCCTGCATCAACCTTGACTTCTGCTTGAAGCAAATCTCCAGCACACGCGATGCATCCATAAACGACCTGCACCTTTGCTGCTGCAGGTGTTACCTTTACACTTGTTACACTATTCCTTATAAAGTAAATTATGTAGGTTCATCTAAATTCTCTCTCAATTGCCAGCAGTAAATATATACTATATGTATATTTGCATAAACGACATTAAGTGAAACAAAACAAGTTGTGACTGACAGTAAAGACTATAAAGAATTGCATTAGATCAATTTGTTTGGTTTAATGTGACTGAAAAAGTTTAGTGCTGTACATCTGCACCTCATTTGTACTGTTGAACGCCACAGCCCAGATTTAAGCTGTTCATTATTGTTGATCTTGTCCTTTCCAGTTTATGCATGTATAAGTATGAGAAAACCTGAATTAAAATAGAATCAATTACCACATAGATACATGGATCCATTCATTTATTTGCAGTTATTTGTATTTATTGAGAGTGAGTAGTCGTGAGTCAGTACTTGCAGTCGTCTGCAGTGTGTCACAGTAACCACAGGGGGGCAGCACAGTGACATAATTACGACCTTACATAAACTCTTCAACGTTTCTTCCTCTGCACCTATTTTGAACCCAAACTGCGTTTTGATCGTGGTAATTAAACCGAATGAAAGCTTTGACTCTCTAATGTGACTGTTCTTCATAAATAACTCAAACCTGAATGAAGATCATCCATTACCTCATGTCAGATTCACCACAGCAATTATTTTACAGCCTCACTTTTGATTTGGCCTAATCACCGAGCCAAATCATGGGGATGCAATCTTGACGATTTAATCTCTTATTTTCATACAGCAGAATCAGATATTGACATGGTTTAATCCGATCCATCTCATGTCGGTAGACTTGTTTGCGCAACAAAAGCATCGCCCCTCTAATCCAGGTTTGTTAAAACTTACAAACAACTTACATAAATTTACATGAAGTACACATCCTCGGTACAGTTTTCTTCCAATATAATGTCTGTGATAAACTCACTGACTGGAATATTCTGCTTCTCACGTGTTGTTCTCCAGATATAGTTTGGCTTTGTGCATAAACAAAAAGCCCCTCTTTTGTTATTCTCTCTCAACAGGGAATCTTCTGTATTTTCACACCAAAAAAGAAACACAAACCCCCTGACAGCGCACAAACACAAACAACTAATCATCTATTTTCATTTTCAGGAGAGATAACTTTGAAAAATAGGCTTTTAATCATCTGCATTAGCAGATTACAGTAATTGTACAACTGGCCTTTTCTGTCTGTACAATAAATTGCCTATGGTTTAAAATTTAAACGATTTATATTGGTAGTTGACTCTGCCGGAGTAAAATAATAAAAAAAATAACAAGGCTTCTGGCTTCTGGAAACGTTAGTTGCTGAGGATCAAATGGCAGCGGGGCCTTTGATGGAGGCTTCACTTTCCCGCCTGTGTTAAAACTGGAGCTTCAGGTTACCGCCGCACTCTCACGGGTTTTGTGCCGCAGCCCGGATCGTGTGATTTAAATGTCTGTTTGTTGAGTCTGGATGTTTCAGGATGATCAGATAGAGATGCCTCTATCAGGAGGATCTGAGTTTGGCGGTTGGTCGGGAGCCATTAAAAGTCTCTGAGCACGACGACCTGCAGGAGGCATCGACAAAGCTCGGGGGAGACGCACGCACACTGATGGTTTTCAAACAAAGCGTAAAGAAAAGTCTTCCTGCAGAAAAGCGTCACATTCGACTGAACATGAGCAGGAGGAAACTGTTCATTCCGAGTTGATTATTTCTGTGAGAAAAAAAAAAATCCTGAAATAAACACGGCATTGTTTGAGGTCAGAGGTTTCTGAGGGCAGAGGAGACCTTGAGCCACTTTACCTCACAAACAATTTCACTCGCAACAAGTACGATGTATTGGTTTTTTTTAGGGTTGGACTTTATAATGTGTTTCACATTACGCTGTTGGGATCCATTAGTTGGATGCTTTCAATTTCAAATATCTTTATATGTAGTCTGTTGCCACATATTTTCCTCTGAAGTCTATTTCAGACAATAAATGTGTGTTTTGATCAAATATTTTGTAGTTGGTGTAAGGCGAGCTCAGGAGTGAAGCACGTGGCCATACATTATCAGAAATAGGTCACCTGCTGGGCGGGATTTGTAAAATAAGTCGGATGGTAATCAGTCCAGCAAATGTGTTGATTTCGTGAGTATGTGGCCACTTGATCCCGCCTGCTCTAAATGACACGTTTCTCCTTGTGAGAGGTTCAGATTTGATTTCAGCCCTACCTCATCAGGGAGGCAGGTGAGCGGCGGTGAATAGCAAACACCTGCAGCCAGCTGTGCGTCTCGGGGCCCTGTGGCAACGGGTTGGGGTCCGGACACGTGAGGCCTCAACGAGTCGGAGCCAAATGACGCACAGGATGTGGTGTGCTGGATGACGGCAGCCTGGATAATGGCTGGGAAAATAACAATAATCCATACATACAGTGAGGAGAACAGGTATTCCCACAAGTCTGTAATTTGTATCAAAAGTACTCTTCAACTGTGAGGGACAGAATCTAAAATAAAAATGTAGAAAACCACAGTGGATGATTTTTAAATAATCAATTTCCATTGTACTCCCCACTGTACCACATGGAAAGAACCTATAAGTTCTTTATTTCCACATATATATATAGCCCATGTCTCACTTTGGCAACTGTCATATCAAGGCAATAACTAAGAACTAACTAAAAAACAATTATGCAAGAAGAACTTATACATGTGCGAACACGTGAAATTGGTATCACATGTAATTGGCATGTTATGTAATTTAACTATGGCAATTAAGTGAGAGGAGATGGAAAGCTATGATGTCTACATGTTTTCCAGAAACATTTATAAGGACAATTCTTTCTTGTATGAAGATAGTGGAAAAGAAGGAAATGTATAACAAAATGGTTTGTCGTTTTCTTTATTTTGTCAATCAAGCCTTTTTAACAATTTCAAGTCACTTCCAGATTCACATTACAGCTCATAACCATTCACCGTTATACCCACCAAATGTGTAGAGGCTTTAATATAGTTATGTTATAGAAAGAATGGAAATAGACACCCCACCCGTAAAACATATTTTTATTTTATTTGTTGTTTATTTTTATTTATTTTATGTACATATGTGCATATAGGTACATATAGGTACATATAGGTACCTATATGTACCTAAAATATAGGAAAACTGCCAATTTTATATATGTCACATATATTCAAAACCTATATCAAAACCTATATTAAAACATGTATGTTTATATAGGTTCTTTCCATGTGGGTATATTGTTCCCATGTGAACATAGAGAAACATGCATGAAGAATGAATTGATACCTTTCTCTTTGAATTCAACATATACACACTGAAAACGTGCAGGTTTCACTTAAGAAACACAATCAGAATGACTCATCTTTTCAAACCTCTATTTAAGTGATAATAATGCTTGATAAAGCAATTGTTTTCCTCTTTACACTTCACATCAGCATCACAAAAAGGACACAGAAATATATATATATAAAAAAAAGCTTTATATTATTGAAAAAGCCTATCAGTCAATTACATGTTATCTGCAATTGCATCATAAATGCAGGTTTAGTGTTATTATGTGTGACTGATGACTGATGCTGACAACAAAGACAAGCAGCAGAATCAATTTAAAGGTTGTGAGAACAACTGGGAGCGATAAAAAAAAAAAAAAAACCTGATTGAAATGCATTTAAAATGGCAAATTGTAAATAAAACAGATCAAACAAAGCTTTAAACATGGTTAAAACATACCGGCCATATACTTCCCTGTGTGTGTGTGTGTGTGTGTGTATGTGTCTTTTGTGTTTTTTGCTTGGCCTTTGCCCAGAGTTAGCTGGGATTGGTTCCAGTCCCCCACTGCACGCTCAACTGGATTAAGAGATATAGAAGATGGATGGATGGACTTTACTTCTACAGCTCATTTCATGTATTTCTGCAGTCGCTATGTGTTTTACATAATTAATTTATGGCGACGGCTGCCGGGTGAGGTGCTTGCATAGCATTGGGAGCCACCAAACAACTAGGGCGAAGGACAGCACACTGTACTACCTGACCCACAGAACACACACACACACACACACACGCACACACACACACACACACACACACACACACACACACACACATATGTATATGTATATATGCATCTTTTTCTCCACTCACATGTTCCTGCCTTCAAGGCTACGGTTATTTTCAAACACTCCTCTGAGACACTGGACGATGTGTCGACATGGTGTGTGGAAGCAGTCGTTGGAATATACTTCCAGGCCATGAAATGAGCAGGAGAGTAGCAAAAACCTAAAAGTCAGCAATGTTTTTGCATCTTTATTTGCACGGAGGTGAATACTGTGGGTGTGGAAATCACCGTTTGCTCTTAAAGTATCTCTCTGGCTGAAACGTTTCGT
Organism: Blennius ocellaris; assembly: GCF_963422515.1. Lineage (NCBI taxonomy): Eukaryota > Metazoa > Chordata > Actinopteri > Blenniiformes > Blenniidae > Blennius > Blennius ocellaris. The sequence continues at coordinate 27,151,495 of NC_137651.1, read as the reverse complement.
GCTTCTTCTTTTTTTTTTTTTAAATGTGGAGAAAATTAGGTTTCTTGGGTGGGGGGGGCGTGAGATTTGATATTGCTTGGGGCCCTCTGATTTATTCTGTATTGAATTTTAAGACTTGGCTGGATAAATGAAACCACTCATGCACACTTTGTCAATACGACTGAACAAACACTTTTTGACTATAAGTTGATTTTTCTGCTAATCTACACGTTCCTCTGGACTGAAGCTGATCAGCAATTCTATAAGGAAGGAAGAGAACACAATTCATTTTTAGTTTTGCAGCATGAAGTTTTGAAGAATGTTTCTTCATTGTCACTGTCATAATAAGCACAGCCACAAGGGGTCCTGGTTAGGGTATAAAACATCTGCAATAAATATAAAATGCAATAATAAAAACATCTTATTGTTTTTATTGTTTTAATGTTTTTATTTTGCGACTTATATTTTTATTTACAATGTACAGCACTTTGTTTCAGCTGCGGCTGCTTAAAAGTGCTATATAAATAAAGTTGATTGATTGATTGATTATATTGATTTTTGAGCGTCATTCTGAGCACTGCTGTCAGTTTCATTGGAAACTACGCTGGCGTTTCAGCTGTTCGGTACCGGTACTCTAAAAGCCCCGACATTGGTAACTTGTTAGTTCCTCTGAGAGTTCTCTTGCACATGTCAACGGGTCAGGAAAGTTTGAAAGCTGCTGTCAAGATTGAGATAAGTGTGAGAGAAAACATGTGGTCTGAGACCTCCTCACAAAGCACTTAGGTGAAGCTTTGAAACAGCCTTTAAAAAAGGGGGATATTAACCTTTCAGGCGCTTCCGTTTAAAGGAAAACACATGTAGAGAGCAGACTGGCAGGCAGTCAATCTGTTAGTTAAAGGTATTATTGTTGAATGAAGAACATTACTACTTTTTTCTTGAAATCATCAGTTAAATGAGCAAAACTTTTGCTTTCCTGATACTTGTGCTTATATTTTCACAGCATGACTTATAGGAGACACAAATGTCCACACAATACCTCTGATAATTCTCTATTTACCTTATCATGGTGACAGGAATGAGTTGATCCTGCGATCAAATGTGATCTGATTGCGTACATTTGTGACATACGGTTCGTTTTTTGTCCAAAATAGATGAAAAGGTCACCAGCAAGTCCCAAATGTGTCTTAAGTGACGACTTTAACGTTTCCTTTCTGATAAATGTTGTATTGTTGTTGTTAACGTTGTTTGGCAACTTAGTTTAAAACATCTTAGAGGTATGAAACAACTAATAATGTAATAATTTGTCCCTTTTCAATGTAATAAAGTCGATGACACGATCACTTGCCAAGAGTGTAATAAGATATTTGATACATTATCAAATATTTTGCTTACAGTGTCATAAATCATGCTTGAAGTAGCATTAAAGTAGAAAGGCCTTTTTTTTGTAGGTTTCGTGCAGTTCACTGATGAAAAATAGAAACAGTGGATGGGAGGAGGGGATAAATATGATGCGACACTCTTAATCAAGTTGTCAGACTTATATTACTTTGCTTGGTAATTGTCACTTCAAATAACAAAAATAAAACGAAAATAAGTTGTACTTTGTTTGTGTTATTCAAGATGTCTTGATAGCCTTGGGCTGTAGTGCAGTGGCACACTAGACTGTCAGCATGGCAGCAATGGGTTAGTTGGAAGTCAAAAGAAAAGAGGTCACCACGATTAAAGACTGGTACAGCATCAGGTTTGGGACACCGGTTTGAATCCCAAGTTGCAGCTGGAAGAGGATCTTTGATTTGGTCTCAGGGAATAAGACTGTGCAGGTTGCAGTGACTTACTGTGGTGAGTTCTTTGAAAGAGAGCCGGCAAAAAAAAAACCCAAACCAAACAAACAAAAAAAATGTTTTTAAGTGGGAGGATAACATTTGCAGCAGCCGTGTCGATCTCTGCTTGAGGCCTGTTCTTGAAAGAAGCTGAAAAATGAACAAACGCACACCAAAGAAGCACCTGAGAAAAAATATCAACATGCAGAGAAGTTAGCGTTTGTAGCGTTTCGTGGCTGCAATTACTGCTAATGAAGGCTCAGATAGGCAATTTCTATTATTGACAACAATAACGACTCCATCAGAACTCCAATAATTATAAATGTATGTATTTATACATATACATATTCTATATCGTTTTATATAGATATACTATATAGCTAATATCACATACGAGGGCATTTCTGTCAAAAGTAGTGATGCTACCGTAAGAAATACAACCCCCCCCCCCCCCATTTACTCTGCCTTTGTTTCCTGTTTTGAAGGAGTGTTGGTCCTCACACAGAGGAGCGCTTCGACTTTCCCAGACTTGACAGTGAAGTTGAAAAGTGCAGCAGGATGAATTGCTTCTAATGAGAATCACTGAGAGTCAGAAATGTTTGCTTCAAGGCTCCGCACACCTCTTTAACTTGGCACAGGTCAGTTGAGGGGTCGACTTAAAAATGTGCAGAAGCGGAAGGAGTTCTTTGTTCTACTACAAGTTCAACATATTAATGGAACTCTTATTTTTTTTATTTTTTTTAAAATCAAAGGTGAGTGGGTTGTGCAGTGGAGAGCAAAGCATCCAGTGGCAGTATACTCAGGTGAATGCCTATACTCTAAGTGATGCTTTGTGCATCACAATTACCCACACACAGCCCTGCATCAGACCGCGACTTGACTTTTATGTTCATGTGAATGTGGGCCGCAGCGGCAGCCGATGACAGCTTAATTCCCGGGCCGGGTCCCCCCTGCTGAGGCCCGCCGTTTGTATGATCTGACAGACGGAGATCAGACTGAGGAGAGATGAGTGGGAACCCTCCGAGCACGCTCAGGTTTCTTGGCACCGTGAAAAGATTTGTCCAGTCCATTCAGATCTGATGGAGTTTCCCATGTTCCCGTGCCGCGGCCCGGGTTTTTGTTGAAATATCTCCCTCATCTGAGTGCGCGCGGGAGGATAGGCGCGAGGCTGACGCTGCGTTTAGTTCAGACCCACCGAGAACCGCACGCCGAACTTCTCTCTCGTCACGAGCCAGAGGAAGAAGGGTTCCGGCCAATTACTCTGGAAAAGGCAGGAGACAGGTAAACAGGTGCTGAGGGTGGAGAAAGGGGGGTAGAGAGAGGGAGGGGGGGATGAAATGAGATGAAAAGTGGGGGTGACCTCTGTTTAAAGGAGGTTGGGTAATGGGGTAATAGGTCAACATGAATAAAAAAAAAAAGAAAAGAGGGGGGCATAAAGGGGCAGGGTAAGAAGAACGTGGGGGGAAAAAAAGTCTGAACTGTGTTGATAGAGGTCAGACGGTGCAGCAGTCGAGGAGAGGAGTGTTTCTGAACATCTAATTTTGAGATAAGTGCAGTTTTTGTTGTTGTTGTTGTTGTTTTTTTTTTCTCTTAACACTTACCTGAGGAATGTGGTTCGTGCAATGCTGACCTTCTGAAGATGACGGTGGACAAACCTCCCTCAGGTGCTGAAATGACACCAGTGTGCTTCATCTTCCTGCTGATGAGTAACGTCGCCTCGGTCTCGGCTCAGTTTAACGGATACAACTGCGATGCCAGCTACCACAGCAGGTTCCCCGGTGAGACAATCTTTACAGTCCACACTCCCCTCCATCACCCCGCAGGTAAAAATGGAACACATGGTTTACAACCACCGCAGCCCGACGGGAAGCTGCGGCAGTAAAATGGCACTTATCAACAGGGAGACAGGGAGCATTATCACCCCTGATGCTTCAATGAATTTTTCAGGGGTGTTTTTTGCCGCCAGTATGGAGGAGCTGCAGGAGCTGCTGACGACACAGACACGGGTTCAGACTCTTGAGTTTTTATGTGCATCAAAAAAAGGAGCATTATAGATAGACACACTTCCATATATTTGAGGTTAATATTACAGTAAATTATTTCAAACTTCTTTATTTGTTTTATCATGTTTAATTTTAGATTATAAGTCGTGAAAATCAAGACTAGTACAACTAGTACTACAAAAACAACAACAAAAACATTTTTCTTTCTTAACTGGAGGCCATAATTACTATAATTTATTATATACCTTTTCAATTTAAATGTGACGAGTCTTTAGATAATGCACGAAACATTATTATTATTATTATTATTATTATTGTTATTATTATTATAAAAGTGAAATATGACAAATAAAAGTGCATTATCGGCTTTTTCCCCCTTTTTTATACAGGGTTAAATAGATCTATATATACAGATGTTATAAGTATGTGTAGCTAAATAAAAACTCCTTAAATATTTTGAAGATTTTCTTGTTTGTTTATTAAATTTCCTTGCTCTAGTGCAGCTGAAAATAACCTTCCGATTAGATATTTCTATAATCTTGAAAATCTACAGGAGCATGTACTTTCATTTTTTTTAATAAATCTGATTTCACATTAGGGACATTTCACAAACAAAGGACACAGTTTGAGGCAATTTTTCCCCTTTGCTGCCTCTAAATCATCTTGTTAGTAGGAATACATGTATAATTTATGTGGAGATTCCATTTCTGTTGGATTCTGTGAATCGCCTGTGTGGAGCTATAATAAGATAAGATAAGATATAATAAGATCTGATTTGAAAATTCACATATGTGCTGATTGCTCGACCTCCCTTACGGCTGACAAATAACGCGAATCACCTTTGCAGCAGCGTTTTTCTGTTCAAGCGCTCTTTTATCAGTACAGAGTCTTTCTCTGCTTCAAAAAAAAGAAAAGACAAAAGGAAAAAAGAAAACAACTGTGGTTCCAATCCCACAAGAGTCGGACTGGGTTTCAGCCTGACATCTAATCAGAGGTTCTTTTACACCTGTCATGTGTGATAAACGCTGGCGAGCCGGCGAGATGGCGAGCCTGCCACAAGGATCACGGGACAGTTTCGCCAAAAGTGCGACCTGCAAGTCAGGATTTACAACATATATTTTGGTGAAATCACAACAAAAATAGAGTTGTTTTTTTTTCCTTCTTCTGCTCTCTTTGACACAAACCTGTGCGATTGTGTTCAGAATCAGCAGAGAGAAGCTCGAAAAAACCCCCAACAAAAACAAAACCACATTCTGCCCGTTGCCCCTTCAGGTGAGCGGGACATCAGCGTTTATTGCGGCGTTCAAACCATCACCCTGAAGATCAACTTCTGCCCCGTGCTGTTTTCCGGCTACACGGATGCAGACTTGGCCCTGAACGGCCGCCACGGCGAGACGCAGTGCCGCGGCTTCATCAACAACAACACTTTTCCCACGGCGGTGCTCTTCAGCATCAGCCTCAGCACTCTGGAGGCCTGCGGCAACAGCCTGGTGGTGAAGACAAACACCGCAACGTCCCGTTAACGCGATCCACATGCAGCGTCATCAAGGTGCCCTGTAGTGACTTTGGCACAAACTGAGATGTTTCTCTTCGCAGGTCAGCACAGCCTTGGGGGCCAATGCCTACGGGAACATGTCTCTTGTGCAGATTGGGAACGTGTCGGGTTATATAGACACCCCCGACCCCCCGACCATCATCAGCTACCTGCCCGGTTTGTTGTACAAGTTCAGTTGCAGCTACCCGCTGGAGTACCTGGTCAATAACTCCCAGCTGGCCTCGTAAGTCACTCCAGACAACGCCAATGTGCACTTGACCTTTTGCAAGTTACTCAGAGGATTTGATATTAGGATTTATCCATTTAATTAGAAGCATTGTCTATTAGTTTTCAAGAACATTTTAAAAAGCCCGAGTATTTAAGAATGATTCATTGCAGAGTAAGCTTTTATTTTTCTGTTGTTCAACATGGTAATTCAGATCCATATATACTTCCTGTAGCTCATTCGGGCATGAAATGAAGAAAAAAGCACATCATACTAAGTTATGGAGAAACAGCCATTAAGAGGTTTATAATAAAAACACTTATAAAAGAAGAGAGAAAAGCACTGAAACGGATATTCTCTATTTACAGTTCCTCTGCTGCGGTGTCTGTCAAGGACAGCAACGGAACATTTGAGAGCACGCTCAGTATGATCCTCTACAATGTGAGTACACGGAGGCGGTATCACAATACACAATCAAATGAACTGAAGGTCTACAGGGTGAACTTGATCAAAAACGATGGTACGACTGCTTAAAGGTATCATATTTCCCCGATTTTTACACTTAAATAGCCTGTGTGTCACTTCACTTTACAGTCACGTCATCTTTCAGTGATGCATCTTGTTCTACTTCTTTTTTTTCTTTTCAAGATATCTTATTTTTCTCTATTTTTGTATAATTCTTTTTCACCTTCATAATCAGTGTGTATGGGTGGATTAGGAGTGACTCACATATAGTTTGTAGATTATAGTTTTTTTTTTATTGCTTAGAGTTCATCAAATATAACACAAGAACTTGCATTTATTTATTTATTTATTTAACATAACTTACAACAAATAACCACAATATTTTGTGCAATCCCAACACATTGCTTCGAACTGAAGTTGATAAACGCCTGTTCGCATTTTCACAAACAAACATCATCACATCAAGTTTTCATGCTGTTGCTGATTGCTAAATGCTATTTCTTGCGCGAAGCTTTTACTGCTTATTGCATTCTTGAAAAAATAAATTAGTGTTTGAGTTCCGGCCCTCAGTGTTGTGTTAAGCTCTTTGGGTAAATTAGGCACAGCGGGTCCTTTTTTCTTTTTTCTTAAAAAAGCATTTTAAATGAGTTATTTGACATTTTCCCATCATGGAAAGTTCTGCAGACCAGGCCGGACCACTTTCAGACCCAAGAGCTTGTTTTAAGGAATGAGACATTGCGAATCAAGTTAAAACTACTTTTATATGAGCCCTTTGCTTTCATGTTCAAAATGGTTGTTTATTTTTTGTGTTGGCTCGCAGTCTAAAACTGAAGGCTATCAAAAAAAAAAAAAAAAAATGTTTTGCAGAATGGAGTTTTTAACAAGTTGTGGCCATCTGAGCATTTATTGACAGACATCAATTATTGAAATACTTATTTTCTTTTTTTTTTTGGGGGGGGGGGGGGTTATTATGCTTTTTCTGAGATTTGTTTTTTAGCTGGATTGTATTTTTTTAATATAATATGGCCCCTGGAGGAAACATGATTGAAATTGTCCAATTTATGATCAAACGGGCCATTTCTGCCTCCAGTCCCACATAATAATAACCTCAAAAATGAAGATAACGCAGCATTAAAAACTTGTAATTATAGATTTTCTATATATACCCAAACTGTGGTGCATGGTGTACTTATGAGATTAAATAAACAGAAGGGAGACAAAGCACATTCCATCAATGTTTTAGCTGCAAATACAGAACTCTAAAGAGTCACTAAAAAGTCCAAAATATTATTTCGATTTGTCCACCGTCAGTTGAAACCCGGACACAAGAAAAGCTCGATATTAAGCGGTATGAGGACATAGCAGGATGTGACGTGTATTTTCGTGAACAAATTGAGTGTCACATTTGTCACGTTGCATTGAGAGATAAGAGTCGTTTTGACGGATTGTGCGCTGGTTAATAAATTTAGTGGAAACTGCGGGGAGTCGCTGCACAGAGGCCGGGAAGCTGCGGGGTTGCAGGCGCCATGGTTTAGTTATGAATAGAGAGACTGCAGAATAACAGCAGAATTGTGGATTCAATGCCATTGTGTCATCTCCAAGTTTTCAATTTCATGCTTCTTTTAAACTACTTAGTTTTTTTGGGGGTGGGGGGTTTCTTGGTCATTTTTATTTCTCTTGGACTTTTCTTTCCGCACAGGATTCAGCGTTCAACCAGCCCCTGTCCATCCCCATGACCGGACTGGCTCTGAAAACCAGAGTGTTTGCCGCTGTGAAAGCCACGAACTTAGACAAACGGTACCAGATAATATCCCGTCATCCCCCGCCCCCTGCGACTTTCAGCATCGATTGAATGAATGTGGGTCATAATACCCACATCACAGAAACAGAGATGGTATTTTAGATCTGGTCGTCCACGTAATCTTTCCCACCATTATTACTGTTTTTTCCCCCCTTTTTTTATGGATTTAGTTCTGTTTCCTGCTTTAGCAGCATTCATTATGCCATTATGTTATTATTCTTGGAGAAGGCGCCAGTCTGTAGCAAGAGAAAGCTGCACCTGTGCTTTCCCATGTCCAGTCGGATCTCTATCCTCCATCCCATCTCACAGTTTTGTCCTTTTGCAGGTGGAACATCTTGATGGACTACTGTTACACCACCCCCTCAGGGAATCCTAATGATGAACTCCGCTATGACCTTTTCTTTGGGTAATCATGTTGTTTTTTTTCCCTCCACGTCAAGATGATGACTTGATAGACCACAAAAGAGAGCCATTACCCATTCATGCACTCCACATGGCTAATCCTCATGAAAGCTGCCCCCCCACCTTCCATAATGAAAGGAGGGCGAGGAATAATGTGTCAGAAATATATGTAATGTCACTTCTTTTTTGGGTAAATCGCTTGTAAGCAATTACCGTTTTAAAAGTTATAACACATTCACAGACCACACTTCACCACGGTTAGCCTTCCTCCACAGTACCAGACGTATATTCTCTTACGCATTGAGCCTCCTACATTTGACTTTCACCTCACGCCACACGTCTTCTCTCAGATTTATTAATTTTTTTTTAATACTGAATCTTCCTCTATTTAAAACTAATGGGTTTCAAACCAGGAATCTCTGGGGCAACACGAGAGCCTGGAGACTCAGGACCACGACTCGCACACAGAGATTATTTTATCGTCAACAATCTGGAGGCAGGTCAGTCGGGCAGAGGTTCAATACACAGCCAAGAACATATTTGAGAGAAAATATACCAAGGATGAGAGCAAAGCGGTAAACAAAAAGAAAAAAAAAGAAAAGATATTTCTAGAAGGGTTAAAAAACAAAGACGGACTGGCAGAGTTTGATATCCACACATAGGGAGAAGACACAGGTGATACATATGAGGCTGCTGCAATCACAGGCAGACTCATGGGAAGTAGCTTGGTCAATACAAATAAAACATGACAACAACAAACAAAAGGGGGAAAAGAAAGGTGGAAAGAAAGGAAAAAGAAAAGATAAATACATAAATACTGTACACACACACATACATACATAACATACATACATACATACATTTTGAAAAAACACACGAATGCAAAAAGGCCTGACAATCATTTCGTCATGCTGTATTTACTACCGTCCTGCCGATCCTGGGTGCTGCTGTCCACGTTTTGTGACATCTTCTATTCATCTAACTTCTTAATAAATGTCTTTCTAGGACAGGTGTTGTGCTGAATTCTGCACGACTTCTGAAATGGGATTACGCACCTTAAGACAGTTTCGTGATGACTGATTAAAATGGCAAATCTTCAAACCTCTGGACTTTCTCAGTGGTATTTTAATGAGTGGTTAAGTGACACAGGTGTAAAACTGGGCCAAATTACTTATATTTCAGGATTTATTCTATGTATTTGTCAATGCATTTGCAGCAAAGGCTCAAAAATATGAGCTCAAACGTGGCTATTTCCATTATTTTACAGGTACTGCAATCAAATATGACAAAATAAAATTGCATAATACATCAGTCTTTATTTTAATATATGAGAGGTTTTAAGGACAAATGTCATGGATTGTCTCAAGTTCATACAAAAGGATATCAATTTTGAAGTGTTGCACATTTACTATTTGTTGACTTCTGTGACTGTCATTAACTCGTCTTTAATGGGAAGTCGGAAGTTACTGCTGCACCGCTACGCACCTTTACGCACCCCTACGCACCCCTACGCACCCCTACGCACCCTTACGTCCTGTAAGAAAGTATTGCAATCGAAGAAAATCCTCTTTTCAGATGAGATTTCCATGTGAGGATAAAACATCCCGTTGGACACAACATGTACATACACTCGTGGCACGCTCACACTGGTTACGCTCAAAAAAATTTTTTTTAAATCGTCACACCACGACAGGCATTTCAAATTTTGTGGTTTCCATCGGCAGATAGCGAGGTTGTGCCGATCTCACTGTCCATTCTTAAATACAACTCACTTCTCCATCAATTTGCACGACTCTGACATGTATGTTGACACGTGGAGACGCCCACTGGGCCAATCATCAGATTGTGATGGCGGTGAAAACGTGACTCTGTTGTGTCTCAGCTGCGATAAGGACCCCCAGACGACGGTCTTCGAGAACGGGAAGAGTCAGGTGGGACGCTTCTCCTTCGAGGTTTTCCGTTTCGTGAAGCACAGACACCAGAAGATGTCGACCGTGTTCCTGCACTGCCTCACCAAGCTCTGCCGGGCCGACGACTGCATCATGCTGATGCCCGTAAGAGAACAAGGGAACGAGACGCCCTCCTCCTGTTTCTCATCCGATCCTCCTGTGAGGTATGAAATCATCGCGATGTGATTGGCAGATTTGCGGCAGGCGGCGCAGACGGGATGCGGCGGAGGGCCTGGACTCCCCGCCGGTGGCGTCGGGCAACGCCGTCATCACGGCGGGCCCAATCATCACCAGGAGTGGTACGAACAATAAACCCACCCTGACAGAAATAAGTCTTTTTTTTGGGGGGGGGGGGGGGGGGGGGGGGCGTGATGAAAGCAGCAGCTCACGTATGGAGTTGCCTGTTAAATCTATGCGAGGAATCATGTTTGAAAATGTCACAATCTAAATTACAAGTTCAATTTAAAGCCTTTTGAATAACATTGCTTTCCTTCCTTCTTTTTTTTTTTTAAAGATGAAACTCCAGTCAACAACTCCCAACTAGGTGAGTACGCTTACGTAACTGTTCCAGCGCTTGTCCTCAGAGAAGGGCAAAGATAACAGACGCCCATGTAAATTGACGATTTGAAGCAGCAACAAAAAGATTTTGTCTATGTTTCCAAAGGAGGAGGAAACAAACCCCCCACAAACTCAGGTCATGTTTTTAAACCTCAGAGTGAAGGTTCTTGCTTTTGTTTGGCCTTTTCCCTCCCGACAGCCTCCGGTGGCCCGTCCCAGCCGCTGAACCGGGTGACCAGCGCTTTGATTTCTGGCGTGGCCGTCCTGGGCGTGGTCTGTGCTGCCTTCTTCCTGCTGTCGCTCCGCCTCCTGCTGAAGTCCCGCCTCCCCGTGGCGGTGGTGGCCTCAGGCGTCTGGAACCCGACCTTTAAATGAGGGGGGGGGGGGAACAAAAAGAAAAACATCCACGTATCACCACATCCCCGTTTAACGTTTGCAAAAATGTGTCACGTGATCAGTTTGGTGGCTGCTCCAGTGCATGTTTGTTTTTTGTTTTTGTTTTTATCTTTGTGCACTAATTATTAAATGTGTTTTTGGTTTAGGTGTTTTATATTTATTGCCTTCAATACCTCAATATTTTTTTGTCCACTAATTATATTTAGGAACACCTAACCAAAGGTTATGTTTAATGAACTATTATCCATTTTTTAATTACATTTTTCTTTTTTGGACAATTTTTGGTAACTAGCATAAAATAAAAAAAAAGTTAAAAGTTAAGCCAAAATTAAGCAAATAGTACAAAAAAAGCAACATCCTGATTTACTGAAATTGTGCATGTTTGAAAATGAGGAAAACTTGATTATTGAGGTTTAGGTCTGACACATTATCAGTTAGTGTGAGAAAATTGTAAAATTATGTTCTAAATTGCGGGCATGAAACTTCATGTGAAATAATAATAATAATTATTATTACTCTCTGAGCTGTGATCCTCATTTCAATGGCTGAATATGTCATGACTCTAAACAAAATGGATTCAAGTGACAAAAACTTTGGAAATGTCATATGGTAGAGATGGATGGATGGATGGATGTTGGTGTCCCACAGGGATCAGTTATTGGGCCCTTATTATTTTCACTATATACAATAACCTCCCAGATGTATGTCCCGACCTTAATGTTCAAATGTATGTGGATGACGCAGTCATTTTTACTCATGGTCCAACAACTGAAAGAAATGTCCTCCAAGCTTACAAAAGCCTTAACAAAGGTTCAGCTCTGACTCAAAGATCACGGTCTACTTCTCAATACTAAAAAAAACAACAACAATGTGTATGACATTCTCCAAAATACCAATGAAACACAACTTTTCAGTCTCTATAGATGGGGAGGTACTTGAATACTTGAACAAGTCTCTCAGTTTAAGTATCTTGGAGTCATACTGGACTATTTTCCTTCAAGACACATAAAAAAGATTGTCAACATTATAAAATTCAACCTCCAAACTTTTGAACAAATCAGGCCTTTTGTCTCGACCACTGCTGCTAAATCGTATCTTCATTGTATGACCTTCCCTCACATAAGAGTACCGTTTTTCTCGTTTGCTGGCGTCACTGAACTAAAACCTGTGGAACACCTGTATAAAAAAAGCCATCAAGGTCTCTGCCAAAAAAAACGTACTCCTCTCACCATTGTCCAATTTTAAAGAAATATCTTTTGAGTTTTGAAATCTTTTGAACATGCATGTCTAGTCTACAAATCCCTCCATGGTTTGGCCCCGCCCCCTTTGGAGGAATTCATTAGGCAAAAAGATGGAGGCTGTGCGGTTCCATCCAGGCGAACCACCACTGGACAGAAACACCATTTCAGTGAAAGTTTTAACAAGCTGGAAAAGTCTTCCAATGACTATTAGAGAGTCTTCCACCTTTACAGCTTTTAAAAAAGAGCTCAAACTCTGATTAAAGGCTAATCAATCTCGTGATCACTTGTAATGAAACGTTATAAACTGGGGAATTTGTTGATATTACAGGGGTGGTTGTAAATAGTGTATATACTCTGTTATTAAATAATTGTCGTCTTAAATGTATGAGGACTACGGATGGAAAGTAGCCCATGGCTAAATCTGGCACATTTACACAAAGTGACTGTACCGAGTGTTCATTAATGTGCACTGTCTTCTAGAAATAAACTAAGAAAGAAAGAAAGAATCCAAAAGTAGTTACTTTGTATTGGCAGCAACTTGGAAAAGCAAAGTTTGAGAAAAGAAAAGTGTTAACTGTTGCCACCAACACTCGGCATCGCGAGTTTCATTAATTAGAGACGAGGGAACGGAGACTCCGGGATGCAGAGTGCGCACGAGGAGCGCAGCAGGGAGAGCTGCGTGGCGAGGACGCTTGAAGCGGGAAGCCGTGGAGTCCATTCACAGACAGGTTACTCGTACAAGAGATTCAGCCTTCTGGCACCAGACCCGTCTCACTGCAGGGCTTAAGTGGTGGGAGCAATCAATTAGTCAATTACCTGCAGGAGTGCCATTTATGGCTGATCCGGTGCTGGAGCGAGGTGTGCATCCTCACAGATGTTGCAGACTCCACTCACACTCACAACACCTATAAGTGTGTGAGACACTTATCGGTGTTGTGAAGCCCTTTCCTCCTCATCTTGGTCATTACCAGGCGTTATACGTCCTGACTACAATGAATACTTAAACGAAAAGGCCTGATGGCATTTCTTCCATGATTAATCTGGGTAATGTTAAATATTGGAACGTATCTGTGAAAGTTTTCCAAATGTCACGGCCTTGTGGCTGACCAATCTCCAGAAAGGAGAAAAAAAGAAAGAAAAAAAGAGCCAAATACCAGGCACTGCCAGGGCTCATTTCATGACTGGCAGAATTAATCTTTCAATTTTTCGCCGTATTGATTTTCTTCTCCTATGACCTATATAAATGTCCGTTGGCGGCGGTTGCATCTCACGTGTCAAACTCCGGGGCTGCTTTTGTGACCCGTCGCATTCAGCCCTCTTTATCAATCTAATCCCGCATTTCAACAGTCATTCTGTGACGCGCTCAGCACCGACACCGCACACCGACAGCTGAAATGAGCAGAATGAAACGCGGTCGTCTCTCCTCTCCGTTTACCGCCAGCGATAATTGATTATTGAACGCTGAGGCCGGCGAGCCAAAATAGTCAGGAAAGGCAAGAGTTTGCGTGAGGACTGACGGACTGGTAGCGTGTTTACACACACACGTACAGACACGTCATAACAATAAAAACGTGTCCTGCATTTAGCCGTGTGGTTTCACAGATTCCACAATGGGTTGAGGGACACACCCATCCTCCAGCTTGACCCCGATCAGAGCTTTCTCTTCCCAGGTGGCTCACCTGACAAGATCAGGTTTCCCCTTCGTCCTTCACCCATTTTTTTTTTCTTCTTCTCTTAGTTAAACCTTCATTTTAAAACACACAAGTTGGAAACTTCTGCTACGACTCACACACATAAGCAGATTTAACTTGTGCGTCATTCAAACTTCAAAAGCATCTTCTTGGTTTCAACCAGAGTAGACGTCAGTCATATTGCAAATGTATTACAGTAACAGGTTAGTCACACATTTGCACCAAAAAGCTATGATAAAGAGAGTTCTGTGGGTTGTTTCTTTGTGTAGTAATTTGTCATATTAAGAGTCACGTTGCATTAAGGTGATCAACACCTAAGAAGACAAGTCGTCCTCGTTCCTCCATTGTGTGTGTGGGAACAGAACAGAAACCACACACATCCTTACTTTATTAAGTTTCATATTAGTATGTAAGGGGGGCTGCGTTTCATACACAAAGTCACAAAGCCTGGTATACATTGTTTAAGTATGTATCTTTAAAGGCTGTGTAGGGTTTCATGGTTTGCCTCCAGGACGGGACCACGGTGCCTCAGTCACAAAAAGTGAATTGTTCACGCGAACTGAAGCGGCCCCACCAATGTGACTTTGACCCTGTTTTCATCCAATCCCCAAACGGTGTTGTGGCCATACAGCGGTTATGTTTACCGTATAAAACAAGGGCCCCCCCGTCCATCCACATCCTAAACCTGCAACGAGACTGAGGAGGTAAGATCTCCAGGCCCAGACAACTGCAAAGCTTCCTTGATTGGCAGCTCTGGATTTAATTATCTAAATTTGGACTTTTTCTATTAAAAAACAAAAAAAATACCACCTCAGAGGAGTTTACACGGTTTTGTTGTTGTTGTTGTTTTTTTCATTTTTTGTCCTTTGCACAGAGCTGGATGCTTCAGGATTTGCTGTGTTTGACATCAACTGTATTTGCTGTAGCTTTTTCACAGAGGGAAGAGTGGGTGAGATGGCTTTATTCGTCCTCCTCATCCTGACGTCACTGTGTATTGCGGGCCGAGAGGCCCTCAGCATTTCTGACTGCGGAGCTTACGCCAGACGGCCAGGTAAGACGAGTGTGACCTTCAATACCACAGTTTTGTTTTGGACCCGAAGAGGCAATATTGATTTTAGTTAAGACCTCCACCTGTGGGAAACTGTATTGATTTTCCTTTCAGACAACCGGGGATGTTCTCCAGATATTTCACTTACAGAAAATTTACAGCGAAAACAAACTAAATAGACATAATTTCAAGAGTTTGAAGTGCCGATTGAGCTTGTTTTTTTGTTTTTTTTCCTGTTGCATTAGTAAATAAAATCACACTGCAAGAATAATTTCACTCAATCACCGGATGACCTCAGCTTATTCACGCACAGGGGACAAACTGCGCTGTCCTCTTTTCATCCCCAGAATACACCGATATTGCTGTAGTGTGCGGCACATCCTCCATCGATTTGGCAATTCAGATGTGCCCGGTTATCTACACCGGCTACAACGACAGCTTACTCATCCTGAACCGCATCCGGAACAATGTGGACTGTCGGGGGACGCTGGACACCTCGGTGACGCCTCCCGTGGTGAGATTTAGCTTCCCCATCAGAGAGGGAAACGCCTGCGGGAGCAACTTCTTGGTGAGTGTTGCATCAGAGCAGTTTCTTGATTTCAGGGTCTTGAGGGATGGAGATCCTGGGGCTTGTTAACCTTTAGCTGAGGAGAGTTAGAGCAGATTTAGGAAATGGAGAGGGCTCTCTGAGCGTTGTGTTTCCCGGCCAGGTAAGAAAGACGGAGAGGATTTCAAAGAAGCAAAGTCACACAAAGTAAATGACTCTTAGTTTAATTTGGCTCCGTCTATCCAGCCACCTTCACGACGAGGGGGAGAAAGTTAGCGGAGGAGTTCTACTTCGTGTGATTTCATCACCGCCTGCCTGCTATAAGAGGCGCTTGCCAGAATTTTCTTTTCTTTAAAAAAAAAAAACAAAAAAAACGAATTGTGAAATAACATTGCTTCTCATTCAATAATTCCTCAGACCACGAGCGCGCCGGGGACGGGAATATTCGCAGACTTCTCAAACATTCAGACGGTGAACGTCAGCGGGGTGATCCGATCCTTCGACCCCACCATCGGCACCATCACCTACAACGCCGAGCTCAAGTATTTCTACTCGTGCGCCTATCCGCTGGAGTATCTGGTCAACAACACCCAGGTGGACGTGTGAGTGGCTCAAGACACGCATCATCACATCTAATATTTCACTTTCACATGTGCGTGTGAAGCCTGATCTGTTTTCTCTCTTCCTTTGTAGGTCATCGTCCTCCATCGCTTTGAAGGACAACAATGGCAGCTTCATCAGCACCCTCAGCATGTCCTTGTACCAGGTGGCCACTTTCACAACCCTCGCATTCACAATACACAGAAACGTCTGTGTGGTACAGCTACATGCTGTGGTTCTACCGGATGAATCCTGCTATAACAGTTTCTACACTCTTATGGTCTTTCTAGGATATAAATTACACCAAGCCTCTTGTCATTCCTCCGCTGGGCCTTGAGCTGAGGACGAACATCTACGTCCAGGTGGTGGCGTCCAACCTCACATCGCAGTAAGAACCACTGGTGTTATTATATCTCAGCAGCATTTCTGTTTATCTGGTCAACACCTGGATCTGTATTTATCAAACTATATCAAACTCAGTAATCTGATTGCAGAATATTTGATACAACTGCTCCAGTACGAGTGTATCCAGCTCTACTAGTTACTTTTACAGATATGATTTTGTACATAAACATCAGATGAGCTGAGAAAATATATGATTTAGATATATCTCCGAGGTCTGTGTCCAAGCCCACATTTAATCAGTTTCAACTTGTTCCACAGTCATTGTTTGAATCCGTTATTGCCTAAAACTGGTTCTTTTTGAACCAGTTAAAGTGCAAAAACAAATGCAGTTTTTCTTTTTCCAAATCGTCTTTGATTGAGCCCATATTGATCGTTCAGCCATCAGCGTGTTTAAGGCTCAGCTACAAGCATGAGCGTTAACAATACAACCACGATATAAACAATATATTAATTTCTTTATTCAGCCCAGGGTTAACAGCCAGCTAACAGCGAGACAAAACCCCAGACAGACGATCACAGTCACTTTACAGTAAATTAGCCTCATATTATTGAACTTTGAGAGGAAACCAGAGAAACTGGAGAAAACTCAACACATTCAAACTCAACGTTGACATTCATCCACAACCACTGCACCACAATGCAACCATTACAATACTGACAAGAAAAATGTTCTTAATGTTTGCGGCACAATCTAAACACTCTGGAATGAAGAACAATCGCCATGCTGGGATGCTGTGGTGAATGTAAATTATGTAAATGTGAATAAAAACTGAATTTAATGTCGAAATTAAGTAAAGAATTCAGTAAATACCACTTAGAATATGCCGATAATGCAAACTTAAATACATTAACAGTACAAGTGTTGAAAAAAAAAATTAACTGATGTGGAACAAAATACTGAGAACAAGATAACTTTGCATAATTTTTTTTAGCTGCAAATCATCGAAAGGCAATAAATCAGCTGCAAGTCTATTGTTGGTGTCTGGACACTGAACAAATAGACAAAAGATCCAACTGATAAAGTGGTTTTGTTTTGGTATATCCACTGAAAACGTCTACGAAAAATCCCACTGATGTTTAATGACATTTTGACACAGTACATTAGCTGTTGCATTGACTCCTCTCTTACAAACGAGTTCTTTGTCTGGAACGTCGCTTTCCTCAGTCTGATGGATACAGATCCTGGGTGTTGGCAATGCATGGCTGGCCCCACGCGTGTGAGCTCTGAGCAAATGGTTTATTCAGAAAGGATAGAAGAAGAGGGATGAGTCCCATCTCTCCGAGTCTCGTCTCTCCAATCACCCGACTGTGTCTTGATGAGATTGTAAATTTGAGGATTCCACCTGTGACCTGGAGTCTCTGACTCGGTGCTGGGGACCTCACTCTCTCTCCACAGGTACTTTGTGCTTCTGGACCGCTGCTACGCCTCGGTGTCCCCGCAGCCCTCCAACTCCACCGTCTTCAATCTGTTTGTCTCGTAAGTCCACAAACAACACCCAAAGACATCACGTTTAAGTTACACACCTCTGCATTTCCCTCCAGTCCCACAAGTCTTGACAATAAGTCCTGGCACGGCTTGAAATTCTAAACACTAACCTCGTGCCTTCAGGTTTTTCTGCTCTCCCATGTGATAAGCGCCGCTACCTAAATCCAAAGGGAGCCCTCGTCTTGATTTTTGTTTCGCTCCATTCCTATCATTAATACACTTCTGTATGTATTCGTGTGACGTGCAATGGGGGCACTTGTGAGGTTCGCCTTTTATTGAAAGGTGCTCCATAGATCAGCTGACGACCATGCTGGAAAACGGGGACAGCCAGAAGGCTCGCTTCTACTTCCCGGCGTTCCGCTTCACCGAGCAGCAGAACGAGACCATCTCCACCTACTATCTGCACTGCATCACCCGACTGTGTGAGAGCAGCACCTGCAGCACCTTCAAGGTGAGGAGGGGCCGCCGCCGGCATCTCGAGCAGACGTCCTCTCCCATCCAGGACGGAGCCTCCAACTCACCTCTCTCTCTCTCTCTCTCTCTCTCTCTCTCTCTCTCTCTGTGTGTCTCTCAATCCTCTCTCATCCACAGCAATGCAACAGGAGGAGGAGGAGGAGTGTGGAGACCACCGTCATCAGCGATGGCATCACTGAGCCCTCCGTGCTCACTTTGGCCATCAAGGCCAAGACGGAGGAATGTAAGTCCCTCCTGTGTCTGTTTTGTTGTCGGCGTGAAGCTGGAGGAGTCAGATGTGAGACAACCCCCCCACTACCCCCCCACCCCCACCCCCCTGCACCCTGTAATGACAACTCCCCGCAGATTTCATCAGCCGTCACCGAGTAAACAAGCTATATATAGAAATGAGTGACATTCAGGTGGCAGTGATCGACTTTAATGTTTGTGAGGTGAATACTGAACCAGTGGTTACCAACATGGGGTAACGGAGCTCCCTGGGGACTCGCCAAAAGGGGGGGGGGGGGGGGGGTCCGAGGTGTTGTCTGCACCGAGACAGTCAAAGTTAGACAGTAAAATAATTTTTAGGCTCTATATGTATATTGTTGCGTAAGCCAGCGTTGGCCTCACTGTAATAGTTAGTTAGTGTAATAGTTAACTACCCAAGCTGGTTTAGAAGCATCGTCAAGTGATAATCAAGCAACCTCTGGAAATCACAAAAATATAAACATCTGTGTCCACATATCTGACTTTCATATTTCATATATCAACTTTTTCCAGTAAAAATGTCACAATCTGGAGGCAACGTGCTGCAGATTTTTTTCCCAACTTTTTAGTAGATATACTAAAGTAGTGGTTTGAGTCGATATCTGAAGAGTTTGCAGCGGCGACGCGTCGGCGAAGTTGCGATTGCTCTTCTATCCGAAGAAGAATTAAGAAGCTGCCAGAGTACAGGAAGAGGAGAGGAGGGAATTTGATAAGGAAACAACTTCAACATTTATTTATTTTTTTAAATGATTTGGCATAAATCAAGAGGTAAAAAAAAAAAAGGTTAGCAGATAGAAACGATATAAAAAACAGAGGAAATGCAGTTCATATTTTTCCATTTCAGATAGTCTTTTTTTTTTTTTTTTGCTGGCAATGCACAGGGTTAAAGCAAGAGTGTTCTTGTTTTATAATCGGATAATACCTTTTACGATATGTAAAACCACTCCAGGCAGAAGGTAGCAAGGTTAACCCAACAACAGGATTTACTACACAGCTGAGCATCTTACAGTGGAGGGTGATAGAAAATAATAAGACTCACTGGGAACGTGCTTATTCAGCAGATTTGCACTTACAGCAAACGTTGTCGTAACTCCCATCGAACAATTCATAAAGCTCCAGATGTGTGTCCTCCTTTTTCCTGGTTACTGGTGTGATGACTCACATTATGATGTCACCATTTTCTAAATACCAGCATCACAAACAGCAAATTAAAGCAAAAACAAAAGGCTGTATGAAAATAACCAGAAAAAAATACGATTTTTTTTATTTTTAGGGGCTGATTGGTTTTCAGATTAAACAAAAACTATCAGTATGTGTTGTCAAGGATTTTATTTTTTTAACGGCTTCACCCCCTTCAGTCTTCAAGATAAACTAAGCCGACTGCTTCTTCCTACACACTCACTGCGCAGAGAGACGGGGAGTGCTATCAATACCCTCATCTAACATTTGGCAAGACAGCAAACAAGCATTTTCAGGACTTTTCCTGGAGGCAAAAAAAATAAGAAGAGGGGATTAGTTGGGAAAAAAACCTTAAACAAAACACAATCCTTCATTAAAGTGTAATACAATAATCATGTTCATTGTCAAAGGAAGTATCCAAACAGGTTATTATAGAACTACAGGAAAAAAAAGAGTTTTTCCTTCAATCACTGTATTTTTTCAGCAAACGTGTATTTTTAACCTGCAGCTTTGTCCTTCTCCCTCTAATTTATTTCACTTCTCCAATATTGCGGCAAGGATAATATTTATCCCTTGTAATGATATATTGGTGTTTTCTGTCCTTTCTTGCAGCCTCTCTCTCCAAAGAAGAGGGTGAGTATGTTATTTATTAACTCGGCTGCCAGGAGAACAGCGCCACACAAAGTTATTTTGGCTAATTAGACGCCTCCCGAAATGAAAAGCATCTCTTATCTCCATCGACTGAAGCGTCTGGTAATGGTGTGTCGTTCTCATTTGTTGCACAGCGCTGGCTGCTGGCAAGTCCGACGGCAGGGGCGTATCCGTCGGCCTGGGGATCGCCGTGGCGGTCCTGGTTGTGATAGGGATGGCGGCCATTTTGGTGGCGGCGGCTTTTTACCGAAAGCTGAAGCGGCTGAGCTAGCAGGTGCCTGTGAAGCACTTCGTGTTTCTTTGCAATCTTTCACCGATGATTACCAGTTATGGAGGAGGGGGAGGGTGAAGTGAGAATAATTCACATGATTATAGTCTGAGAGGAAAGAAAGAAAGAAAGAAAGAAAGAAAGAAAGAAAGAAAGAAAGAAAGAAAGAAAGAAAGAAAGAAAGAAAGAAAGAAAGAAAGAAAGAAAGAGCTATTAATCTTCTCAATCTTCTCAAGAGTAATTGTATTTTCCACAATGTCAAAAAATAGTTTCTTTCATTGGTCGTGGAAGCGTCATTCATTCATTGGTCCTCAAAGCGAGGAAGTGGAGGCAATTTTTTTTTCTCCCTCTCTTTTTGTCTCACTTTCTGATCGTCGCACTTGTAAATATTGTCTCTGTCATTAAAGCACTGTTTTGACACGCAGTTTGTAATTAAATCTCTACCTCAGCGCAGTAATCATGGACACATGAACACATGAAGGATTGCATACCTTGTGACAAGCAAGCTTGTGTGAGCCAGACGGGGACATGTTGCATGCATGTTGATTTATCACTATAGAAGGACACACAACCAAAGTTTCAATGCATTTTACTGCTCATATAGAAGAAGAAAAATAACAACCCCCCCCCCCCCCCAAAAAAAAAAAAAATCATGTATTCAAGTAAGCACACACACACACACAATCAGGGGAGTTTATACACTTTGAATACTTGTAATAATAAAATAATATATGTTGTGTGCAAGCTGTAAGATACTTGTTGCTGTGTATATGTGTGTGCCATAATTTTTTCCATGTCATGCACGCCTTGTGGCCATTAAAGCTTGTGGGATATGAAACGAGAAGTCGTGTCTTCCAGCTGCAGACCTGCGGTCAAACGTTCCAACGCATCTCACCGTCCACATGAAACAAAATTCCAGCTGTACAAGAAGGCTTTGGTTGTCTTCACTCGGAGGAAATGAAAAGGATTAATTCATCAAACTGAGTTAAAAAAAAAAAAAAAAACACCTAAAAACTGGCACACACACACACACACACACACACACACACACACACACACACACACACACACACGCACGCACGCACGCACACGCACACACACACACACACACACACACACACACACATGCTGGGCTGTTTCACAACTGGAAGGATGTAGATTGTACAAAAAGAGGAGCTGTTCAATATGAATATCAGTATTTCAAAGTCCTGCTTTCAGGAGTTTCCTGCAGTTTGATGTGCTTTACTTTGGAAGCACAGGAGAGAAGAAAGTTTTGTGGAGTGATGTTTTTGCTCTCATCCTCCACTAGAGGGTGTCTAATCACCTTTTCTTTTTTTAAAATCTATATT
This sequence comes from Blennius ocellaris, assembly GCF_963422515.1. Classification (NCBI taxonomy): domain Eukaryota; kingdom Metazoa; phylum Chordata; class Actinopteri; order Blenniiformes; family Blenniidae; genus Blennius; species Blennius ocellaris. Next base: position 27,129,177 of record NC_137651.1, on the reverse strand, counting down.
ATTGAAAGCCGTTTCTTTCCCGGAGTGCTCCCTGCCTGCACTGATATTAAGTCATACACAGTGAGAAGAGCTGTAAAGGTTTCAGAAGCTTCACCCCCCCCCCCCACCCCCCCCCCCCCCCCCTCCGCCTCTGTCCCACTCTACGTCAGCTGGGGGTTTGGAGAGTCAGCACCTTCCGGTCCGTGTGCCGGAGTGATGATTTCCTGACGGACCAAGCAAAAAAAAAAAAGAAAGAAGACGAAGTCAGACGCCTCCTTCTCCTGCACCGTGAAAAGAACAAGCAAAGCAATCAGCTGACTTGACAAATGAGCTCATTACGAGAACCTGTATTGTTAAGTAGGCCATGACAAACTCCACCACAAGACGACCCACTTCAAGACACAGGGGGGGGGGGGGGATAAATCAGGTGGCGCTGCTCCATTAAGCCTGCAGTTACTGTATGTTCGGGATAAATCCCGGTTTTATGAGTCCCCCTGTAATTTAATTAAAACAACAGGGATAAACGTGTGCTCTGTTGCTCTCTAATGGCGTGGACATTAACCTCTGGCTCCAGCTGCGTTGCCCTCTAAAATGTTAATAGTTAAGTGGGGGAACCGGAGTGAAGAGCAGCTCGAGATCTGTATTGCACTTGCCTGTGTGGCCCACGACAGTGAATATTTTATCAAACCTCATTGCATTTAAAGTCAATCGTGTTTGCAGGGCATCTCTGTAAGCGGCATTTTTCATCGCTGTTTTTAAATGGTGTTTTTTTTCTTTCTTTCTGTCTTTTCCCCTCCCTTCTTCAGACTATTATCTGCGAAGGAGAAAAACATGAAGTCTGTAATGCTGCTCTTTTATTATTGGTCTTAATGTTTTGATCGGTTTTGTCCTCAGTTGAAGGAATAATTGTCCTGTCATTTTTTTTTTAATGTAATTAATATGCACATGACTCTGTCTGGAGGCTATACATTAGGCTCGGTAGACAGCACAGCCATGAAATATTGATGGACCAGCTGTAATTTAGGGAGGACAGAAAATGAAGACTCCGAACAAACACTGCCAGAGTCTCGCTAACGGGCTGACGTGCCAAAGAAATGTTAACAAAACTAGTACAGTGGGAAGGTTCAAGGCAGGTAAACTTCAGGAAGGTGGAGCAGACTGCTGAGCGGGCGAAGTCGGGCCCGGAAGGGGCCGGCTGTTCCATTAACCTCTCGTAATGAAACAGCAAAGCTGGGAAACCGGGCAAAACGCCGTGTCATGTTCACGTCATATCAGAGGACGCGGAAACAACAAGGAGAAAGTAGAACAGCCTCTATTTACTACAGTGTGTCGCAGCAGCGGTGGAGGTTCAGGCCGATCTGCAAGCGAGTGACTCTTCAAGAACAAACCGGGTCAGCGCCTCTAAAAAAAAACCCCCAAAAAAACAAAACAAAACGATGAAGCGGCGTGACGCGGATCCTTTTAAACAACCGCGTCCCTCAGCCGCTGTCTTAATAGGCCGTGCAGGATCCTGTGTGTTGTGAGTTTTCACAATGCTCAGTTAAGTTGTAATTTCACCTGAGCTGCAGGTAACAGATGTGAGAGGAGAAGAGCTGCCAGCTGTCATGCAGCTCACGCAGTTGACACTAATCTCACACTCTCATGCCACATGTGCTTTTTTTTTTTTTGCTTTGAAAGACCTTGATTTTAAATCTGCAAAGTCAAAGCACTTGCTTGTGTGTGTGTGTGTGTGTGTGTGTGTGTGTGTGTGTGTGTGTGTGTGTGTGTGTGTGTGTGTGTGTGTGTGTGTGTGTGTGTGTGTGTGTGTGTGTGTGTGTGTGTGTGAGAGAGAGAGAACAAGTTGTCACGCTCTCCTCCAGTTTGAGAGCAACAATTCTCACTCAGTGTCTTATTGCAAAACTAAAGAAGCTCATGTTTTCGTGTCGTTAAAAAAAAAAACACCACACAAAATAGAATCGAGATGTTTTCTTTGTCATGGGTGTCGTGATTATTTCAGGAGAAAGCTATGAAAAGGAAGTAGGTCTTCTCCTCGCTAGGCAGTTTTTGTTAGTTCCTCACATTTTCCTCACATTTTTTGACCGGAACCCCTCTACCTAACTTGGGTTCCGTGGGTGAATTATGTAAAACTCACTACAACTACTTCTTTTGGATTTAACAGCAGTTTGCATCCATCTGCTGGTTCTATCGCTCTATGTGAGTTCCCAACTCAACCCCAGATAAAAAAAGTGACTGGCTGCCAGAGGGGAATCCAAGATGGCCGACAATAAGGCTGCTTCTGGTGATTGCCGCCATTTTGTTCCGAATCACCACCACAGCGCCGCTGCCGGTGGGACACGGTAGTACTTGATCGCGTTCCACATGCGCAACCACGTTCGTCAGAATTGAAACCCGGCCAGTGCTGTGTCAAGATGGCGGTGTCAAGATGGCGGCATTACGGGCGCGACCTAATTTTTGAACGAGTATGGCGGCGCCCGTAACGCATCTTGGATTTCCCCACTGACATCACTTCAAAAAAGCTGATCCAACATTGAGGCTCTGTTAACGCGACAACGCATACGAGTGTGTCCGCAAAATAAAACTCAAGCAACAGCGCCCTCCCGTGGCCCGGCAGACAAACTCCATCCTTGTCTCTGTGTCCGCTGCTGCAGTGTGAACACACTCCTTTTTGTTAACGGATTAGGTGTTGTCACTTGAAACGTTTTCTTCTTCTTCTTCTTCTATTGGGTTCAACGGCAGGTTGCATTATAGCCATCTGCTGGTTCTATCGCTCTACATTAGTTCCCATCATTCGATAAGAAAGAAAGAAAGAAAGAAAGAAAGAAACAGCATTAAATTACCTCAATTTCTTTAGGTTTTTTTTTTTTAAATCTCCTTGTGTAAACAAATTAGGTTGATTTTGAAAGCTGCATGTACGTAACTTAATGTTTCCATCAACATTAACACACAGAACAAATCAGAATATAATTAATTTATTCTTTCTTTGTTATCGCAGCCGTTCCATCTGAAGCCTCCGGTCCTCGTGGTCCAGATGTTACTCCACCAGATGTCATGTTTGTTAACTCACAGTTTTCAATGGAAACAGATGAATTCTGGAGTTTTAGTGGAAGCATTTATTCTCTAAGCTACGAGCTAACTGAGTGACTGCAGGAAAAATCTGTCGCTGAAACTTTCATATCCATTAATATCCATAGTCCATTTTCACACAAATATTGTTGATGACTATTTTTCTCAAACAACTAATGATAGTGGATAAATAATAGAGCAGTTAGGAGGATGATTATAAAACACTGATTACAAAATTAGCTGAAAACTGTAAAAGGCAGCACTTGTAAATCACAATGTTATTATTAAGAGTCGAAGACAATTTTTGTAGTCTCTTTTCTTTTTGTAGGGATTTATTACCTCATAAGGATCACTATTTATGTTTTGGTTGGCTATCGATAATGATTAATAATTATCGAAGATAGTTATTAATAATGTTATTGAAATTTAATCTGATCTGTATCAGATACCTCGGAGCACCACCTGTCTTAACAGGACGCGATAGCCAATTCAGTCTCATAAGATATACTAAACAGTTAATCAGGAAGTCGAATTAATTGTTAAATTAATTACAATTACCAGAATTAACAGTAAAGATTGAAGGATTTTGGCGTTTGGTGTTTCAACACTTTACAATACATTCAATGTTTCACGTGGTGCCGCAGCGCAAGAGACATGTCAAAAATGTAAAAGGCATTTTGTGACTACAGAAGCTTTTGTAAAAAAAAATCTGATAATTCGTCTGAAACAACTCCAGTGGGCATCAGTTGGGTCTGAAGACTACGAGTTTGGAGGGAAGTGGAGGATTCAGGGCCTCTCTTCATCTCAGCGTGAGACCCGTGGCTCGGGGCTGCGGCAACTGTAACACACAGGAATCCGCTGGTGATTCCAGTAAAGACTCCTCTCCACCCCCCTGGTTTGTGTGATTTTTGTACAAAATGCAGCATGTGCTGGAGTTGATGTGTAACGAGTGAAGCTCGTGCAATTAGTGCAGAGAGTCGGAGTGGACAAGGGTGGATGTAGGACACCTTGCTGGGTGTGTGTGTGTGTGTGTGTGTGTGTGTGGAGGGGGGGTAACAGGTTTACAAGACGAGATTATTTCCAATCATCGGTCAGGGTGGAATGTAAGACAAACAAATAAATTAAAAGCAGAAGACAGCCTGACTGGTGTGCAGCTCGAAGCTATGTGATGTGTGCCTGAGAGCTTGAGCCTCTGATTAGCATTAATTTCCAGTTGCCGTGGAGATTCAGAAACAGACCTGAAAGCGCAGAAAGAAAGGAAAAAAATTAAATAAATCCTGACTGGTGTAATTTAACGGGACACAAAGTAAACTCGAAGCCAATCAGAGAATTTGCCTCAGTTAAATGCCAACAATGAAATTAGTTGGAAGGACACATTGGAACAGGAGCATTAAAAAAAAGAAAGAAAAAAAAAGAGACTGAGTCACTATTATTAAAATTTGCACTAAAGTATATTTCCGGTGAGAGGTTGGGAATCTGTGGATTTGACGAGCTCCTTGGCTCTAAATGAAACCAATCTGGAACTTTGATTGAGCAGAGAATTCTGGCGCCAGGAAAAGATCCTCATACGGAACGCTGATGATTGCTCATTTCTGCGACATACATTTGATTTGTGCGCCGCGCATTCAATCATTTAGTGTGTGAAGACTCCACATTCAAAGTCAGGCGACTTCATTAGAAAGTTAAACTGCAACGTGACTCTAATATATATATAAAAAAAATTATAATAATGTTTTTCTTTCATATAATCAGAATCAGAATCAGAATCACTTTTATTGTGATTGTAATAATTTTCAGTGGTAACTAATCAGAATTAGCAAAAGCAGGGAAGTCTATATTAACCCATGTCTCTTAAAGCTGCAGTGAAGAATCAAATAACCTGAATATCAGCTTAAAGCAGACAAATACAATTATCACAACCACTTTGTGTAATTGTCTTTAAGCCATGTGGGTTAACATTTATTTATTTATGTACGCATGAGATTTAACAGCTGTTCCTAAAAGTCTCACCAGCGACCACACAACCAGCATCTCCAGTGGGATTCCTCGATATAACGACTCCCACTGCACCTCTGAAAAGAAAACACAGAGTCTGATTCAGGAAGTTCCCGCCACCAAAGTTTCCAAACATCAGGTTCAGCAGTGACGTGCGGTGAGGCTCATGGCTGGTGAGGCACTGGTGAGTCAGGTTTACATTGTAAAAAGTGAAAAGAGCATCTTATTTCACTCTTTGTCCAACAGCATCAACTGGTGACGCTCCACAAGGAAGTAACTCAGGAGCCTGAAGCCTCTCCAGGGTGTCGGTACATGCTGATAAAAGTATACTGTGGTCAAACTGTTCATCTGCACACTGACGTCATAGAGTTTGTCGGTGAATCATGCAGAAAAATGCTCTTCCCTTTTATTTTTGACCCTCCATTGAAGCTTGTTGTTATGCAGATTCATGGAGAAGATTGTGGTGGAAGAAGGTCGGGGGAGTGAATTATGTTAAAAGGCCCTCTTGGTGAGTCCTTACATGATTAAACCGTTACAAGCCTGATTGTCTGACGCACTGCAAGACAGCGGCGGGTAATGCTTTGCAAGGGCCCTACAAATGAGAGCACATCTATGAAAAGGATTCATGCACTTGTGAGTTTTGTATTGTTTCAGTGCCTCGTGGTTGCACAAGAGGAAGCCTGCAGGGGAAAGAAGTGCTCCACATTAGACGTTGTTATTCGATCCTACAGGACTTTGCATCCTGCTTTAAATGTCCCCACCGCCCGACTCTCCTCAGGTAGAGTCGCGTGTTGATGCAGGTCTTTGGTATGCCAACTGAATACAAACACATTTCAGACTCTGGCCTTCGTGACAAGTAAAAATGTCAAATCCCCCCAAAAAGGCTGAGTAATCCTTTTCTGGATTTGCGGATACTCCAGCTGAAGTTAAAATCCTCTCAAAGGTTTTTTTTTTTTTTTAAAGGACTTTCAGATTATCAGAGTATACTTTCTTTTACAAGTGCCCCCCCCCCAAAAAAAAGAAAGAAGAAAAGTGGGAATTTCTCTAAGAGGAGCTGCTGACCACCCAGGAGAAAAGTATTAAATGACGCCGCCTGCATCCGACCAACTCCAGGCTCCCTAAAAGCATCAACAAATTCACTCTGTGGGTTCAGCTTAGTTTAAAACACCGCGAGGGGGGAAAAATCCATTATCCATTATTTTATTCTTTTCAGAATTATGGTTATTTCTATTGGGGATCATGTCGTCGGCTGCATTTGGGTACGCCATTGTTGTGCCTTGAATAAATTGCCTGAAAAGTGAGAAAAGGCCAGCGTCACCTTGTCCCACTTCATCTTAACTTATTTGTCAAGCTGTCCATCATCCTTTCAACAGGGGGGCTCCTTGTTAATGATTGATGCGGCACCTCTTAATGTGATGGATGAATCGCCTGCTGCATGATGGGACCGGGGTGAGTCACCCGCCCCCCCACCCACCCCACCTCCACCACCACCACCCCCACCCCCACCACTTCTGTTCTCTCTCTCTCTCTCTCTGTAAGGGAGACACACGCCTTGTGTCCATCGATGGAGGAACAAAGAGACATTCAATTTAAGGCCCATCAATAATGTACAGCCGAGGAGGCCCTTCGCTAAAGACTCCCCGTGAAAGCAGGGTCTATTGTTGCAGCGCAGCACCGTTTTTTTGGGGGGACTAGTTTATTATCTCCGCATCTGTACACTGAGTCATGTGCGATATGGCTTTATTTATTGTCGCGTGGCAGCGTCACTGTGATGTCTGAGCCCCTCTCGGCTGCTTTGTTTCTCTGGAGGCTGGAGCCCAGAGGATATGTCAAAAGCAAGATAAGAAGAGTGCCACCGCTTCTGATTTATCTTCCATGTCATAGGAAAAAAAAAAAGAAAAAGAGAGAAAGGAAATATGTTCACTTTAAGTAGAAGTGTGGACTTAAACAGAACTGTATATGAAATGTGACATTTTGAGAGATTTTTTTTGGTTAAAATATATTTATATAAAAACTATATAAAGACTCTGCATGTCAGGGAGGGGAAGAGATAATAAAAGAAGCAAAGGCTTGGAAATGCAGCATATCCAAAGTAATAAAACGAAACCACAGAAATGCACGGCTGTTAAAAAAAAAAAAAAAAACTTGTGACAAAAGACGATAAAATCTCTGATCTTGTCGTCACAGAGATGAGCCAGACAACAGGAAACGGCTCTCAGGTGGTGCGCAGTAAAAACTAATGGGCCGTCTAAAGGTCGGGGTCACGGCTCAGATATAAACCCGGATGTCTTTGGAACTTAATCAATATTTATTCTGAAACGGAGAAGGAAGCCGAGCCAGCGGTTCACGGGCCGCGAGTGAACTTCTGCACCAGTCAGAAGTCATTGTGACAAAATTAACGTGGGAAATCTAAAGAGAAACCAAAGTGCCGTGATAGAAATTTGTCTTGATGGAAACAGGACGAGCACTTCTCAAGTGTGTTGTGAGGATAACAATGATTAACGTTTCCAAATTTAGAGGAAGCGTGACACTGAATGTTTGAACAGAGACAGGGAGCTCTGTGAGACAGTCTGATAAGAGTCGACGGGTCTGAACTACTGAAATTTTGCGAATCTGTCGTGAAAAATGCTATGCGCTGTTGATTTTTGCACATTTGACTTTGTGAACGTGGAACATCTGGTTTGTTCCAGGTGGAGCAGAATGTTTGGGAGAAGCTATAGATGCTATAATGTGTTTTTATTGCATTTGAAAGGAGGAACACATCAGGAAGAGTTGCAGCTGCTGTTGTGATGGGTGGTTTTTCCTTCACTGGCCCTTCCATCGCTTCTATTTGCAGACTTTATTATTAGATTACAATCTATAAATTAATACACTTGATGAAGGATTTTAATGAAGTCAGACTCTGCATTACCCGCTCGTCTGTGTTTTGGACAAAATGCTGACGTTACTGCTGGTATCATGAATATTAACATGCTGAGGTTCAGCCAGTATAATATATAATACTGTCTGTTGTTTAGCATCGTGGTTTAGCATTTTAGCGCTCTAACATTTTAAATCTAAGGATGATGGTTATATATTCACAGGCATTTGAAGGAGACGGTTCAGCCAACAAATCAGGAGAACCATCATGATGACAATGTCTAAACACTGATTAAGAGCTCTTGTAAAACAGTTAAATAAGAAGTTTATTCCTGATATCTTGGCAGTTCTTCGGTGCTTCGAGCGTAACGTGCTCATAATGCTAAGGTGGGCTACATTAGCAATTGGAAATGTTTCTGGCAAAAGCCTGCTCTGATGAGTAGGACAACATCCACCCCACTTTGGATGGAGCAGCTCTCTTATCTAGAAATACAGACCATTTTATTACAACCTCTAATTGTTGACCAGGAGTCAAAAGTCGCAGTCTTACCTGCTTCTCCGCTGCTTCCTCTCATCTGTCGTCCGCCGACAATCTGACATTCATTCATCCTGTGGGGATGTTGTCATTTCCCAGACGATTTTATTTTAAGACCAAATTAATCCCACAGGAAAAGCTGTAATACTAGAAACTTTATTACAATTAAAAAAAACTTTGATAACTTATCACAATGTTGATTTGTGTACCCTCAGTGAAACCTGGTTACAGGAGGGGGTAATATTTCCTCCCACTTCACAATCCTGGAGAAACTGAATTGATTCAAGTCTTCTTATCAGTCCCGGAACTGAAACCACCCGGGAATCTTTTGAAAGTCTCAATCTGAGCCTCGTGCACTGCTTATATGTGTGTTTGCGCACATATGTGATCCTCTTGACATTTAAAATTAACTTTTGCCAGCAATTTTAGCAAAACGCTCACGTTGTGCATTGACCAGTGTCGTGGGTCAAACAAATCCACCCTGTGAAGGCAAACACCACCCGCCTGAAAAGGATCAAATTGTCTGTCTGAATCGAGTTCTGGCATGCAATTTTACAGGCATAAAGACTGCAAAGAAGTTTTAACTATGTTCCTGTGACTTGGATCAAAAGCTTCGGGAGTATTGTTTGTGTCAGAGTCGAACAAGCAGTTTTGTCGGCTCGGGGGGATGAGATAACACACAGATAAACTGAAATGGACCTAGAGGGGAACCCTGCGGAGCTCTTTTAACAGGAAGGGATCAAAAAAATAAAAGTTTCAGAACCAACAGAGAGAGATGCTTTAAAGCGGTTCCATGCGAGCACAGAGCGTTTGAGCTTGTCGGGGCGACTCTGATGATCAGTGTTGTCGAAAGCCACGGCAAGGTCTGAGAAAGATCAAAGGAGATGTTTTCTCCACCATCAGATGCAGAAAGAATGCCATTTAGTGCTTTCATGTGGTTTAAAAGCCTGCCTGACCGATATCAAAAGGAATATTTTGTCCTCCAGAATGCGATTAGCTGATCCACAATTAAGATTTGAAGGACCATCGGCGAAGGTGGCCCTCCGTCCTCCCAAATAAAGGCTGGATGAAGAGCGTTGCACTTGTCAGGCAATTCAGCAATGACCTCGAATCATTTCCCTCAATGTGAAAATGGAGAGCAGTGCAGAGAACAAGAGCAGTGCTTCTTGTTTTGTCAAATTGTCTTGTGTTTTTTAAACCACATTAAAAACAAACAAACTCGTTCGGGACAGAAAGTTTGTCCCGTCGCCCAACGGATGTCACACCTGTTCACTTATAGGAACGCTGAGCCATTTATCCAAGCTTTTAACCCCCGAGACCAACATGGCGCGAGGAGGGCGAGAGGACAAGCAGCACTTACCCAAACAGCCGCATCCTTTCGCACAGTACAAATGCCCTTCGACACTGCTGGCTCAGATGGGCGGCTTTGCCCCCAATCCATCTGCGGCCGTCGGGAGGCCCCCGGGGATCACGGTTCATAATTCATAGCTTGAGCCAGACGCTGAGAGGAACACAACCCAAGCTCGCCAGCCTGAACCAGCCCTCTTTCATTATGCACAGGATCCCCGGCTTCCAGAGTCAGAAAAGCAAATGCTGGCCGCTCTGTGATTTTTTTGAGTGGGTTATTAGCTCAGTCAGACACACGCACACACACACACACACACACGCACACGCACACGCACACGCACACGCACACGCACACGCACACGCACACGCACACACACACACACACACACACACACACACACACACACACACACACACACACACACACACACACACACAGAGTCACGGCCCCTGCACAGTCTGGACATACAGAAAATATAGTAATTGCAGAAATTCCAAAGTGAAGGAGACTCCATTCGGTGTTTGCATAGGTCAGTGATTAAGCAGGATAAGCTTGAGTACTCCTGGGATGTAAAGCAGTGACAAACTAAATGTACTAAAGGTTTTTGATAAATCCCCTTAGTGAAGTCAGACTCCCTCCTCTCTGTTAAATCCTGCTGCCTGCTCAAGAGTTAAGAGTGATGACGAATGCTAATAAGGGGCTGAAGCCGGACTCAATTTACTCTACCCCCCCCCCCAAAGAATTTGGCAAAATAAGCAGCCGTGACAATAAACCTTCACTGTTGCTTCAAATGTGTTGCCCTCTGTTTCACAGTAAAAAAGGTCAGGGGGCACAAACAGCCTGATATTATTTCCTGGGAGTCGCTGTAGTGACAAGGACCATCAGTTATCCAAAAGACAGTGTGATCAAAGCCATGTAAACACTTCAAATCTCGTCAGATTATCCAATCCACAATACGGTCGGATCAAAGGAGATTGGGAAATAATGTTTACGATCGGGTCAAAGTCTTGCTTCAGAGCTCTGAAGGCGTCACAGCGCAAAGCATTGTGGGATTGATCCATTGGCAGGATCGGATGATATTCTTTGATTTAATTGATTCGTTACGTCGGTGTTCATATGATCGGACAAAATCTGATCTCTCAATCGTTAAAGGTTTCTTTTAAAAGTAATCATGTGAACACAGCTCGTTTCTGAAATGACATCACACAGTGTGATTAAACACATCTGGGGTTAAGGAAAACTGGATAGGAGGGACACTTGGGATGCCTCGTGCCTCCATGTTGAGATGTTAGCAGTGACTTGTTATCACAAGGGACAAAAAGCTGTGAGAAATCACCATTTTGGCAGGGAAATCTGTCAATATTTCTGTGTACAAGATGAGTCCTCGTCACACTTTCTTTTTTTTGAGAGAGAAATAGCCGACACGTTTGGAAAAAGCCTCAAAAAGGAACTTTCGTACGACCGTTCAGCATAAATCAAGATGAAGAGGAGTTGTTGGGCTCTGAAGGAAAAGTGACAAAGTGCATTCTTGCTGCTGAGGTGTCCATAGATTTCCACAGCGGTGGGAAAGCAATGTAACTGAGGGAAGTCCAGAATCTCTGCGACTAAACCAGAACCTGACATGTCCCTGCGGCGGCGGCTCTTTCGGGGGTTGATGCAGAATGTTTGTTGCTTGGTTTTGAAGTCTGGTTGAATTCATAAAGAAACTTTCTCCCTGTGTGACTGAGCCGGCTGCATGTTGATGAGTGTCTCACGTTGTTACAGCTTCCACCGGCTTCTGTAACACAACGCAACTGCTTCTTCAGCATTTCTTTGACTGGTCTTTCTGAAAAGTCAAAGTGAGTTGTTTTTTTTTGGAGTTTATTTTCTTCATATTTTGCATACAGTGGACCCCCTGAGGTATTTTTTTTTATTATCAGTATTCCATTTGCATAGCCTTTAAATATTGCGAAATAATACCCAGTTTTTTTCATTTGTCACGTGGTGTTTTTTTGATCTCAGAATTGTAAAGCGTCATACCGACTGTCTTAGTGGGAACGGGAAGCAGAAACTTTATCAACTATCTCTGCATGGGCACAAGAAAATGCTCGTTCCCATGATAAAACTGCAGGGGTGACAGCAAGGGCGCTAGAATAAAACCGAGGCGCCTCTTTCGCCTTAAAACTCACCAACTTTTTCTCATTTGAGACAGTATTTTGACTGTGATCTCTGTTGTCTTAAAACCTCTGCAGCTATCGGCTTGTCTCTATCCTGCTGTTATTACAAATAACTTGACAGGTGTGAAGTTAAAGGCAGTTGAAAACACAATATTAAAATATATATGCAATATAGTTTGTGTGGAGTTTGTGGAAAGTGTCCCTCACACATTGCACGTCATATGTAAAGGAGAGCTCAAATTGGACTTTGCTGGCAAAATTCCAGATGCAGCTGTTTTGCAGCAGGTAAGGAAGGAAGAAATCCTGCGTGGCAGCGAGCAGCAGACGGATTGGGAGATTAGCCGGTGAACACAGTGGAACATTTAGCAGCTAAAGAGACGGATATCTCCCTCAGGAGCTGGCGAAAGCCGTGAAGTGAGGTGAAGCAGGGCGGATTTCAGAATGACATTCATTAAGAAGGTTAGAGATGCAGCTTCAAATGAAGAAGTGTGCTTCTGTTTCTGGAAGTATATTTTCTTTTATGACCCCTTAGGTTTGACTTCAGTGGTTAGCTAAGGCCCCGAGCATTTTCCAAAATGTGCATTTTCCTTTGTTTCCATGGAGTCGGAGTCGTTCTCAAAAATGTGTGTTTTCAGTTACTCTTGTCGTGTAAACAGACGCTCAAAACGAAACCAAAGTGTTGCGTTTTTACTCGAGAGCGTTGTGGTGGAAACAGGGCCTGAGGAAAACTCATGGTGCAGGGTCAGGAATTACTGTTTTATTTCTCTTCGAAATGTAAAAAAAAGTCACTTACTATTTACCGGAACTTTACTTCGACAAGCGGCTTAAGCGTTACTTCAAATTGTCCTTTCCATTTTGGAGCACTTCATTTTTTTCACAGTGATTTAGTTGTTCACTTGCTATGACTTCGCTGATTGAGCAGAAGTTAGAAGTTGGATCAATTTGGAAGTTACATGGTGGTGCACATACATCATTTGGGTTTTTCCGGTGTAACTTACTCCCTTCTTCTTCTTCTTCTTCTTCTTCACCTGGTGATGGTTTTATCCGCAGTTTGCATCCATAAAAGTAGCATTAGCGCCATCTGCTGGTTCTATCTATCTCCGTTGTTTCCCACTGCTCTTGTCGTGCCTGATTACTGTTTCCCTCGCTCTCTCTTATCAGCAGCTTTATCTTCCCTGATGACTGTTTCCCTTCTTCTCCCTTACCTGGCCCCAATGACAGGTGGCATCCGTGAAGTTTCACTACCGCCATCTGCTGGTTTGAGCTACAACATACCATTCCCACCATTTGAAAGAAAGAAAGAAAGAAAGTAAGAAAGTTTTCTCCATAATCAGGAGGAAATAGCGACTGATGGTTTGCATCAGTTTAGCGTCATAAATATATTATATTGAACACGTTTCGGAATCTTAGAGATACTTGGAGCAGTTTCTGCTAATTGATTTATGTACGATGTGTTGCATAGCATCTGAAAACATATGATTATATCTGTTTTCAATATGTTAGAAAAAGTGATTGGAACCAGCTGTCGATGAGGTGACAAACATTTCCTCAGCTGATTCCCCACAACTTTCATTTGTGGTGTTCTTTAAAGATGTTTCCTCATTTGTATCCCTTTTTGTTATCTTTTAGTTCTTGCCCTGTCTTTCTCCACATCTTTGATTGTCTAAATGATCTTCTTCTATGTTTCTTTTTTCTTTGCCAAATTCACATGAATACGTAAATTTGATAACTTCCTCCACAAATAATGTCATTCATGTTGTGCTTGTGGGGGCTCCATCCGATAACACCATGGCAAAGGAAAATATTATTGTCTCCAGCGGATCTTTCTTGTGGAAACAGGACCTGATGCACACAAAACCCTCATTTGAACGCTTCTGTTTGCTTATGGTAATGCTCTGATTTGATCACAGCTGAAACGCACACAGACCAAAAGCTATTTTGATGAACAATTTAGTAATTCATCATGTTTTCATACAGGATCGAGGGAAGATGAATGAAAGATGGATGGATGTTTCTCAGTTTTCAAGCACAGTCATTTTAACTGGAATCTCTCTGGTGCACAAGCTCTCACAAGAAGGACGGACTTCCTGGTAGTCATGGAGAACTCAGCATAACAGCCTTCTCCAAAAGAGAGTAATTACAAATAAATGACTATGAAAAGAAGCAATAAATAAAACATATGGAATAAATTACCAACCTAAAGAAGGCAGCAGGTACAGTGGAGAAGAACAGCCAACAAATGAACAGAGACAGCAAGGAAGAGAGAGACAGTAGCTCGACAACTGTTTCCAGCTAATAAAACCTTCTTTGCATGTGAATGTGTTGTTCTGTGTCGTAACTTTTGTTTTACCCCAATTCCAGCCCATGCTGAGCTCATTTTAAACAACATTTCTGAAAAACGTTTAATAAAACTTTGTTAGCGTTTTTGGCAGTTTCATTCACAACGACAGTATTGCTCGTTTTTCAAAGTGGCCAACAAAGTGTGATGAATATGAAATACACCTGTCTAAAAAGAAAAAAGACAGTTTTGCTGAAATGAAGCATACTGGAGCTTTTTTTTTTTTTTTTTTCAATATTTGGGCATTATATTGTTTATTTCTGCTCCTTTCACTTAATTTCTGGACGTGTCTGAATCAAATGCTTCAGCATCAGGAGGAATGGAGGTGGAGAATGATAGAACGCAGCTCTACAGCCGTTTCCGTGGCAACCTACATGAACACATGCTGGCTACAGGTTTCCTTCACATGAAGTCATTAAAAGGCTCATTTTATGGCTAAAAAAAAAATACATGGTTTCATTTACAGTAGTATGTAGTTTGTTTGTTTTTTATAGTTGCTGATGAACCAAAGGTATAGTTTCATTATAAAGTTCTGTGAGAAAATATAATTGGAGCGTCTCGTAGCAGATTGCAGCTGAAGTTACTTACGATAGCAAACTGCTTCTAAGTGATATATCTCACGCAGCGCCGCAGCACGCTGCGGCCTCGAGCCACCTATCACATCGTTCCCACATTGAGGGAGGTAACTCCAGAAGTAACTCCAGAGGTAACTCCAGAGATAACTCCAGAGATAACTCCAGGGTAACTCCAGAAGTAACTCCAGAAGTAACTCCAGAGGTAACTCCAGAAGTAACTCCAGAAGTAACTCCAGTGATAACTCCAGAGGTAACTCCAGTGAGAACTCCAGTGATAACTCCAGGGTAACTCCAGAAGTAACTCCAGAGATAACTCCAGAGATAACTCCAGGGTAACTCCAGTGATAACTCCAGAGGTATCTCCAGTGATAACTCCAGTGATAACTCCAGGGTAACTCCAGAAGTAACTCCAGAGATAACTCCAGTGATAACTCCAGAGGTAACTCCAGAGGTAACTCCAGAAGTAACTCCAGAAGTAACTCCAGCGATAACTCCAGTGATAACTCCAGAGGTAACTCCAGAGATAACTCCAGAGATAACTCCAGCGTAACTCCAGAAGTAACTCCAGAGGTAGCTCCAGAGGTAACTCCAGTGATAACTCCAATGATAACTCCAGTGATTGCTCCATAGGTAACTCCAGTGATAACTCCAGTGATAACTCCATAGGTAACTCCAGTGATAACTCCAGTGACAACTCCAGAGGTAACTCCAGAGATAACTCCAGTGATAACTCCATAGGTAACTCCAGTGATAACTCCAGAGGCAACTTCAGTGATAACTTCAGTGATAACTCCAGAGGTAACTCCAGAGGTAACTCCAGTGATAACTCCAGAGATAACTCCGCCCCCACCTGATGATGCGTCTGATCCCAGCCTGGTTCCTCGCTGGCCCAACAAAGAAGTGGCGCCAGCGTAGCCCCGGATTAGCTCCTGTTTAGCACCGGCTTTGGCGGTGGAAAGACAAAGAACTGGTGTTACTCTGGCCCTGGCTCTGAACCAGCACCTGGTTCTTTCCGGTGGAAAAGCCCCCTGAGACGTCCTCCTCCAGGTGTTGAAGCACCACTTGGAAAGTACAGCTGTTCTAGTGAGACCAACTGAAATATCACATCATTATTTGTATAAATAATTCAAACGTATGTAAAGATGCCTGTGTTCGCTTGGAATTTCTGACATGCTTTAAGCTGATGGATCGGCCATTTGTGGAAACATTAATACGCTGTATGAGTAGAGACAGACACAGTAAAGCTATTAATGGGCTGCGTCTGACCTTGTCAACAATAAAGTCTAGCAGCTGCTGTAATAGCTGATAATATATTTTCATTTTGTTCCGCAGACTGACAAAGTGGGAATGTTTGCTTGTCCGGCGGTACCACGCGAGATAACTCTTTTTGGCATTACAATATTTGATTCCACCTTCAGTCAAGCAGAATGATGAATTGCATTCCACGCTCTTCATTTGTCTCCTCTGTCTTCATCAGCATTTCTTAAAACACTGTCTCATTTTTCTCTCTGATAGAGTGTGAAAGAATGATTTCTCACTTTAAGGTGAAAACATTCAATGACTTTCGTTTTCCCTCGCTCCTCCTGCAACATCTGTCTTCTTTTGTCTGCGTCTGACTCTTTCCGTCTCTCCGCTTTTCACCGTGGCTTCCGTTGGAGTTTCAGCGCGGAGTTCATTATGCATCGTGACACTGATGCAGCCCGTCCTGGTTGTAATCTGCTGACAGGAACACGAATATGATTCCTTCCCTCCTTCCTTTCTTTGTACATGTCTCCAGTTATGAAGGGAGAACTGTGCACACGCCCTCATCTGCACATCGTGTCTGCATGATACACACATTTATATTTGTTAAATTAGAGAAAATCCAGCTGTCTTTGGTTTTGTTTTTTCTCCTCCTTTTCATCTTTCTTACACTTCTGCTCTTGTGGGTGCGCATGCATACTATATGGCAGAAATAAACAATCTCAGTGAGGAGAAGAACATAACATAACCTCTTTGAAGTTGTCGCTGGCGTCCCTGAGGGAAACTGTAGCATGATGCATGGCGTGTTCTCATGAGAGGGTGAACGGGAAAACAATCTTCTTTACATTGTGCACTTCAATCAGCTCTTATATGAGAAATGTGAGTTAGCCCTCCCAACTTGTTTTAGAGTAGAGAGCGCTTTATTCCGTTTTCTAACGTTTGCACCACGGAGCTTACCTCGCTCCGTGTAATAAAGCTAATAGACTCTGTTTTGCTAAGATAGTTTTCCCATGATGAATGGATCTACGGTATCTCACCACACACTACTTGAATATATGCACTTATCACAAAGGGACCACATGAAACGCTGGCTTCGGTCTAATGCACGACATGGTTATGTTGCAGAAATTTCCATTTCTTGTCACCATTACTCTGTTTCATTCATAAATAACCACTTCCGCCTTTTACAATGGCGGTAATGCATGGTTAGCGAATAGCACTTATCATAAAATCCATACGCTGTCAAGGCGGTGGAAGTAAAGTACCAAAAAGGAGATACTCTTGTGGATAGCACTCCCGGAAGACATCAATGAGCACAAGAAACATATTCATTATTTATTATTATTATCATTACAATGTTGCACTCTTATGTATGGAACAAGATTGAGCTGCATTTCATTAATCCCGCACACATTTCCAGTGTCATTTCCTCGTGCAGCTGTTGTTAAATATGCTGTAGAATGCAATCTCACCCGCTCATATTTGTGCTTTTTTAGATATTTAAATGGACGCAAAAAAAAAAAAAAAAAAAAGAGATTAAGAATGCGCTTCACCACCTCATGTTCCTCACCCTGTTTAAAATGCTGAAATAGTGCCGAGTCCCTGTGGGAGTTTCTGAGGAGGGAACCCAAAACACAGCCGCTCCGGTGCACAGAGAGCCGCTCCCATGACACATTTGTACTGGAGAAGGGGATTTATCCTGTTTTTTTTTTTTGGGGGGGGGGGATCTGAGATCTCAGCATCTGCTCTCCAGCTTGGCACTGTGAGTGCTGGAGGCAAGGCACATCACCGCCGTTTGATTAAAGATTTATACCCTTTCAGACATGTTTTCTCTCATTTTTAGCAAACCTTATCTCCTGCGTTTTGCTGAGAGGTTTTTTCTTAAAGTGAGGGAGTGGTTCCTGTCTCAATTGTTTTGCCACAGTTTTTTGGGTTTTTATTTTTGTAGCAAGCAGGTTCCCAAGCAAGAGAGGTGTGGTTTTTTTTTATTAATATTCTGTTTCACTGAGTTTAATATGCAGTAATAAGGGATGCAGTAGGGCAAGATTAGCGCTGTTTACATTTTCTCATATTGAAACAGTGGGGGGAAAAAATCATCACATTTCATGTATTCTATTGATTTCCAGCTTTGGCTTATCTCCAGTTAATGCACTGCTGGAGCTGGAGTTGAACTTCATTCACTCTTTTCTAAACAAATGTTTAAAGCCCTCATAGAGCAGATTTGCATTTGAATTGGGGATGGCTCTGTGCTGTCTGTAAACTGCGGTCCACTATTGTGGCACTTGCACAGATTCATTTATTAAATATACACTTTTTAATCCAGCCACATTTATCAGAAAAAAAACATCCTGAAGCACAAAGCTATTATTCTGAGAGATGCGGCGCATTTGAAAACAAATTTATGAAAGGTGATGATATGACCCGTGAGAAGAAAAATCCCAAATATTAAAGGTGCATTTGAGGATGTGTCTTGTATCTCCGGTTCTATTTTGTTGTTTATGTCACAGTTTTGTGTGAATAACAAATCAAAGGCTTGCCGGATTAAGATATATCCATATAGGTGTAATAACTCATCGTGTTTGGAGGGACTTTGTAACAAGTCTCACGTACGATCCACAATAATCCTATGTGACCTTCCTCCACAGATATTATGAATGGCACAGATGTTTTTATTCGTGAAAGTAGTTTATGAGTGTTTTATTGAAATCTGGCTTCAAGCCCAGACAGAGGACCGACCCAGACAATGCCTGGACCCGAAAAATAAACCCCCATATCCAACTATTAATATCTTTAGGTAATTTGACAGACTTCGTTGTTTGTGTCATTAAAACCGCACATCAGGATACACGTTTTAGTGAGCCTTTGCTTTCTTATCTGCTTCGTTCCCTCAGTTCAGAGTGAAATGATATCAAAAACATTGAACATTGACATACAACTCACATTTTTATGCAACATGAAATTGGTTTACTTTTGGGTTTCACACCAGATTTAAATAAATAAATAAATAAACAAACAAACTCGGAGGTTACACAAAGCAGGGTTTTAATAATGAGCAGATCAATGCAAAGGTCAGAACAGATTGAAGATGGATGTCCCGTGGACCAGCGGTTCCCTGCAAGTATTCAGCGGAGCCCCCACAGTTTGGTTCGAAGAAAGGCTGCGGACCCCCTCCATGAGCTCCGAAGCTGAATGCTGGTCAACACACAAAGCACCGGCCCTCGAATTACAGACTCAAAAAATAGCCTTATCATGGATTAGTTTTTTTTTAATTAGTTTTTTTTAATCATGCCTGATGTTGAAGACCGCTGAGCTGGAATAGTTTCCTCCCCTCCACTTTGGCCTCTGTTGATCAGTCTGCAACATCCTCACTGAGGTGTGACTTTAAAATCTCTTTCAGAGAAATTCTGACATTTATTTTCTCACTCGTCACACCAGCGTTCAGGACATTACTTGTATGGTCCTGCATTGTGTGTCCTCGTGGGCTCACACACCTTCAACACGTGATGGATGGAAGAGGCCGAGGAAATGTGTGAAGACTCCCCTTGATGGTCGAAGCTGAAGCACATGACTCCTTTTTATAATATTCCAAGTCCTAAACTTTCGTTTGTACATGAAACATTTGACTTTCTCGATCCTTCTCTGTGAAGTCATCAAGTTTCTTTTCTGATCAGAGTAAATGTAGTGTTGAACTGAAGCTTCACGCTTACTTTGATTTGTTCTTTATCATTTTGGAGATTGAAAGGAGGTCATTTTAATCTCACCTTGACCTCTGGCCCAGTCTACATTGTGTCTGTTATATCGACTATGGCCAGTAGAGGGTGCACTTCATTTGTGAGTGTCTGGGTCTATGGGATTTTGAAAAACACAAAGTTTTAAATTGATAAACGGATGCAATTTAAATAATTCTTTCCTGAAAATAGATGTCATGCTTCTCATCAGGCTTTCATGAGCTACTAAAACACTCACTGACTGATTTTAAAATAGTTGAAAGTTTCAACAGCGATAAAGTTTGGTTCTGTTTTTTTGGCGATGGGGAACTTTGTTTATTCAAAAGTAACACAACTTATTTCAGTTAACAAATCCGTCGTCAGCACTGGTGAGCTTCCAGACGAAGGTTGAAATGGGATCACGTGCGCTGGTCATAGACAGGTAACGTTAAATGCATTATGGAATTTATCCACCGGCTGAATCCAATTGACCAATGGTGACTATCACCCCGCACATCGGAATTCCATCAGATTGGCAAAGAAGTTAGCAGGTGAAAGCAGTTGAAGAGTATAGACAGTACTCTGCTTCGACACTCCTGATCGTACCGAGGGAGTCTTTGTCTGGATTCCTGACAAAAGCTCATTAGATTCACGTGTATTGGAGAGATTGGAAGTGCCAGGAGTGCTCACCTCTGTTCGACATCCCCAGAGGAGAAAACCTTATTAGTAATCACTTGGCTTCACATTGAGTTTCCCCTTAAGATGAAACTTGCTCAATACTTTCTTTTCTCACCGACACAAGTGGATGTAATTCCATTCACACGAGCCGGAGGTGTGGTACCAAACCAAGTTGGCAAACATGGGAAATACTGTGTCTGCTAAACGCCAGCACGTCGGCTCAGTGAGCACATTAACATGTTGCCGTTAGCATTCAGCCTGAGCACAGCCTCACAAAGCTGCTAGCATGGCTGCAGCCTCCCAGTCTGTGGTAAATAAATGACTTACACAGTCGATGCTTCCCCGATCAGACCGTGACCTTCTGCAGGCGCTGAGGCAGTCTGCAGCCGAGTGTGAAGGCGCTGGGATAAGAGCCAGCGCCTCCGGAGGCCGTGCCTCTCAGCCGGAAAACAGTTGGGTGCCCCCACCGGTTCCAGACCGAGTCGTTGCCTCGAGTGAAGGAGTGTCTCGCAGCCTTGTTCGCCGGCGACTGTAAAACGAAGCGTGGGGATTGACAGGTGTGGCGTGAGCCAGAATGTGGGAGCTGCACCAGGAGGAAACTCTCTGTTTTTCTACACCCTGACCCACTCTCATGTTAGGTCAGTGGTTCTCAATTATTTTCTGTCACGCCCCCCCTAGAGGACAGAATTTTTTTCAGCCCCCCCCCCGAATTGTACTACCATTGAGAACTTGATAATATTTATTTATTTATCTGTATAAACCACTGTATGATTTGCTGCACCAGCATTCTGCATACAATCGCCTGATTATCAAAATAAATCTGCTATGGTGTGAGGTTTTATGCACCTTGCGATGTGGTGGGCAACTTTGTAAGAGGCTGATGGGGCTTTTTTGTTTACTGATGCCGGGCTGACAAAATGAGCGGCTTGTTGGCGATACTCATGGAGTTTACGATGAAAAAACTCCAGTGGCTTACTGACATAACTGGGGTGTATGGTCTCCAGGTGTATGGTGTATGGTCTCCAGGTGTATGGTGTATGGTCTCCAGGTGCCGTCTTCATTTATTTGGTTTCATGCTCCGCTGCCAGAGTTTTTAGGCATAAAACACAAATGGGTGTTTCCTCGTTTCTGACGTGTTCACGGTAAACCCAAGGGCGACGTAGCATCGTCATACCTTCTGCTCTTACTAGGTTTATACCGGTTACTGTCACCTGTTTTCTTTTCCTCTGATGCCTCATCCTTTTTTCTTTTCACTCCTTTCAGAAAGTTCTCCACCTCTCCTCCTCCTCCTCCGCCAGCTCTGTACACCGGTGTTCATGTGTAGTACTTCTTCTTCTCTACTGGGTTGAACAGGCAGCCTGTTGATTAGTTTGAGCACTGCTGCCACCTAGTGGCTGGAGGCCCTTTTTTTATTGTTCAAGCATGAATAAAGACACTAATACTGAAAGTCGCGCCCGCCTCGCGCCCCCCCTGACACCCCACCACGCCCCCCCAGGGGGGCGCGCCCCACCATTTGAGAAGCACTGTGTTAGGTAGTGGCTGAAAAAAAATGTGACTGAAAGCGAGTCAGTGGCTGGTTGAGTGAGCTCTGGATTAATGATGGAGAGTTAGAATGTTGTCACATGGGTTGATTTTCCCAGCCGGAGTCCAAGTACATTCTCGTTGACCCAGCTGGTGACTAAGGCCCTGTTTACAAGATGTTTTCAAGTGAAAATGCAAAACTTCCGTTGTAATTTGAGCTCCGTTTACAAGACGACGGTGCCCGGAGCCATTGGAAACACAACTATTTGAAAGACGCCTTGCAAAGTGGAACTTTTCATAAAAGCTTCAACTCCATCGTTGTGAAAATGGGAGAAAACTTACCTTTTCCAAAACGATCGGGCTTTGTCTCCGTGGAGACCGCAGAATTGCTGCTGCTGCACATGTGCACCATGTCCACAGCAAATACTTCTTTTTTGCGTTTTCGTTTCAGAAAACGTTTCGCATCTACACATAAGCACTGAGCATGATGTAGTCAGCATGCCAGGCCATGCAGTGGCGCTGTTGGCCTGTCACTGCTGGTTGTTTTTGTAATTAAACCCCACACACGTTCCAGAGAACAATACTCTAACGATCAAGAGAACCCGACATCCATAATTGGATGCTGATAGGGGAGAATCTCAACTCTAAAACTACCAATATGCACTATAAAACTAGAATACGGACTGGGAGGCATGCCACTGCTGACAGGCTGGAGCTTTCGTGGTGGAAAGACAAAGAAGTGGTGCTAAATCGGACCATGGCCCCAGACTAGCGCCTGGTTCTTTCCGGTGGAAAAGCCCCCACTGTAGGCCACCATGTTTGTTGCTCGCGCATGAGCAGAAGAACTATTTACCACAGTGGTGGTGTGTACTCGCGCTCTCACCATCTTGGGAGCCAGTTTCAAAAAGTTACGTCTCAGTGGCTCCGAGCACCGTTGCTGTGTAAACAGACCCCCAAAAGGAAACAGTGCTTTTACGTTTTCACTCAATATCGTTGTCATTGAAGCCAAAGATGGTTATGCCAATCAGAAGTACCCCTTGCTGCTAAATATACGCGTCTGATGAAGCGTCAATGTTCTTAAAGTTTTACTTGACCCATTGATTTTGCACTGGTGGCTACCTGAATCCACGCTGCTGTTGAATGAGAGGTTTTAAAAGGTCAGATAAACAACTAGAATTATGAATGATGAGTGCAGCTTGGGGTTCAGGTCAAAGTGAGTGGACTCAGACATTTACAGCAGGAAGGAGCAGCAGGAAGGAGCAGCAGGAAGGAGCAGCAGGAAAACTTGGGATTCGCTTGTTTCTTGCCGTTTTGTTGCATTACGTAACAAAAATGGAAGGAATGAAACTGTATGTCATGCTGCATTCGACTGCGGTCGACTTGAGTTTTGCAATCAAATGTTTCCCCCCCCCTGCTGGTTTAAACTGCGCTGCTCACACGTCCACTATCTCAACCTGACCTGAAATAAGCGCAGCAAAACAGATGGGCGGGCGATTGACGCTTTCCGACAGCGAGCAGTAGTAACTGCAGCTGCCACCTGGCAGCAATGATGCTACGTGTTTTGATCTGGTGGCAGCGGGAGGCCTGCTTCAGCGCGTGTCCCACTAGCATTAGCTCGTCACATCTGGAGACAGAGCTGTTGCTCGGAATAAAGGAATTTCACAACGTCTCGTGAGAAATATCACCTACTGACTTTTGAAAACAACCCAACTAATGATGTGTTTGTATTGGCATGCGCTGTCATATCTCACACTTCATTAAGCCACACATAAAGAGAGTTGTCATTCCAGTCGTTTGCCCTGCTTCCGCTTACATATTTATTCTGAAAGGGAACTAGTACATTTAAAATAAGTACTCGGGGAGGTGCAGTTGGTAATCTAGTGAAACCGGATACACTGCTACCACAAGTCCTGATGTGTGAAATAGAGATTAAGAAGTGCGTGTGTGTGTGTGTGTGTGTGTGTGTGTGTGTGTGTGTGTGTGTGTGTGTGTTTCACAGAAACAAAAAAATTGTTTTCTTATGATTGATTTCCCTGTAAATGTCCTTGTTGGTTTAACTCTGAACTTACAGATAATGATGCATGCGACAAGTACGGGCACATTCCGCAGGGAATGTGAAAAAAAAAAAAACGACTTGAAAGCGTATGAAGGCATGAAGCCGAAGTTAAAAGAGAAGAACAGCGAAAGCTGCAGATGCAAATTACAACTGCCGATTGCAAAATACCTCTCAGTAAGCACCAAACATCACAAGCTAATGATACATGAGAGGAGCAATTTTGCTTTAAATATCGTTGCTTCAGATTCACCTGAGCAGTTTGTTTTCTATTGCGAGTGTCAGTCAGTCTGTGCCCTGCAGCCTTGGACAACATCGGTGACTTTTAATTGGTCTCTCTGTCAGTGAATTAAAATGCAAAGCCTGCTCTCAGCCCTTTAATTCTCCACTGGTTTGCACGAGAAAAATCTTTAAGAAGTCTCACCATATTCTTTTTTTTTTTTTTTTAATGAAGTTACATGGAATGTAAATGAACAAGGACAGGGGAAGCATGTCAGTGCAAACATCCCTTTATTGAATGTAAAACTGACTTTTCTAATTAACTGCTTTCATTAATATTTCTTTATGAAGCAACGCGTCTGTCATCAGATCATCTCATATGATGTGATTTAAAGAAATAACAGATGAAATATTCAGTGGCTTTACCACGGGCCGAACCTCGGGCTGTTTTCATTCCTCCTTTAAAGTCTGTTGTTTGCAGTCGACTCCCGACTAGTGAGTGAGGGCAGCATGTGGAAGCTGCAGATGGTGATTCATTACTCAGGCAATTTGATGGACTTGCTCACAAGCACATCATTGTTGCTCTGATGCCTCTGGAAATAGAGGTCTCCTCTCTGAATTGGAGAGGGTACCGGCTGGCAGGATCCAGGGAGCGCCAGAGAGCTGACCTTTGACCCCCGTGAGAGGAATGTGGCCGGTGCCAGTAAGGAGGCCGCGGCTGGAGAGAGAGAGAGAAAGAAAGTGCCTGAAGGCCACATGGGGGCATTCCATGGTGAAAATGTCTGTGGAACCAGAGATACTGCCCCAAGGTTTGTTTACCAGAGATAATATAACATGACATTCAAGGAAATTGTGTTTTCTTACAACCTGTTTTACTTTTGCACAACTGGTAGGGTTTCCAAAGAGGTTTTACTAACACCCCCTGTCGTAATGGGATGTGTACTTTCCTCTCTCTTCATTGACTTTTGAACAGGTTTTCCACAACCCACAGATTTGTAGATAGAAAACTCATCAGACATAAACATCAACGGGAGCTTTGCTGGGGAATCACAGAAGCTTTTTTTTTTTTTACTTTTCTGACAACAGATGCGACAAAAGACAAAAGTTAAGCCGCCTTCGGACAAAGATGACAAGTGAAACCGCAAAACATAGTGTTTTGGGGGTCCGGCGGTTCTCCGAGTCACCAGAAAACACAGCCTTTTGATAACATAAATGCTCTGACTACGTTGCCATGGAAACAGTGAAAAAGTAAAACTTTTTAAATCACTCTGTGCAGTCGGTGGAAACGCTGCAACTGCAACTCTTATGTCAGGACGACCGAAAATCCCAGGGCAAGTGTCCCCTGAAGACAGGTGTCCCCTCTTTGGAGGACAAATTGTAGGACCAGTTGATATTGAACAAACCAAACACCAGATATGTTGTGATTATTTAAAAGCAAATAACTGAATCAATACAAAGACATGTACAATATAATTATTAAATACATTTGAATTTACTTCAGGGACCACATATAGTCCCTTCATCCTGACCACTTCATCCTGAGTGACCAGACTGGTAAAATATTGCTATAATAACCTTTAAATTTATACTTCAAAGTTTTTCTTTATTGTGGTCACAGTGTATGTGATGACATCTTCTATATTTTTTTTCTACAAGATCAAACAGTTAGTACTGAAAATTATTACAGTTTCACCAAAAAGTCAATTTTAATAAAACATTGTGGTGCAAAATACAATGAAACATAAAAAAATACAACAACAAAAAAACTCCTCCTCGACAGCCCCACTCTCCGGCGGGGTTCCTCAGGGGTCTATTTGAGGCCCCCTACTATTTACTTTGGACATGCTACGACTCCTGGGGTCCATTTTTAGGAAACATAATCTTTCTTTTCACTGTTTTGCTGATGACGTCCAGATCTACTTGCCAAATAGAGCCGAAACTACAGGTTCATCACAGTCATTATTCAACTGCTTTCAGGCCTTAAAATCATGGCTGAATATTGATTTTCTTTGTCTCGAGGAATCTAAACCAGAGATTGTTGTTTTTCGCCATCCAGATCAATTAGTTGACTGCACCGGTGCTCTTGGCCTTCTGCAAAGCTAGAATCGACCCTTCTGAAAAACTCTGGGGGTGATTTTTGACAGTGCTTTCAAACTTGACAAAGAAATCAGTTCTGTTGTCAAAAACTGTATTCTTTCACTTGAGGCTGTTGGCTAAAGTAAAGTCTTATCTGTCCCACTACAACTTTGAGAAAGTGATACTTGCCTTTATTACATCTAGGTTATACGACTGCCGCTCCCTCTAACAGTGACCTTGGCCAGACGTCTGTTCACCGGCGCCAAGATGCTGCTGCCGGACTTCTGACAGGGGATGAAGAAACGGGAGCACGTCACTCCAGTTTCGACCTCACTCCACCTCCTTCCTGCCTCCGTTACAATTCTATCCATTTACACGACACTGGTGAGTGGATCCATTGCATCTGGGAATTTCTTTATCCTGGCTCCCAAGGTGGAAAGATGATTTCATGGTTGTGATTCCCAATCAGCAGAGACTGCCGGAGGCTATGAAGCCTGTTACTACGCCCCCCTCCTCCACTGTTGTTGTAAATCCTTCCGCTCATGTGCCTGTAAACAAACATGGCGGTCCCGTAGTTTGTTTGACTCGCAGTCCGATGTTTAGTTTTATCGTCCATATCGGTGGTTTAATAGTTGAGACTCTCCCCTGATTGCGTCCGATTTGTCATCAGTCCATGCGGATGCTGGGTTCTCTACATTTTGTTCTCTGCACGGTTTCAATACGAAACAAATGACAGCACCCTCCTGTGTCCTGGCATGCTAACTGCATTGATGTCAGTGTGTCCACTGCTGCAGTGTAAACGCACCACATTTTCAATTCATTAAGCTTCGTCACATTGTCGTGTAAACGGGGCGTCATTTTTTGTCGTTGAGGTCGGCAAACCAGATGGTCCTTGATGTTCCCAGATCCAGACAACCAAATAATAGTGACCGTGTCTTTTCCGTAGCTGCATCCCATCTGTGGAATTGCCCACCTGTTCACGCTCAAACCACTCGGGTCTCTTGAGTTCTTCAAGTGCCGACTCGAGCCAAATTTGTACTCGTTGGCTTCTACAACTAGTTGAGGGTTGTTACCTTAATATTGTGGAATTGTTTATTCTCACAGATTGTGTTGGTGTCTATTCTTTTTAACTGTGAAACACTTTAGCCGTGGTTGTTTTCAAATGTGCTAAATGAAGTTGACTTGACTTTTAGTATGTGTATGACTAATTTTTGTAAAGAACTGAAAAAAAACAAACAACTTCAAAATCACATCTTTTCTCACCTCCAACATACAATTTTCGTATTATTTTGCGCAAAGCAAAAGAAACCACATAATATGCTCCAAATTGCAAAGTGCAATTGCTCAGAAAATGGTCCGATAATCAAGGCTTATGTCTTGCAGCAAATCCAAGTTGCATTTTGTCCGGGATGAACCAAAACCAACCATTTGACGTTTTTTTTGTCACCACTTTATCCATCTTTTAACTCACATTGGGCGGCATACAACCTGAGAATATATAGGCGGGGGTGGGGGTGGGGGGTGTTATGGGGGAGTCGGTGTTGGCCATGCTGTTTATGTCCTGTCGGGACCTCCTTTAAGCTCAGATCATCCTTGTTTATTTTTGCACATTCCTCTGTCTTCTCTGTTTACTCACCTTTCCCCTCGTTTCAGGTGCCCTCACGTCATCCTGTGAGCTGGAGCCAGCCGCCATCACCTCATTGTTCCCACCTGAGCAGCTTCCACCTCCCTTCTCTCTCTCTCTCGCTCCCTCTCTTTCCTTCTCTCACTCTCTCTCTCTCTCTCTCTCTTTCTCCTGTTTGTAAGCGGCGTTCACAATTTCAGCCCTTGCCACTTCGTCTTGTCTTCCTGTTCAAGCGTGCCAGTCCAGTGCTGCTTGTTTTTCCACTCCAGCCTGTTTTTGTGCTCAACTCCAGTCTCGTTGCTTGACCTCTGCTTGTCTACGTCTTTGGAATAAAACTTGCCTTTTAACCAGCTTTTCAGGCCGTACTCCTGCCATGCCAATGCTGTGTTAAGAAAAAACAAACAAAAAAAAACCAAGTTGAATCTTTTCCCACTTTTCATGTACTGTGTTTTAGTTATTTTAAACAAAGTATAGAGCATTTCACGATGCATGTTGCACTGCGGATACATCACTTCTGTCCTCTCTGACTGAAAATGTGTTGAGAAGTGGTACTTTCTCCGCTTTCCGATTAGACCGGGTTTTCAAAACCTTGCTGAATCACCAGTATAGGAAAACACCTTGTTATCTAAGACGCATCCTTCCCGAATTCCCATGATGCTCGGACAAAGGGAGCGCCTGTCTTTGTTCTCTCCATCGCAGCCTTGGAAAACAACATTGTTGCATATTCATGCCATGAGACGCCCGTTGGTCCTCCCGAACCTTGTAAAATAACAAACGCGCTTGTTCGGGCTTTTAAAAATCAGATAGCCAAGTTTGTCGCTTTCTCTCTCGTCTACCGCACTGTAAATAACGACTGCATGTACAACATAAATCCAGCTGCACACATCCATCTTCTATACTGCTTAATCCTGTTCAGGGTCGCAGGGTTCTGGAGCCGAGCCCAGTTTACTGTGTCGGGAGGCAGGATACCCCCCCCCCCCCCCCCCCCCCCCCCGGACAGGTCACCAGTCCATCACAGGGCAAACACACACACACACACACACACACACACACACACACACACACACACACACACACACACACACACCCACCCACACACACACACACACACACACGCACAAAATGGTCAGAGTTGTGAAGTAAAGAGACAGTAATGATTCAAAGGAAAGGCTTTTATGAATGAAGGCGATGAATAAGAAGATTTCAAACTTAAATAGAGCAAGATTAGTAAGTCAGGAGGCTTTGTGAGGTGTAAGAAAAAATAACCCCACACAAACGCAAAATGCCTCCTTTAATGAGTATTATCCAAAATTTTTACTTGAGTCAGAAAAAAAAAATCGGTTCCTCCAAGTCATCGTGCCTGCACTCAAGGATTCACCTTTCACATTCTGATCTGAAGCAATGCGACAGAATCACGCTGGCACACATTTTAAGCTGAAGGAGAGCATAACAGCGATGAACTCTCAAATGTAAAAACAGTTTCCGAGTTTTAAACCCATCAAACTTCTGCACAGTCAAGGTCAAACATCCCATTGTCGTCGAATAAGCAGAACATATTTTTGAGAAGACTCGACGTGGACTTTTAAGTTCACCTTTTTTCTTCTTCTTTTTTCCCCCCCTTCAAAATCGAGCCACTGGCTCTCTGAAAAGAAACTCTTTTATATCCTCCCGCTTTGTTCGGCAGCAATATATTTTTCATTCAGAAAGCCAGGGGCCGTCACACTGCGGCTCGCCTGTGTTGCACAGACAAAGAAAGAAACGCTTCCACGTGACGAAATCTTCCTCTGTTTCTCACTTCAAACCAATTCTGACGTCTCCGTCACTTAACCAACATGTTTCGATCACTGCCCCCGAGGTATTCCAGTGCCTGATGCTGCCTCGACAATAACGGTCGAGTCACACTTCGGTTGGTAAATGAGTATTTCTGGTGAGATCTGCACATTGCGCTGCGCCGAAGTCTCAGAACATGTTAGACGGTAAAATGCTTCCTCATTATGCCGACTTCAAAAATCCGCGTGGGAGGATCCTGCTGGGCTTTTGTAGATTAAAAGAAGAAAAAAAATTCTAATTTCTTGGAGACCGAAGACTATTTTGGTTTAATTTAATCTGGTAGTTGTGTAAAGTTCTAGGGTCAAATTGTTGAAACAGAAGGAGGGGGGGGGGGGGGGGGGGGGGGGGGGGGGGGGAGTCACTCCATATGAGGTGCTATGATGGTCAGGTTCCAAAATATAATAGATTACAGTTTTCACGGAGCTCCTATGTGGCGTGGATCATCCATCCATCCATCCAGCCATTCATCCGTCTTCTACAGCACTTTGAATTCAGGACGTGCCTCGGACAAGTCATCGGTCCTTCACGGAGACGAGCTGCCACACACACACACTGCTACAGGCAAATGAAATCAGACTGTGAGAGGAAGCTACTGCTGGCGTCGGGAGAAGGAAAGGCGAAGCATGACACAGGGAGAACATGCAAGCTGCACACAGAAAGGTCATGGAATATCGAACTGAGCTGAAACAACCTCAAAGGTGAGGCGGTTTGTGGCATTTGTTCGTGTCCGAAACGTCCCAGTTCGTACGTCTGCCTCCAAAAAGGAGTAGGAAGAAGTAAAAAAACTATTCACTCCTATTCCTGTCAACAACTCATGACGAAGGTTTCTTCAATGTGAACTCATGCATCAGAGTTCAATAAGAAAAATACAACAAAAACTGTTTCGCACGAGACATTT